>NC_091466.1:78097249-78450999 GCF_027789765.1 Dendropsophus ebraccatus | reverse complement strand
TAGTGATGGATAGGCTGTATTCTCAGTGATGTCACTGATCTCTAGTGATGGATAGGATGTATTCTCAGTGATGTCACTGATCCCTAGTGATGGATAGGCTGTATTCTCAGTGATGTCTCTGATCTCTAGTGATGGATAGTTACCCTGTAATAACGTACATTTAATCCCCCTTTAAGTGACTCCTAAGTGCCGTCTGATGCACCTTGAGATGCTGCACAAGAGCCGCAGTGGGCGGAGCCATCCAGGACGGGGCAAGGTGGAGATTGACAACATATATGACCCAGAGTGTGAGGAGAGCGGAGCCTTCAAAGCAAAACAATGTGATGAAGACTCCAACTTGTGCTGGTGTGTGGACAGTGCAGGGGTCCGGGTGACGGACAAGACCAGCGATGACCCCAAGTGCGATAAGCTTGTCAGTGTGCAGTAAGTAATAGCATGTTGGAGCATCTCTTATGTGTCTGATAGCCGTGTGTTCTGTAGGAAATGCAGGCTCTGTGGTGACGCCGTTCCGTCCCGGCTCTGTGGTGACGCCGTTCCGTCCCGGCTCTGTGGTGACGCCGTTCCGTCCCGGCTCTGTGGTGACGCCGTTCCGTCCCGGCTCTGTGGTGACGCCGTTCCGTCCCGGCTCTGTGGTGACGCCGTTCCGTCCCGGCTCTGTGGTGACGCCGTTCCGTCCCGGCTCTGTGGTGACGCCGTTCCGTCCCGGCTCTGTGGTGACGCCGTTCCGTCCCGGCTCTGTGGTGACGCCGTCCCGTTCCGTCCCGGCTCTGTGGTGACGCCGTTCCGTCCCGGCTCTGTGGTGACGCCGTTCCGTCCCGGCTCTGTGGTGACGCCGTTCCGTCCCGGCTCTGTGGTGACGCCGTTCCGTCCCGGCTCTGTGGTGACGCCGTTCCGTCCCGGCTCTGTGGTGACGCCGTTCCGTCCCGGCTCTGTGGTCCCAGCTCCCACAGGACTTGTCACTCTATCTCCTTGATTCCGGAACCTCTAGTATTCTTCCTTGGCTACCATATTGCCAGCTAGCCATTCAGGTTATTGGGAAATCTGAGTGACAGATCATTGGTAATGACATTATTGGGGATCCGTGATGGCGCTGTGATTATTGGAGGTATGACTTCAAATGAGAGCAGTGCCTGATATTATTTCCACTTTCTACAGAAATCTCCACCTCCACTTCCTTTTTTCCCCCCAACATGTTTCACATAACCCTATTCTGCTGCAGCTTTCTTCTTCTTGTCTTTCAGCCTCATTCAGATTCATTTCACCTTCAATGCGGATGTGGCGCTGCTGAAGGGGAAAGAAGAGGAGCTCCGCAGGTCAGTGCCGCGCCCCCCTCCATAAGCAAAGCGGGGTCTATGTGCCTCACGTGCTACAGAAATACTATAGAGGACCTCCATTCTTTACACTGCACCCACAGAGCTGCAGCTGTCATTGTATTCTGAGTCCTCTCTAATGTATCAGCAGGACTTTTTAAAGGGAATCCGTCACTAGTTGTATGTGGCCTTACATGAAGGCATAAACTAATGACAGAAATGCTGAACAGATTGGTGTATTACTTACATTATTCTGTTCAGCCGTTCTCCTAATATGTGGGAGAATAGGATTCTTGCTGCACCCCTCCCCCCTGTCTCCAGCTGCTGATTGACAGGTGACTGCCTATACACAGCATGGAGAGATAACTGCCAATCAGCAGCTGGTGGGCGGAGTTTTCTGCTTCTCATGAATATCCAGGACTACTAAGCTCATGCACATAATGTAGAGGACTACTTACATGTTATTCAGGAGGAGATCTCTGGATCAGCTGCACAGAACTATGTAAGTGATCCATCATCCTGTTCAGCATCTCTGTCACTGGCTTATAGGACGCCATAACCCTGCTGAGTCTCTTTAATGTTGAGCAGCTCCGGGCCGGTGGGGTGGTGACTGCAGACCCCATCCTTTATTCCTCTATGTGCACAGTAACCTCTGGGACAGGAGTTGTGTATATTACGGCTCAGCCGCTGATTTACCTGCAGCTTGGCGCCCAGCAGCGTTTCCGTAATTCAGTAGTAAATATTTCTGCGCCAGCTGCTGCCGCTTTCTCCGGACGTTCTCGGCTTGCAGTGTAATTTAATTATTCTTTATTGCGTCTTGTGATAAACGTCTGGGGCTCGGACCCTTTCACCGTCTCTTCTGTGTCTACAGGAAGCTGATTGCTAAAGTGTCGCGGTTCGTGCTGAGAGCGCCGCAGATCCTGCAGGTGACGGTGAGGACAGGACTGGCGAGAATGTGAACAAAATGCGCGTCGTCCCTCGTCTGTTCAGAGACTCCTCCATTATATCTGCTTCTGGGAAAGCTGGGTGACATCCAGTATGGCGACCACTACTGCTCCCGCAGGGGTGGTCATCCATGTATCTAGCTGTATACAGTCTGTAAGGGGCTGTTACTCAGCTTTCCTGGATTCCTGAACCATTGATGTATATAGCTGTGTACAGTCTGTAAGGGGCTGTTACTCAGCTTTCCTGGATTCCTGAACCATTGATGTATATAGCTGTATACAGTCTGTAAGGGATTGTAACTCAGCTTTCCTGGACCATTGATGTATATAGCTGTATGCAGTCTGTAAAGGGTTGTTACTCGGCTTTCCCTGATTCCGGGACCATTGATGTATATAGCTGTATGCAGTCTGTAAGGGGTTGTTACTCAGCTTTCCTGGATTCCTGGACCATTGATGTATCTAGCTGTATACAGTCTGTAAGGGATTGTTACTCGGCTTTCCCTGATTCCTGGACTATTGATGTATATAGCTGTATACAGTCAGTAAGGGGTTGTTACTCAGCTTTCCTGGATTCCTGGACCATTGATGTATATAGCTGTATACAGTCTGTAAAGGGTTGTTACTCGGCTTTCCCTGATTCCAGGACCATTGTTATATCTAGCTGTATACAGTCAGTAAGGGGCTGTTACTCAGCTTTCCTGGATTCCTGGACCATTGATGTATATAGCTGTATACAGTCTGTAAGGGGTTGTTACTCGGCTTTCCCTGATTCCGTGACAATTGATGTATATAGCTGTATACAGTCTGTAAGGAGTTGTTACTCGGCTTTCCCTGATTCCGTGACAATTGATGTATATAGCTGTATACAGTCTGTAAGGAGTTGTTACTCGGCTTTCCCTGATTCCGGGACCATTGTTATATCTAGCTGTATACAGTCTGTAAGGGGCTGTTACTCAGCTTTCCTGGATTCCGGGACCATTGTTATATCTAGCTGTATACAGTCTGTAAGGGGCTGTTACTCAGCTTTCCTGGATTCCTGAGCTGCAGATCTAGCAATATATTATACTACAATGCATCTTCTGTTTCCATATTGATAGGTAGCCATTTAGGTCACTAGGAAAGCTGGGTGACAACCATTATAGCCCTGACAGTCATTGTTACCCAGCTTTCCTTGATTCCTGAAGTGTTCTGAACTATTTACTTATATTACCTCTGCTCATATATAAGTAACTAGCCATTCAGGCATTGAGAAAAGCTGGGTGACCACCAATAAGGCACCCAGAAGGCAGATATTGCCATTCAGTTTACTAGGAAAGCTGCCATTCAGGTGCCCAGGTATCATCTTACTTCTCGTCCTGTCTCAGGTTCACGAGCTCAGTCACGAGGTCACCATGAAGTTGTTTTCTACCAATGGCACGAAGGATCCTGTGGACATCGCGACGTCGGCGTATTACATTGAGCGGGATGTAAGTAATGGGGCTCGTCCATCTCCTTACTGTCTGACTGTGGAGACACAATCTATGTGCGATATATCCTGGGACTTGTTCTTACACGACCGGGCAGCTATGATATGGCTGTGAAAAAAGTCACATGCAGGTCGTGAAAGGTCAAGTGTGATTTGCTCCTAACAATCTGGATGTTGGGCAACGTTTGTGTTGTGGGGTTATGTTGCTTCGTGACCACATTGACCGCCACCTAGTATATGAGCACAGCGCCTGCACCCTCGCTCTGTCAGGTGGTGTAATCTGGTCCTGATGACTTTTTGCAAAATCTAAAACAAGTGCGCCACCTGCAGGCCACTACCAGGTACTGCTGAATATAGGAGACTAACAGAAGCCTCCCCTTGTACAAGTGTAACCGGATGATCCATTGTTCCTCAGTTAAAGCAGAGGACGTTTGTGCTTCCCCTGGATGGATGGAGCCTGGAGGTCGACACGGACTCTATCCGAGTTTTATTTTTTGACAATGAACCTCCACGAATCAACATGAAAAGCATCTCCCCCGGGTTTGCTGCCATCATTATCATCATCGCCCTGGCAATTCTCACTGGGATCGCAGTGTTTGTAAGTATATTGTGTATATGTGATTAGGATCTAGGGAAGTTCTTACAATGCGCCCATCATTACACCCCCGTCCCAGACGAGCGAGGACTGGGTACGGTGTTCTCTGTCTCCCAGGGCTCTTTGACTTCCATGTGGACATGTCAATTTATAGAGTGGTTCCCTGTGGAAGTTTACATTAAAATAAATGGGATCATGGGAAAAAAAAACCCTCCTAAAAATTATATGAAGAACCTCATTAGAATCCATGCGGATTTTAAAGTGATTTTTTATTTTTTTCTGTATGAGCATACCTTCAATCCTGGCGTTCTTTTCTAGGCGGTGTTACAGAGGAGAGCCGAGCAGGAGCGCATTCAGTTTGAAGTCATTGAGGTATGAGCTGTGACTGATCTGTCCAATAGGAGGCGCCACCATTTTCTATTTCATTGCAGCAGCCATATGTTCAAGAAGGGCCGCCATATTGGTTATCGTGTTTCTATAGGTTAGATAGCAGCCGGTGTTATTATCAGTAAGTGACAGCCGATAGTCACAGGTCCAGTTTTTACTGTTAGAAAGAATGGCTGCTGCAATAGATTAGAAAATGTCTATCTCCTTGAAGGAGTTTTCCAAGCTTAGAAAAACATGGCCACTTTCTTCCAGAAACAGCACCTTTGTAATACCATACACAACCTGAGGACAAGGATCGCGCTATTTTGTTCAAGATAGTAGCTGCGCTTTTTCTAATTCTGGATAACCTAATCTGGACATCTGGAAAATATCCGGGGTGCCGTCCTGGCTGATGGACAGCCCGCTCAGCCTGTCAGTGACTGCAGCATTGTCCTGCCCCAGTAACTGACTGCCAGATGGGTCATTAGCGCCTCAGATGTAATGTTTGATATAGTGTTGTCCTTATGTAAGACATAATGAACATCATCTCCTTACCTCTGCCCACTTCCTGGTGTCCACCTGCTGTGTCTCCAGGTCTTCCATTGCCCCTAGTCTTAGCAGTGTCATTGCCGAGACAAGTTCATCTGCAGACACCGGGAAACATGGAGAGGTAAGGATAAGATGTTTATTATGTTTTACATAAGGACGGCATTATAGCAGAAGTTTTTAAGTAGTGGTCGTCCCCATTAAAGGGGGGTTTAGAATCTTGTAGATCTGATGGTCTATCCTCAGTATAAGATTAGCAGGAGTCTGACTTTACTTGCCCCCACTAACCCAGCAGCTCCTTCTACCACCATTACTATTTCAAGTGTGGTGAATGCGGGGAAGAGAGCTGGGGAGCTTATAAGAGGCTGCAGCACTTGCACAAGCGATGTTCGATGTTGCCTCTTCAGACAGCAGATTAACAGGGGTGTCAGAGCAGCGCTCTTCTAATATTAATGACCTATCCTGAGGGGCTGGTGGCCACTGCTATATAACCAGTCTATGTCTAACCTGACCTGAAGTGATACAGTGAGCAGCTGAGGCTCTGTCCCTTTTATTCTAGTAATCAGCAGGAGGGTCATCATCTGGACCACCATCACATCACAGCATAATGTAAAAAAAAAAAAAAAAAAAAAAAAAAAAAGGGGATGGAGGACTGTATGAGCTGGGTCAGGCTCACTCCATGTATATATGTATACTGGTGTGATGTCCACCACAGGTGTTACTAGTTTGAACACTCGTCGCAAAAGCCTGTACTACAAGTAAACATGGTAATGAAGTTGTACCTAAGTTTTACCACTAGATGTCGCTATTATTGGTATATTGCACAGCTGTAGTGAACAAAGGGTTATTGGTTGTTTGTCATCTGCTTCTTTTCTTTTCTTCACCTATCTCTATTCTCTTTGCATCTTCGTCTCCACCACTCACAGGAGGTATTACACATCCTGTAAGAAGTAGTCACAGGGGGGGAGAAAGTACACATCCACACTTAATGAACTTTATCCAATTCTTGGTATAGAGAGAACGCACGCCAAGACAGCTCCTTTTGTGGTTTAGCTGGGCCTTGGCTCTGTTAGGTCCCCCACCAGTCCACTGTAGTCTAGTGCAGTGCTTCTCAATTCCAGTCCTCAGGTCTCACCAACAGGTCATGTTTTGAGGATTTCCCATACAAAGGACAGCTGTGATAATACCTGATGCACTGAGTATAATTATATCACCTGTGAAATACTAAGGAAATACTCAAAACATGACCTGTTGGTGAGGCCTGGAATTGAGAAGCACTGGTCTAGTGTGTGGTAATGGACAGACGTATGGGAAACACAGAAACGCTTTTCTTCTCCAAAGCAACACTTATTTGTATTATGCAGTGCTAAACCACTCAGGAGAGGTTAAGTCAGAGATCATCCTAACCCACACCGTAAACATCTCTAACGGTGCAGGACAGTATCCTGAAATAAGAGGAACTGATCCGGATAGAACAAAGTTGCTACAAGCCTATGTACTCTATATCGCAGCTCGTGTGTAGTCAGGTAATTTGGACACCCTTCTCAACTCGGGTAACAAGGTCTGGGGCTTGTGTCACTCTAGGAGGACGAGTCTCCTAACACTGTAGGGCAACAGGTGGTACAGCGACAAGAAAGGTCGAAACATGGGCACAAGATGTCTTTTGTTTCAAGTATTCTTCTTCCACATTTCCAGCAGAGCACACTTCTACCCTGGTTTGGGATTCTCAGCACAAACTCTTCTCTCAACTCTCAGCACATAACCTCAGCTCCAAAAGTTCTTAACGCAGATAGTCTAGTCAAGTCAGAAGTCTATTATCTACTCCTTTACAAAGTATTCCATTGATTTCTGGCACCTATAGTTGTTACATCATCCTTAAGTCATCTCCCCTTTCTGTGGGTGGTGGTGCCAATAAAGCAGGTGGATCACAACTCCACACCACCTTGATAAGTACCCAAGAGACTCCCTCACAGCCTGGCAGGTAACGTAACCCACCAGAGGGGAAAGGGTATAGTCACTGTAAACTAAAAGGTGTGTTTGACCTGGCACCGTAGACTATAGGGGGGCACCACACTGGAAGCTTCATCTCATTCTCTCTCTACTGATCCATAAGATTCTACAGATCATCTCCTCATCTCCTCATCTCCTCATCTCCTCATCTCCTCATCTCCTCATCTCCTCATCTCCTCATCTCCTCATCTCCTCATCTCCTCATCTCCTCATCTCCTCATCTCCTCATCTCCTCATCTCCTCATCTCCTCATCTCCTCATCTCCTCATCTCCTCATCTCCTCATCTCCTCATCTCCTCATCTCCTCATCTCCTCATCTCCTCATCTCCTCATCTCCTCATCTCCTCATCTCCTCATCTCCTCATCTCCTCATCTCCTCATCTCCTCATCTCCTCATCTCCTCATCTCCTCATCTCCTCATCTCCTCATCTCCTCATCTCCTCATCTCCTCATCGACCTGGTATCAATCTACATCTACATCTACATCTACATCTACATCTACATCTACATCTACATCTACATCTACATCTACATCTACATCTACATCTACATCTACATCTACATCTACATCTACATCTACATCTACATCTACATCTACATCTACATCCATAGAAAGAGTCATTATTATAGAGGACAAGGTTCTCTGCAGGAAAGGATTGTTCCTTTTATCAGCTTATGAAGCAAGAGCCACCCAGTAGAGGGCAGCTCCCTATATAGAGTACATGGAGTCCCTAACAAACAGGGACCTGGCACTGCTATTAGCAAGGAGCCAGTCAGGATTGCACCCTCCTAGCACAGGGTACTGCCCCCGGGTTACTCACACCAGCACAGAGCATTGCACCTTCATCACCAGCACATGAAGCATCGGGTCCTGGACCTGGGTCTCTAAGCCAAGCCAGCAGGGGGTGCTGTTCCTGGGAGTCACTGCTCCCCAACACCTAGCCAGCATTGGGTATTAACCTGGGTCACTCACACCAAGCCAGCACTGGGTCTGGTAGCACAACAGCAGACAGCACTGGGTTCTGAACCTGGGACTGCAGCACCACATCTGGGAACTCACGGTTTTTACCCCCTGAGCCACAGCTCCTGCTCCCAGAGTCAGCGGAATAAGGGAAAGATGGAGGTCCTGGTCAGAATAAAGGAAGGTTCTAGAAAATGGGCAACCCAGGCCACAGGAACAATCCTATAAGGAGATGTCACAGGATTAGAACCCTGGTCTCCAACATACAGCACAGGCAGGAGACTCAGACCACCGAGCCACAGCTCCTGCTCCCAGAATCAGCGGAATAAGGGAAAGATGGAGGTCCTGGTCAGAATAAGGGAAAGATGGAGGTCCTGGCCAGAATAAAGGAAGGTTCTAGAAAATGGACCACCTAGGCCACAATCCTATAAGGAGATGTCACAGAATTAGAACCCTGGTCTCCAACATACAGCACAGGCAGGAGACTCAGACCACCGAGCCACAGCTCCTGCTCCCAGAATCAGCGGAATAAGGGAAAGATGGAGGTCCTGGTCAGAATAAAGGAAGGTTCTAGAAAATAGACAACCCAGGCCACAGGATCAGTCCTATAAGGAGATGTCACAGGATTAGAACCCTGGTCTCCAACATACAGCACAGGCAGGAGACTCAGACCACTGAGCCACAGCTCCTGCTCCCAGAGTCAGTGGGAATAAGGGAAAGATGGAGGTCCTAGTCAAAAGAAAGGTTTCAGAAAAGAGGCAGCTCAGGATTAGATCCCAGAGCCCCCAGTATATGGTCTGACACCGAACCCTCCAGACCACGCAATGAAGAGGAGGATTTGTCAGATTATAAAGATAATTTACAATTTTCCTGTAAGATGTATAGAGCTGGAAGGCCGCAGTTTGGAGACCCATGCCCTGGGGGATAGAGGAGTCAGAAGGATCAGATTACTCTGTAACATAATGGGAAGCAGGATTTGAACCCTGGTCCCTCACATATAATGCAGAGCACATATACCACTCAGCTATAGGCGGAAGGGTAGAGGGTCAGTGATACTTCAGTCTCATCAGTTTCAGAAGGTTCACACAACAGTGCCTATCAGAGTCCTAGGTGTATAATGGAGGAACGCCAAGAGAAAGAGGAGAAATAGTAGACATAGCGGCACTACTGAGATCCAGCAAGTGTCTAGAAACACCTTTCCTTCCCCAACACTACAAGTCATTCCTGTAGCCGGAGCTGCCTCTTCACTGGGGACAATATGGAGTCCTGAACGTGTTACAAGCAACGACTGAGGGCAGGACTAGAACCCAAGGACTGGACACTACACCGGCCCTTACACCTAACCCTCCGGACACTACACCGGCCCTTACACCTAACCCTCCGGACACTACACCGGCCCTTACACCTAACCCTCCGGACACTACACCGGCCCTTACACCTAACCCTCCGGACACTACACCGGCCCTTACACCTAACCCTCCGGACACTACACCGGCCCTTACACCTAACCCTCCGGACACTACACCGGCCCTTACACCTAACCCTCCGGACACTACACCGGCCCTTACACCTAACCCTCCGGACGCCATACCGGCCCTTACACCTAACCCTCCGGACGCCATACCGGCCCTTACACCTAACCCTCCGGACACTACACCGGCCCTTACACCTGCCACATCGGCTCTTATACTCAAGGCTTATGTAGCCCTGCAATTGCCAATGCAACTGCTGCCCCTCCATGTATAATAGTATATCAATTTTAAAAAAAGTAATAATCTTATTAAAGCACTGTGTTGATTGTTATTATGGTTACAATGGATCTTCCATTGATAGAATCTGATGCTTTTGTGTTGCTTCTGCAGGGCCATGAGCTGGATGATTACCAGATGACGCAGAGGGACGGTCTCAGATATTATTACTCATAAATAAAGAGGAAGATTTCCGTATACTCTGGAGTGAGGTTGTCTTTATATACCGGTTGTAGCCTCAGAGAGCGTTGCCCTATAGTCTCCCCAGACCGTAAGCGCTCAAGCCATCGTGGGTGCCAACCACCATTACATATCCACAGGGCTGTCACCCAGCTTTCCCAGAGATTGATATAACCAAGTAATTACTGAAGCGAATATCTTGACAGATGACAAAAATTTCTAGTTTTTCATAAAGCAAATACTACAAATGTGCTTTCATATTTTTTTTTAATTATATTTCATACAACCTCCAGCAGCCGCTATGGGCGCCGGTCTGTATACATGGGGAGCAGACGCTGTTGCAGTCTGCTATACACTCCTAATGACTTGCAGCAAGGATGCCCATCATATTCCAATGTAACACTCTCTGAATATGATGGGAGTCATAGTCCAATTTTGCAGCAGACACCCCTCCAAACATATAGCGATCCCCCCTTCCCCAGCCAGTGAGTGAGAACATTAGAAAATAGGAAATCTACAGCTGTTACAGGTAGAGCCCCTCCGGCGTGCCTTCTTGTTTCTTGTACAGGACGTTCTCTTTAGATTTCTTAAAATCTTCATTGGTGACTTTCATCCTCCGCTCCCGGAGCGCCATCAGCCCGGCCTCTGTACATATAGCCTGCAGGGGAGACAGACCAGAATTATAGTGATGATCACATCTGTACACAATATGGAGGAACTTTACTGACCGCCATACAACAAGCACATCCACCGCTCACACACCTGATAAGACTATAACAGGCACAAGGTAACGGCGTCCTGCAGGATATAGTCTAGGTTATTAGAGGCATGTAGGTTACCACCCAGCAGAATTGTGAATACAGCTCTAGCTGTAAGGTCAACGCTGGTGGGGTGAACCGATTCTTCTATGGATTTTACACTGGGGACAACACTGATACTGGTTTAAAAAACTCTTCAGACATACTGGAGAGGCAGTTTGGATTGGCCAGGTTCTGGGTGTTGGGACCCTCACTAATCACTATATAAAGCCCGGAGAAGCACTCAGCTTAGTGAGTCTCCCTGTGGACAGTCGTCTGCAGCATGACGGAAAAAGCAGCGAGCGGGTGAATTGCTAAGCGTGCATTTAAAGAGAATTTATCGGCTCTTTGTTGTGCTTTGAGCCTCAGTGATCAGAGGATTGCTCATAGGGTTGTATCATCTATAATAATGTCCCTTTCTGAACTTGATTAGAAGAAAATTAGATTTGTAAAAGTCCAGGACATTCCGGTGTTTACTGCAGCACTTGTGTGACCACCTTGGCCTTCAGAGTGTTTACCTGCGCTCATACCAGAGTCACCACTTTCAGTGGCGGCAGTGCTAGGTACCGCAGCTATGTCCTATACATCTGAACAGTTACGGGATAAACAGTAAAGAGGCTGAAGTGCTCACACAAGCACTGCAGCCTTATATACAGAGGACTGGTGGGCGATGGACCCCCACAATCTCATGAATTTCATGGTCTGTCCTTCTCGCACAGATCAAAGCTCCATCCATGTAATAGTCACAGTATCCCCAGAGCAGGGACTGACCTTTATATCCGCTCCAGACAGGTCGTCTTTTGCCATGATTAAGTCATCCAGCGTGACATCATCCGCCAGCGTCATGCGGCTCGTGTGGATCTGGAAGATTCTCTTCTTGGTCTTTTCATCTGGTAGAGGGAATTCAATCTTTCTGTCGATACGACCTGAGTTCATAAGAAGAAGGAACGTCATACAATTACCTTTCATGTATATGAAATATTATATGCAAATCTCAAGTACTTAACTGCTAAATCACTTAGAATACACGGTACTCCTCTCAGTCAGCGTGTGTGTGTGTATGTATGTATATATATATATATATATATATATATTTTTTTTTTTTCTTCTTCCTCCATCAGACAGTATATCGTAGGAGCCTGTCACTGGTGTTGGGGGAGGAAGCTATGACTTTGTATCCCTATATATACAGGAAGGAACGAGACAATTCATACCTGGTCTTATTAACGCCGGATCCAGAGTTTCTATTCTGTTTGTGGCCATAATGACTTTCACGTCCCCCCGAGAATCAAACCCGTCCAGCTGGTTGAGCAGCTCCAACATGGTCCTCTGAATCTCCCGCTCACCACCAGAGTTGGAGTCATATCTGTATGAATGAAGCATTAGATATGTGTCAGCTGACATACGCTATAATGACCTGTGTTCTGATATAGGGCTGTCCATTAGATAAGCTATTGATATAGTGGGGCATGGTTCCTGCCAAGCCCACTTACTGGCTGATGAAGAAGCTGCTCCGTTCTCAGATATAGCGCCATACTATGTAATACCAGACACAGTCACTACTAAATGTGAAGAGCGATGCCTGCTAAACAATGGGATGCAATGACTGAGTACTGAGGACCTTTCAAACGCCTGTGGGAATGCTGAAAGACAGACACCCCCCCCCCCCCTCTTAATCTAACACAGACGGTATATTCTACATATCCTTCCAGTTATCAATCTTCTAGTCTCGATTATTGGAGTCAATCAGAGTTTAATAGACAAACACCACAACTCCCTCCCAGCTTAACCAGGAGCAATACACCAAATCCAGTGACATGGGCAACATCTGTTCTGACCTCTTTGTGCCGATGGCGTCAATCTCATCGATAAACACTATGGATGGTGCGTGTTCTTCAGCCACCCTGAACAGCTCCCGGACCAGCTTGGGACCATCCCCCAGGTATTTCTGGATTAGCTCTGAGCCCACCACCCTCAGGAAGGTGGCAGATGTCTGGTTGGCTACGGCTTTGGCCAGAAGGGTTTTACCTGTAAAGATCAGTCAGTCAGATGATAGATGGACTTACACACAGTGCATCAGTAAGTCAGAATAGGGACCATGATACGGTACCTGTGCCAGGCGGGCCATAGAGGATGACACCTTTGGGTGGTTTAATGCCCATCTCTTCATAGTACTCTGGATGGGTAAGGGGAAGCTCCACAGACTCCTATAGGACACAGATCATACAGACACTCAGTATCCTATACAGCTCTTCTGATGGGGCCCTACTGACCGTACATGGGTCCCTGGCCACATAATCTATGGGGGAGGGTTAGGGGCACCAACAGCTAAATGCAGCATATTGTAAGTCATGGCGCACCTTGATTTCCTGGATCTGGTTGTCCAGTCCTCCGATATCGGCGTACGTCTCCTGAGGAGCTTTCTCCACTTTCATCACAGTCACCAGAGGGTCTGTGTCATCCATGAGGACCCCGATAACAGCGTGAACCTGAGCAAAGAATAAACCGAGAGGATGAGTGACAGAGAACACTGACAGCACAGGGCATAGTGCGCAAAACTGTGTAGAAGGAAGCCACAGGGGACACTGATACACTGTAACAAACCCTCTGCATTCACAGCTTTTTATCATGTATGAATAATAAAGCTGTATGACCAGTATACAGTGCTGCTTGAAGTCTGTGAATCCCTGAGAATGTTTTTCTATATATCTGTAATACATTTGCCCTAACAATACATCAGATTAGCAGACACGTCCTAAAAACAGAAAGAAGTAAATCACAAAAATGAGTCAAAAATATCAATTCTAGCCAATGTTACATTCTTTCCCCAAAAAAACAGACAATACTTCAAACTATTTTTTGCAGATTATGGACTCAAAATACGGTCTGCAAAAATATCCTGAGGTGTGAGTGAGGCCTTAGGGTGGGTTTGTTTGGTGGGATGTTATTACAGTCTCCCACATTTTTACTTTTCAAAATGAATCGGTCATCACTTTCATGCTGCCCGAACCAAAAATCATTGCAGCGTTCCCCAATAGCTTCACCCCCACCAGCCTTCATTGATAGATCGCTGCCCATATGTAGACAGGAAGATGTCGATTAATAAAGACCAGTGGGGCGGGGAGATGTGACTGGAGACCGCCTCCTTGACTCATGGTTCAGGCAGCATGAAAGCCATGACACACTCCCTCTAAGAGGAATAAAATAAAGATGCCTGAATGTTGTACCATAAGGAGACATGTTGGATTTACATGTGCCATGTCTATTGAACCAAAGCCCCAGGTGGCTACAGATAGCAGATGAGCGGACTGCTTACTCCCCCACTCCCATCTACCCACCTTGTGGTTTAGTAAGACAGAACATCCAGGCTCCAGCAGATCTTTATCCACAAAGGAGAGGATGCTGACATAATGCTCGGATCCCACCGACGTGGAGACAATGGCGTGGTTATCATCAATGATTTCCTCCAAGGTTCCCACCGACATGGGCGTCCCTCGCAGGTCGTCTACCTTAGATCTCTCCTCCTGCAGTCAGGAAACCACATATTGTCACCCCAGGCGCCTCATGTCACATGAGCGGTGTATCGGTCCTTGGTGCGGCACATACCTCCTGCTTCTCCTCCAGGGGTTTCATCTGCTCCTGGTTTCTGATGAACTCTTCCTCCATGAGGAGATAGTCCTTTATTCTCTCCAGCTTCAGCAGCTTCAGCCTGCACTGTGTGTGAGGGGTGACTGCAGAAGAATGAAGGGGAGCGAAGGCATGACAAAGACTTCCCCAGCAATCATACCTGGAGAATAACTAATACCCTCACACGACACAGCACAGAGCCACCAGCTTTACCATGGTACCCAATGTATTCCACAGGATAGGGGATAACATACTGAATGATGGGGTCCGACCACTGGGATGAGAATAGAAGAAAACGGCATCCTAATCGTATGGAGTGCAGCACATGTACGCGGTCAGTCCCTATAGGGCTTCAGAACAGGAGCGCTGGTGGTGCACTACACCCCATGCATTCATTCATTCAAGGACAGGTCACCTTCCTTCTCATGATTAATGGGGTCTCGTGGTCAGACCCCTGGGATCAGCTTGTTATCCTGTTGAGAGAGGAGTTGGAGAAGCACCTTTAATCCTCCTGAGATATGAGGGGGAGGGTTATTAATCAGAAGGCCGGGGATGCCAGGTGACAACCACTCTAGGGGCTGTACTGGAGCTCAGGTAGTCACACAGCTTTCCCAGGAACTGGTTATAGGTGTTTTTTAACCCTCTCCTACCAAGTTATCCCCCCCCACTGCCATTACTGATATGTAAGATGCATAAACTATACGTCTTATAGAGAAGGTGAATTTCCTGCATTATATCTGTGACTATGGACCATGCCTCATTGTGGGGGTCTGCCACTGGTTCTGATAAAGGGGGAACCTGCTGCCCAGTCTCTGGCTGACATGGTAGGCTATACACTAGAAGCCTCAGGGACGGTATCAGAATAGCAGAGCTCACCCAGCGGGAGTTTACTGGCAGCATCGGGACCCTTGGTCTTCTTTTTCTTCTTTCCTACCCTTGTGGGGACGGGCGGCTCATACTTCTTCTTCTTGTCCTTAAAGATGAGAAAAGGGGTGACTGCGCAGTAAGAACAGAGGGAGATGCAGACGTCTCTGGCATCATTCACACTGCTGGATGATCTGACATGCTGCACACATCTGCTCTGTGTCTCCAGCGGATGCCGAGGGATGCCTGACATGTAGCATCACCTTCTATCCAACCATCATAAGACCATTCATATGACAGAGGCGGCCAGCACAGCCCTGTGTCCTCTATAGCTGGCAATGGCCGCATGGCAGAGATCACAGAGTGAATGTATAGAGAACAGAGATGACGGGGGTGATGCTCTGCAGGGCGGCTTACCTTGTCATCCTTCTTCCCTCCTCCAGGTCCATGTCCTCCGCTCTGACTCTGACCCTGAAAAACCACAGAGGAGATGAGTCTGACTGAGAGACAGAGATAGAGGATTCAGAAGAGATTGTGTCCTGTGCATCCCTGAGGCTGACCCTGCCCCCCCCCCCCTGTGTCCTGTGCATCCCTGAGGCTGACCCTGCCTGCCCCCCCCCCCTGTGTCCTGTGCATCCCTGAGGCTGACCCTGCCTGCGCCCCCCCAAGACCAGACATTGCCCCTCATTGGGATCAGGTACAGGTTAGGCCTAGTTACTATGTCGTACACTCTGATAAATCGGAATCATTTTATTTCTGGAGTATTTTGTATAGTGGACACCTGAGGTCCATGTACCGCTACACATCTGTCTCCTCTCTCTATAGATATATCTCTAGAATAGCCACACTACTGCCAGCACATTTACCATGCAGGACAACAGTGCACCCTGCGGCTACATATACAGCCAATGACTGGACAGTATCTCAGTATCACTTGGACAGTACGTGGTGGTATATGTCGGTATCTAATAGACAGTACGTGGCGGTATATGTCGGTATCTAATAGACAGTAGGTGGCGGTATATGTTGTGTCTCTTAGAGAGTATGTAGCGGTATATGTCGGACAGTAGGTGGCGGTATATGTTGTGTCTCTTAGAGAGTATGTAGCGGTATATGTCGGACAGTAGGTGGCGGTATATGTTGTGTCTCTTAGAGAGTATGTAGCGGTATATGTCGGACAGTAGGTGGCGGTATATGTTGTGTCTCTTAGAGAGTATGTAGCGGTATATGTCGGACAGTAGGTGGCGGTATATGTTGTGTCTCTTAGAGAGTATGTAGCGGTATATGTCGGACAGTAGGTGGCGGTATATGTTGTGTCTCTTAGAGAGTATGTAGCGGTATATGTTGGTATCGAATAGACAACATATGACGGTATATGTTGGTGTCTCTCGGACAGCGCGCGGCGGTATACGTCGGACAGCGCGCGGCGGTATACGTCGGACAGCGCGCGGCGGTATACGTCGGACAGCGCGCGGCGGTATACGTCGGACAGCGCGCGGCGGTATACGTCGGACAGCGCGCGGCGGTATACGTCGGACAGCGCGCGGCGGTATACGTCGGACAGCGCGCGGCGGTATACGTCGGACAGCGCGCGGCGGTATACGTCGGACAGCGCGCGGCGGTATACGTCGGACAGCGCGCGGCGGTATACGTCGGACAGCGCGCGGCGGTATACGTCGGACAGCGCGCGGCGGTATACGTCGGACAGCGCGCGGCGGTATACGTCGGACAGCGCGCGGCGGTATACGTCGGACAGCGCGCGGCGGTATACGTCGGACAGCGCGCGGCGGTATACGTCGGACAGCGCGCGGCGGTATACGTCGGACAGCGCGCGGCGGTATACGTCGGACAGCGCGCGGCGGTATACGTCGGACAGCGCGCGGCGGTATACGTCGGACAGCGCGCGGCGGTATACGTCGGACAGCGCGCGGCGGTATACGTCGGACAGCGCGCGGCGGTATACGTCGGACAGCGCGCGGCGGTATACGTCGGACAGCGCGCGGCGGTATACGTCGGACAGCGCGCGGCGGTATACGTCGGACAGCGCGCGGCGGTATACGTCGGACAGCGCGCGGCGGTATACGTCGGACAGCGCGCGGCGGTATACGTCGGACAGCGCGCGGCGGTATACGTCGGACAGCGCGCGGCGGTATACGTCGGACAGCGCGCGGCGGTATACGTCAGACAGTGCGCGGCGGTATATATTGGGAAGTGGGATAAATCAGGGAGCGAGGGCGATGTATGTGATCCTGGTCTCAGGTCGCGGTCACATCTGTCGCTATATAGGGGGCACATGGACTATAATGGGGACATCACTGTGTATTATCAGCATGTACGGGAGGGTATGTGCCGTGTAGATATACTGTGTATATAGAGGGGTCCCACACACGCTGCGCCCCCTCCTCTGCCTCATATATCGGGCTCCCCCTCATGTATTACACCCCGCTATACAGCCGCGCTAAACGCCGGTAAATGACCCGGTTCCCGGAGGAAAAGATGCTCACTCACCATGTCCGCCGCCGCTGCTGCTGTGTAACCGGAAATACGTCACTGTACGGAGGCCGCGCCGGATCATACTCCCCAGCACAAAGGAACGCGAAGCAGAAAATGGCCGCCGTCACCATAGAAACCGGGAGGAGCCACCGGCCGCAGCTGTCACAGTCTCCTCCCTCTGCCGGGTCATAGAATATCAACAACCACAACTACATAAAGTGACCCGGAGTGCGGTGTATTTAATGAAGGTTACAGAAAACATTAGGGGCTGGTTCACAAAGGGGGAATCCTGCTATGATGCGTTTTTTTTTTTTAATAAGGATTTTACAATGGGAGCAACTTATATTGATCCATGTCAGAGCTGTGGTCTATATACTTGTATCTCTGACTGTGGAAGACTATAACTCCCAGCATGCACCTACATCACAGGTGTCAAACATGGGGCCCTCCAGCCATTGCAGAACTACAATTCCCATCATGCCTGGACAGCCAGAGGCTAATGGTACTTTTACACAAAGCGATAATTCACCCGATCGCACGATAAACGATTTTGAATGAACAATGTTTTTTTTATAACGATCAGCGTTTAGACGGAACGATACATCGTACGGAAAATTCGCTATGCGATGGTTTAAGCCCATCTCACACATAGGTGAAATCGCTGAAAGACTGTTTACACGGAACGATCTGCGAATTTTTTGCGAACGATCAACGATGATTTGAGAACTTGTTGAAAGATCAAAATGAACGATTTTTTGCTGGTCGTTTGATCGTTCGCTGCGTTTACACGTACGATTATCGTTCGAATTCGACCGTTATCGTGCAAAAACGAACGATCAATCATCCCGTGTAAAAGGACCATAAGGGCCCTATTCCACCAGACGATTATCGTTCAGATTATCGTTAAATCGTTCGAATCTAAACGATAATTGTTCGGTTGCAATGCAGTTAACGATTAACGACCGAACGAGAAATCGTTGATTGCTTTATAAGACCTGGACCTATTTTTATCGTTGCTCGTTCGCAACATGTTCGCAAATCATTCGCATTGAATAAGACATCGTTCGGTCGTTCGCAGTAGATACGAACGCAATAGCGAAGAAAAAACGATCGCAAATACGATCATAAGTAACGATTATCGTTCCATGGAAATGAGTGAACGTTTTCAGGTCTTTCGCAATAGCGGTCGTTTGAGATCGTTAATAGTTAACGATTATGCGAACGATAATCGTCCGGTGGAATAGGGCGCTAAGCTTTGGCTAAAGCACAGGCCAGAAACCGAACAAGTACAGGAGAGTACAGTGCAGCAGTGCAGAGTATTTCAGGAGAGGAGTGGGCAGATCATATGGGTGATCATAGACGGACATATAGAGTGGCTGGGGCAGGGTCCTCAGCAGTGCAGAGTATTTCAGGAGTGTAACAATCTTAGGAAAGAGAACAGAGATCATTGAAAGGCTGGAGGTTGTTACTAGTTCTTCCAGCAGCACAGAGCATTTCAGCACACAGAGGTTGCACATGGCACCAAGGGCAGGGGCTGGGTGGTCTTCTATACATAGATTAGTGTGTATCTTCTTCATTAGATGGAGACAGTTGTTCCGTCCAGTGAACGTCTAAGCCAATTACACAGAGCGGCTTATTATATAATATAACGCTGCATCCTGCCCGCATCCCGCAGCTTCATCTCATCTCTATCGTCTGATTGTTAACTTCATTATATCAATAGGACGCTTCAGCTTCCCGTCAGTGAGTGACAACACACATAGCAGAGGAGGCCACAGCCAGCAGAACAGTGAGTGCAGCTCTGGGGTATAATACAGGATGGAACTCAGGATCAGTAATGTAATGTATGTACACAGTGACCCCACCAGCAGCATAGTGACTGCAGCTCTGGAGTATAATACAGGATGGAACTCAGGATCAGTAATGTATGTACACATTGACCTCACCAGCAGAATAGTGAGTGCAGCTCTGGAGTATAATACAGGATGTAACTCAGGATCAGTAATGTATGTACACATTGACCTCACCAGCAGAATAGTGAGTGCAGCTCTGGAGTATAATACAGGATGTAACTCAGGATCAGTAATGTAATGTATGTACACAGTGACCCCACCAGCAGAATAGTGAGTGCAGCTCTGGAGTATAAGACAGGATGTAGCTCAGGATCAGTACAGGATCAGTAATGTAATGTATGTGCACAGTGACCCCACCAGCAGAATAGTGAGTGCAGCTCTGGAGTATAAGACAGGATGGAACTCAGGATCAGTAATGTATGTACACATTGACCCCACCAGCAGAATAGTGAGTGCAGCTCTGGAGTATAATACAGGATGTAACTCAGGATCAGTAATGTAATGTATGTACACAGTGACCCCACCAGCAGAATAGTGAGTGCAGCTCTGGAGTATAAGACAGGATGTAGCTCAGGATCAGTAATGTAGTGAGTGTACACAGTGACCCCACCAGCAGAATAGTGAGTGCAGCTCTGGAGTATAAGACAGGATGTAACTCAGGATCAGTAATGTAGTGAGTGTACACACTTGTCAGGGGTCACATGGAGCTGCACCAGGTGGGGTATTTTACATCTCCATCCTCTGAGATATCTGGGAATCCCTGCTTTGCATTGTCTGGAGATCTGCGGATGGCGTTCCCCATAGGACAGTTTGGTTTTGCTGCTGGATGGATGGGGGGGGGGGGGGGGGATCTGTTCCTGATGCTTCTTGGGAGAAGCTGATGAATATGTATCAGGCGTTGTGGCGGCTCTTCCTATACTGACAGATATGTTCCAGTACTGGGAGGAGACGTCACACTTCTTAGTATCTGGAGGGAACATCACGCTACCTAACACTCTGGGAGGATGCGGTGTAATGGCTACAGGGGTGACTATGGGGGGGGGCGGTGACTATGGGGGCGGGTGACTATGGAGGGGGTGATTATGAGGGCGGGTGACTATGGAGGGGGTTGACTATGGAGGGGTTGACTATGGGGGGGAGGGAGTGGCTATGGGGAGGGGGTGACTATGGGGGGGCTTTACTTTGAATTTTGTTTACTGATCTTTAGTGACATCATGTTTTATACTCCAGTCACAACCAAAGCTGCATGAGAGGCTGCAGTGAGCCCTGGTAACAGACACATGATTGCAGCTCTGGCTGTGACTAGAGCAGAAGACGTTAAGGATCTTCACATTCAGCTGAATTGTTGCTGTGACATTTGCTCTCAGGTTGAAGTGGTCATTACCGCCTGTAAATCTCCAGCAGCGGCCATGCTGTCTGTAGCTGAAGCGGACTAGGCTCTGATGGGTCTGGGTGAGGGCCCTCTCATCTCTTCACCCTCCATCTTCTATGGCTTCTTGTAAATACAGTTTTGTACATTGAAGACTGTAGAGTATTGAATCATCTGGAGAGGGGCCCCATAGCGCCCCCTCCTGGTGTTGCCTATAATACCCCTCCTTCCTTCCTTCCTTCCTTCCTTCCTTCCTTCCTTCCTTCCCTGCTCTGACAAATCAGTGCAGCAATATTATATTCAGGAGACACAATATGCAGCAGTGTTATACACAGAAGGCACAGTGTGTGTCAGTATTATATCCAGGAGGCACAGGGCATATCATATTATATTCTGGAGATACAGCGAGTAACAATATATTGAAGAGGTGCAGTGTGTGACAGTATTATATTCAGGAGGCACAGTGTGTAGCAGTATTATATTCAGAAGGTATAGTGAGTAATAGTATTACATTCAGGAAGTACAGTAACAGTATTATATTTCAGAGGCGCAGTGTGTAGCAGTATTATACTCAGGATGCACAGTGTGTAGCAGTACTATCGTCAGGATGCACAGTGTCTGGCAGTATTTTAGTCAGGAGGCACAGTGTGTAGCAGTATAACATTCAGGATGCACAGTGTGTGACAGTATTATATTCAGGAGGCACAGTGTGTAACAGTTATATATTTGGTAGGCACAGTGTGTGACAGTATTATATTCAAGGGTACAGTGTGTGGCAGTATTATATTTAGGAAGCACAGTGTGTAGCAGTATTATATGCAGGAAGCACAGTGTGTAGCAGTATTATATCCAGGATGCACAGTGTATTGCAGTATTTTAGTCAGGAGGCACAGTGTGTAGCAATATTATATTCAGGAGGCATAGTTAGTAACAGTATTATATTCTGGAGGTACAGCGAGTAACAATATATTGAAGAGACACAGTGTGTTACAGTATTATATTCAGAAGGTATAGTGAGTAATAGTATTACATTCAAGAAGTACAGTAACAGTATTATATTCCAGAGGCACAGTGTGTGACAGTATTATATTCCAGAGGCACAGTGTGAGACAGCATTATATTCAGGAGGCACAGTGTGGGACAGTATTATATTCAGGAGGCACAGTGTGAGACAGCATTATATTCAGGAGGCACAGTGTGGGACAGTATTATATTTAGGAGGCAGTGTGTGACAGTATTATATTCAGGAGGTACAGTGTGTGACAATATTATATTCAGGAGGTACAGTGTGTAACAGTATTATATTTAGGAGGCACAGTGTGTGACAGTATTATATTTAGGAGGTACAGTGTGTGACAGTATTATATTTAGGAGGCAGTGTGTGACTATTATATTCAGGAGGCACAGTGTGAGACAGCATTATATTCAGGAGGCACAGTGTGTGACAGTATTATATTTAGGAGGCAGTGTGTGACTATTATATTCAGGAGGCACAGTGTGTGACAGTATTATATTCAGGAGGCACAGTGTGTGACAGTATTATATTCAGGGGTACAGTGTGTAGCAGTATTATATTCAGGAGGTACAGTGTGTGACAGTATTATATTCAGGAGGTACAGTGTGTGACAGTATTATATTCAGGAGGCACAGTGTGTGACAGTATTATATTCAGGGGTACAGTGTGTAGCAGTATTATATTCAGGAGGCATACTGTGTGAAAGTATTATATTCAGGAGGTACAATGTGTGACAGTATTATATTCAGGAGGCAGTGTGTGACTATTATATTCAGGAGGCACAGTGTGAGTCAGCATTATATTCAGGAGGCAGAGTGTGTGACAGTATTATATTTAGGAGGCAGTGTGTGACTATTATATTCAGGAGGCACAGTGTGTGACAGTATTATATTCAGGAGGCACAGTGTGTGACAGTATTATATTTAGGAGGCAGTGTGTAGCAGTATTATATTCAGGAGGCATACTGTGTGACAGTATTATATTCAGGAGGCATACTGTGTGACAGTATTATATTCAGGGGACACAGTGTGTGACAGTATTATATTCAGGAGGCACAGTGTGGGACAGTATTATATTTAGGAGGCAGTGTGTGACAGTATTATATTCAGGAGGCATACTGTGTGACAGTATTATATTCAGGAGGTACAGTGTGTGACAGTATTATATTCAGGAGGCACAGTGTGTGACAGTATTATATTTAGGAGGCAGTGTGTGACTATTATATTCAGGAGGCACAGTGTGAGACAGCATTATATTCAGGAGGCACAGTGTGTGACAGTATTATATTTAGGAGGCAGTGTGTAGCAGTATTATATTCAGGAGGCATACTGTGTGACAGTATTATATTCAGGAGGTACAGTGTGTGACAGTATTATATTCAGGAGGCATATATATGTTTTCACTCTCTTCCCCATAGGAGTGTTGTGGATAAAGACAACGTGAGACAGGTGTTCCAAATATTATTCTTATTAAATAAGTATAAAGTGACAGACGTGCACTTCATGCAATGCAATGGAAGTATGTCAAAAAAACATCTTTCTTTTTAGCATAAGATATAGTACATAAGCAAAAATGTAGTATGTCATACCACTCTAAGCATCAAATTGATAATAAACAGGGCAAGATGGCTGAATTGCTTTTTTTTCTATAACAGGAGGAAGATAGAACTCTGAGTGAAGTATTATAGTTAAGGGGCTGTGTGGCAGACTTTGCACTGGGGTCCAATGGCTGCATGTTACGCCTCCGAGTATGACCTCTCTTACTGCAGGGGGCGACACCTGGGGGAATGTGACCCTCTTATATACTGAACCCTGAGTCATGTCTGAGAGCTCAGCAGCTCGGTCCACCCACACTTTACATGGATTGGATGTGCTTTTCTCTTTATATGCATTTTGGATGTATCATAGAGCACAATGCCAGATACAGATGGAGATGATGACAATTGATTTGGAAAGTTTTGGCCGTGGATAGAATGAAACACCCTGTGAGATTTTCTGTTCACTGCAGAAGCCTCTCCATGCTCATATTCCATCTGTCTACAGCGTGAAACAATTCTTATGTGAAAATGATGGATAATAAGTTCTTCACAGCTAGAAGGAGAACCGCACGTCACAGCCCTGCCACGTAATCACCAAAGAGTCACCCTGGGAACCCTCTAAGTACCACATGACACGCAAATAACGCAAGATACAAATAACTGAACCATCACATCAACCAGTAAGAGCATAATGCCTTATAATACTTGTAGATATTACTGTGACTAATGCAATGGTCACCCTCAAGTCACATGGTAAAACACTCAACAACATTTTAACTTTTGGACACCCACAACCCCCCCCCCCCCCCCCCCCCCAAAAAAAAAAGAAAAAAAGAAAAAAAAAAGAAATATGAAATAAGAATTATAGTAAATTAATAAATAATCTTTATCTTGAAACATGATTAAAAACACCCCTAAAAACAAAAACATAAAAGTGGAGTCCCTTCTATTCCCACATCATAATAATGGTTATGTTAGCAGCAGCAATTTCATCAATATAAGGTGCAATAATAAGATATGGTGGATAAGCAGCAATGAATTCACAAAAAAATATATAGCAGCTATTATAGAGAAACTTGTTGTAAACATACAGATATATAGTGGCAACAAACACATATTACATGTAATCTATCATCAGTATATCTATCTATATATAACATTTTCACTTTTATTACATGTACCATCAGGATGGAGATCAGAATTACTATGTGTAATAATAAAACTACCACAATACTGCCCCTATATACAGGAATATAACTACTATAATACTGCTCCTTATATACAGGGATATAACTACTATAAATACTGCCCCCTATATACAGGAATATAACTACTATAATACTACTCCTATATACAGGGATATAACTACTATAATACTGCTCCTATATCCAATAATATAACTACTATAATACTGCTCCTTATATACAGGGATATAACTACTATAATACTGCTCCTATATACAGGGATATAACTACTATAATACTGCTCCTATATACAGGGATATAACTACTATAATACTGCTCCTATATACAAGAATATAACTACTATAATACTGCTCCTATATACAAGAATATAACTACTATAATACAGCTACTATATACAGGGATATACTACTATAATACTGCTCCTATATACAGGAAAATAACTACTATAATACTGCTCCTATATACAGGAATATACTACTATAATACTGCTCCTATATACAGGAATATAACTACTATAATACTGCTCCTATATACAGGGATATAACTACTATAATACTGCTCCTATATACAGGAATATACTACTATAATACTGCTCCTATATACAGGGATATAACTACTCTAATACTGCCCCCTATATACTGGAATAGAACTACTATAATACAGCTCCTATATACAGGGATATACTACTATAATACTGCTCCCTATATACAGGGATATAACTACTATAATACTGCTCCTATATACAGGAATATAACTACTATAATACTGCCCCCTATATACAGGAAAATAACTACTATAATACTGCTCCTATATACAGGAATATACTACTATAATACTGCTCCTATATACAGGAATATAACTACTATAATGCTGCTCCTATATACAGGGATATAACTACTACCGTATAATACTGCTCCTATATACAGGAATATACTACTATAATACTGCTCCTATATACAGGGATATAACTACTCTAATACTGCTCCCTATATACAGGAATATAACTACTATAATACTGCTCCTATATACAGGAATATAACTACTATAATACTGCTCCTATATACAGGAATATAACTACTATAATACTGCTCCTATATACAGGAATATAACTACTATAATACTGCTCCTATACACAGGGATATACTACTATAATACTGCCCCTATATACAGGAATATAACTACTATAATACTGCTCCTATATACAGGAATATAACTACTATAATACTGCCCCTATATACAGGGATATAACTACTCTAATACTGCTCCTATACACAGGGATATACTACTATAATACTGCCCCTATATACAGGAATATAACTACTATAATACTGCTCCTATATACAGGAATATAACTACTATAATACTGCCCCTATATACAGGAATATAACTACTATAATACTGCTCCTATATACAGGAATATACTACTATAATACTGCCCCTATATACAGGAATATAACTACTATAATACTGCTCCTATATACAGGAATATAACTACTATAATACTGCCCCTATATACAGGGATATAACTACTCTAATACTGCCCCCTATATACAGGGATATACTACTATAATACTGCTATATACAGGAATATAACTACTATAATACTGCTCCTATACAGGAATATAACTACTCTAATACTGCTCCTATATACAGGGATATAACTACTATAATACTGCTCCTATATACAGGAATATAACTACTATAATACTGCTCCTATATACAGGAATATAACTACTATAATACTGCTCCTATATACAGGGATATAACTACTATAATACTGCCCCCTATATACAGGAATATAACTACTCTAATACTGCTCCTATATACAGGGATATAACTACTATAATACTGCTCCTATATACAGGGATATAACTACTATAATACTGCCCCTATATACAGGGATATAACTACTATAATACTGCTCCTATATACAGGAATATAACTACTATAATACGGCCCCCTATATACAGGGATATAACTACTATAATACTGCTCCTATATACAGAAATATAACTACTATAATACTGCTCCTATATACAGGAATATAACTACTATAATACTGCTCCTATATACAGGGATATAACTACTATAATACTGCTCCCTATATACAGGAATATAACTACTATAATACGGCCCCCTATATACAGGGATATAACTACTATAATACTGCTCCCTATATACTGGAATAGAACTACTATAATACAGCTCCTATATACAGGAATATAACTATTATAATACTGCTCCTATATACAGAAATATAACTACTATAATACTGCTCCTATATACAGGAATATAACTACTATAATACTGCTCCTATATACAGGGATATAACTACTATAATACTGCTCCCTATATACAGGAATATAACTACTATAATACGGCCCCCTATATACAGGGATATAACTACTATAATACTGCTCCCTATATACTGGAATAGAACTACTATAATACAGCTCCTATATACAGGAATATAACTACTCTAATACTGCCCCCTATATACTGGAATAGAACTACTATAATACAGCGTGTCATGTATACGCATGCTGGATAAGTCTCTTTGATGTCTCAGGTGAATGTTATTACTACTTCTGTGTATTTGATAGTTTCCTCCTCTTGCTCGGGGAGCCTCATTGTCCTTAGATCCTCTATGATTATGAGTAATAATCCGCTGTCCTGCCGATCTCGGGGTCACTCGTAATCACCATCATTTTCAGCTCCCAGGAACCCAGGGACTCACAGCTCAGCTCCATTCTTACATGATATCCCAGACATGGCAGCTTTGCTGCATGGAATATGGCCGTCTCTGCTATCTGGCTATGCTGGGGGTTGTAATATTGCAACAGCTGAAGAGCGCCAGGTTAAAGACCACTGATCTAGTTCCATTTAGAGCTGTATTTTGAATTTCGCTCTGGAGGTGGTGGAGGGGTCACATGAAATTTTGTCCCTAAGGAAAAACTTAACTAAAATTTACAAATATGCAAAGTGCAATAGACACAAAACCTGCTGAGCGGCCATAATGTTCTGTATGAAAAGGCTGCGGGGGATGTGCCCAAGGTGATGGGTGCTATGGGGGCACCAACAACCCACTCCGTAAGGGTGAACATATAGATCAGAGCAACACACTTCATCTTTCCCTTGGTGACTGTGTGGTGTCCCGCTACTGTTTCTATTTCACCCACGCCCAGGTAAACTAGATTGTTTCGGTGCCACAATTAGTGCAGTGTCTTGCTGTACCTGACTCCAGCCACTAGATGTCGCCCTAGCTGCTCTGACATGGCTGCAGTACTTCAGGTTAGCTTCTATAGTGTTGACTTTTCCTCACTTTGTCTATCCCACACTTCTTGTCTCTCACAAGGACTTCCTGTGACACCCTGTGAGGAGACTTTGTGTTAGTACCCTACCTAACCGTTTCACTATAGTGGGAGACAGACAGCGTTCCCACTGCAACCTTTGAGCAGGCCTTGCTTATGCCCGTGCCTCTGCAGAAATGATGCATGCAATGCTAGACCCAGACTTGGGGTAAGCAGACAGCCCTTGACCTTAACCTCTGGACAGTCACCCCTGAAAACGCAGGAAGAGGGACTGATTCACAGTAGAGCTCAATGTAGTCAGCCGCTCTCTACTGACAATGCTCGACTACATGAGGGAACCTTGACTAGTCAGCTCCCCCCAGAGAGCGGGGACTCGTACTACCTCACAAGGCGGTCTCTGTGTAGGCAGAAGGTGGTCAGATATAGAAGTGTGTATTTAAATGTGAGTACAAGTATATAGAAAACCCACCCGGGCAGAGGACTGTACTGACTGGGTGAGGGCTCCTCTCCGGCCCCCGTCTACTCTAACTCTTTACCTCTCTTCTTGGATTGATCGATTGAAGTTCCCATTTTGCAGAGTTATTACGTGAATTGCACCTCCGCAGTTATCGTGTGCCGTGTGACCAGGGTGGGTAGTACCTCACATCACCAGCTGCACACGACACCTGCACCTAAAGCCCCCGGGACACGGCAGGATGTATAATGCAGAGAGTACCGCCAGATGACAGCCGCTCCATCCCTGGGCCCTGAATCATGAGAACCTAGTGAGCGGCAGTGATAAATTACGTCTGTCAGCTCCATCTCCGTCCTACTATGTACATAGAGCATGTAATCCCATCATCATCTACTCGGCTGAATACATGTAAATACAGTAAATGAAGCAGCTAACGGAGAGTCTCCAGGGAAAACATCACACTGCACCCCCCAGTCTGCACATCACTCATTACCTATCCTTATTATAGCCCAGAGCTGCACTCACTATTCTGCTGGTGGGGTCACTGTGTACATACATTACAATACTGATCCTGAGTTACATCCTGTATTATACCCCAGAGCTGCACTCACTATTCTGCTGGTGGGGTCACTGTGTACATACATTACTGATCCTGAGTTCCATCCTGTATTATACCCCAGAGCTGCACTCACTAATCTGATGGTGGGGTCACTGTGTACATACATTACATTACTGATCCTGAGTTACATCCTGTATTATACCCCAGAGCTGCACTCACTATTCTCCTGGTAGGGCCACTGTGTACATACATTACTGATCCTAAGTTACATCCTGTATTATACCCCAGAGCTGCACTCACTATTCTGCTGGTGGGGTCACTGTGTACATACATTACTGATCCTGAGTTACATCCTGTATTATACCCCAGAGCTGCACTCACTATTCTGCTGGTGAGGTCACTGTGTACATACATTACTGATCCTGAGTTACATCCTGTATTATACAGCTGCACTCACTATTCTACAGATTATGGCTATGTTCACATTATGTAAGAGACCGGCCGTTCCGTAACCTGGCCGGGTCACGGAACAGCCAGGACTGTAGTACCGGCCAGATGATCTTTAGGGCCGCAGAGTTCTGATGGCGGTGAGCACAAAACTGGGATAAGCACATTCATACTCTCATCCGTTAACATAACCAAGAGACTGGGGAGCTGTCCGGCCATGATGGGAGTTGTAGTTTTGAAGAGTCACAGGTTGGGAATTGCTAATGTAGACTGATATGCTGTATTATTTCTGACGGGCGGAGCTGCAGAGAGAATGTGTCATGCCCCACCCCCTCAGGCCCAGTCATGTATTAGTTCTCCATGGAGTATCCCTTTAAGTATCTCTCCGGTTTGGCGTCTCCGCTCTGACAGATGATTTTCGCGTCTCCCATATAAATATGGATTTCAGCCTGAAGCAGCAGCAGTGATGGAGACCGTGTCAGATTAGCGCAGCGCGGCCGCACTCTCCTTCCACCTCATGTTAGATCCATCTGCTTTCCTGTAGAAGGTCAGAGACCCTCGTAGTCTCACCAGTAAGGAGTCCAGAAGAGCAGAAGAGATGATTCATTATAGCAATAACAGCAAGCGGAGATACTGGAAACTAGGTGGAATAAATATGTACGTATGTGGCGTCCCGCTAGAGGTGTTACTATTGTATGCACCTTTCACAAAAGTCTGTACTTTTTGTGCTCTTATTATGGTAAAAGTAGTATTGGGGTCTGACCACTAGATGTCACTGTATTATGTATGTATATGTGGAAGCTGCACAGCTGAAGGATCACAAAGAGTTATTGTGTTTATGTGTACCAGAGTCTGTGGACCAGTAGGATTGCTGCTTTCTTCTTTCCTATAACCTCTCCTCTCTGTTCTTCTATTGCACTCTGTTCACCCAATCACAGTGCACTATACGCGCTGTAAAGGAAGTTAGTCCCATGGGTGGGGAAGGAGCAAGAGCTTTCCATTCGGGACAGTGTGGAGAGAGGACGCAAGCTAGATAGCTCCCCACAGCAGTCTTGTCCGGGCCCTGGCCCTCTGCCAGGTCCCCAGAGTAGTTCAGTCTTAGCCAGTACCCCGCATGGGTAGGACGCAAGACAGCACACGGATACCAACCTTCCTACAAGTACCCACATAAAGAACTATGCAGTGTTAAACCTCTCAGGAGAGAACTAGCCAACAGATAACCTCAACCCACACCGTGGACAAAGAGAAGTCACAGTGCGGGACAGTATCCACTATAAAGCCATAGAGCCAGGAACTGACCCGGGTGGAGCAAAGTTGCAGTAAGCCTATGAACACCCTCAGCACTCTGCTCATCCCAGGTAATAAGGTCTGGGGCCTGTGTCACCTATTAGTACGGTTCGGCCAACGCTAGTGGGCGTAAGCAAGAAAAAATCAGCTCACCCAAAAGTCCTTAGCCTGTATGTGGCAACCAACTAGTGGGCATAAGGTGGTGTGAAGACTTAAACAGAGGTCGATACACAGGCACAGGTGTTCTTCTTCTTCTACTATTCTTCTGTATCCTTCAACATCCCGGCAGAGCACATTACTTCATGGGTTGAGACTCTCACGGCATCCTCCTCTCTGCTACTCTACCTCAACACAACTCTACCAACACGACTTTATCCTACCCTGCACTTATCTCACAGATCTGGTTATCTTATGTTCAAGTGTTTATTGGAACTTTGTCCAGTGTATATCAGAGACCTTCTGTATTCCCTGCTGCACATTTACAAGTAGTAACCAACTCAACGTTATCTCAGAGTCTGTGACTATTCATCACCACCTGCACAGCATATACACCGCAACCTTGGGGCATCTCCCCTTTCTGTGGGTGGGGGGTCCTACTATCCGGGAGGGTCATTACACCGCTCTGACCACCTGTGACTACACTATCCCAAGGGACCCGACAGGACACCGACCACAGGGGAGAAGGATACAACCGGCCTTACACACTAAAAGCAGACGTGTCATCACACCTGTGTGCCCACCAGGCATTGGCGTCACGTGACAACATAACAAGGTCCGACTGTATCTCGGCCATCCACCACCGGAGTGGTGTCACACTACAACACCTAGCGAGTGACCTGCCGTCCCACTGCTATAACCGCTATGTGTGGGGGGGATTCTGTGTTTGTGTGTGTGGGGGGATTGTGTGTGTGTGGTGGTGGTGGGGGTGATGGACGCAGTGGCGTAAGTACCAGGGTCGCAGCGGTCACCGCCGCGACCCGGCCCCCCATCAGTCACTGACTTCCAGTACAGAGAGCGCTTGTTAGAGACGCTCCCTGTGCCGGAAGTCCCAGCCCCATCGCACAGGGAGGTCTCTGATGCGCTCGCTGCCGGGGATAGGACGGGACACCCCCGGGAGCCGCACATCAGATGGGGGCAGACATAGGCTGCAGGAGGAGAGAGGCTCGACGGGGGAGCGCGTTGTGAGGTGAGTTTTTTTTGGAGAGGGGGAAGAGGGGGGAAAGAGGGGCCTATCTATAAGGTGGGACATCTATTGTAGGGAAGGGGAGAAGGGGCCATCTTTAAGGAGCGGGGAGAGAGGGGGCCATCTATAAGGAGGGGGGGGGGAGAGAGGGGGCCATCTATAAGGAGGGGGGGGGGAAAGAGGGGGCTATCTATAAGGGGGGCATCTATAGGAGTGAAGGGGAGAAGGGGCCACCTATAAGGGGGGGGGAGGGGTGGCCATCTATAAGGAGGGGAGGAGAGGGGGCTATCTATAAGGGGGGAGAGGGGGCCATCTATAAGGAGGGGGGAGAGTGGGAGGCATTGATAAGGAGGGGGGAGAGTGGGGGGCATTTATAAGGAGGGGGGAAGTGGGGGCCATCTAAAAGGAGGGGGAGAGAGGTGGCCATCTATAAGGAGGGGGAAAGAGGGGGCTATCTATAAAGAGGGGGAAGGGGGGGAAAGGGGGCTATCTATAAGGAGGAAGGGAGACCTCTGTAATGGGGGGTGGAAGAGGGGGCCATCTATAAGGGGGGGAGAGGGGGCCATCTATAAGGGTGGGAGAGGGGGCCATCTACAGAGGGAGGAGAGGGGGCCATCTACAAGGGGAGGGAAAGTAAGGGGGGAGAGGGGGGCCATCTATAAGGGGGGAGAGAGGGGGGCATCTATAAGGGGGGAGAGGGTAGGGGGAGAGGGGGGCCATCTATAAGGGGGGAGGGGGGCCATCTACAAGGGGGGAGAGGCGGGGAATCTATAAGGCGGGAAACAGGGGGCCATCTATGAGGAGGCTACATAGAGGCGGTAGCATATATTATTAGGGGGTTACATAGAGTCAGCCTACCCACTAAATGAGGGTGTAAAGGGGCCAATACAGATGTGCAGTTAGTATAGAGATGAGGATGGTGCCAGAGTGAGGAGCCTAATATGTTTGTCTGGCAGATTCTGCGGATTCGTGGCTCTGAGAAGTTTTCATAACGGCCCAGGGCAGATAAGGAACAAGATGAAAAGCGAAGAACTCTGATCAGAGAAGATGTCCCCTGTGAGTCCCCTGATGTAACTGCACTGAAATGTATATGGAGTATAGAACCTGTGTACAGCTGGGTCATCCTCTATATGACTGGATGAGGTGATAATTATCTGTGTACAGTGGATCTTATTCAGTAGCAGCGGTGGTGTTAGTCAGTATGTGGTGGTATTAGTCAGTATGTGGTGTCCATCTATAAGGAGAGGGGAAGAGAGGGGGCCATCTATAAGGAGGGGGGAAGAGGGGAAAATCTATAAGGAAGGGAGGGAGAGGGCGCCATCTATAAGGAGGGGGGGAAGAGTGGGCCATCTATAAGGGGGGGAAGAGGGGGCCATCTATAAGGGGGGAGAGGTGGCTATCTATAAGGGGGGGGGAGAGGGGGTCATCTATAAGGGGGGGGGGGGAGAGGGGGCCATCTATAAGAAGGGGGAGAGGGGGCCATCTATAAGGGGGGGTGGAAGAGGGAACCATCTATAAGGGGGGTGGGGGTCATCTCTCAGGGAGGGGGAAAAGAGGGGACCATCTATAAGGGGGGGAGAGGGGGCCATCTATAAGGGAGGGGGAAAGAGGGGGCCATCTATAAGGGGGGGGAGAGGGGGCCATCTACAGGGGGCATCTATAAGGGGGGAAGAGGGGGCCATCTATGAGGGGGGAGAGGGGGGCATCTATAAGGGGGGAGAGAGGTGGGGCATCTATAAGGGGGGAGAGAGGGGGGCATCTACAAGGGGGGGAGAGGGGGGCGTATCTACAAGGGGGGGGAGCGGGCCATCTATAAGGGGGCAGAGAGGAGGGCATCTACAAGGGGGGAGAGAGGGGGGGGGGGCATCTACAAGGGGGGGGAGAGGGGGCCATCTATAAGGGGGGAGAGAGGAGGGCCATGTATAAGGGAGAGAGAGAGGTGGCATCTATAAGGGGGGCAACATAGGGGGAGAGGGGGCCATCTATAAGGGGGACAACATAGAGGGCCATCTATAAGGAGGCTACATAGAGGGGGGCATATACTATAAGGGGGTCACATAGAGTCAGCCTACCCACTAAATGAGGGTGTAAAGGGGCCAATACAGATGTGCAGTTTGTAGAGAGATGAGGATAGTGCCAGAGCGAGTAGTCTAATATGTCTGTCTGGCAGATTTTGTGGATTGGTGGCTCGGAGAAGTTTTTATAACGGCCCAGGGCAGATGAAGAACAAGATAAAAAGGGAACAACTCCGATCAGAGAAGACGTCCCCTGTAAGTCACCTGATGTAACTGCACTGAAATGTATCTGGAATACAGAACCTGTGTACAGCTGGGTCATCCTCTATATGACTGGATGAGGTGATAGTGATCTGTGTACAGTGGATCTTATTCAGTAGCAGCGGTGGTGTTAGTCAGTATGTGCTGGTATTAGTCAGTGTGTGGTGGTATTAGTCAGTATGTGGCTGTGTTAGTCAGTATGTGGTGGAATTATTTGTTACTTGTTATCTGGTACTGTGTTTTTTGGTCTTAGTATACAGGATTTGGTCAGTAACAATATGGTGGAGATGGTAGAGGTTGTGGTGTGGCGGTAACATTTCCTTCCTATATACTGGTATAATTGGTAATATTGGTCTCAGTATACAGGATTTGGCGGTAATACGCATGGTGATAATATTTTCTCTTCCTATATGCTGGTGTTATCTGTCTAGGTGTATATATATATATATATATATATATATATATATATATATATATACCAATAGCATCACTTGGTCACGAAAGGAGGGGGGGCTCAAGTTGACCTCTCGCACTAGGGCCAAGGAGACATTAGCTACGCCCCTGGTTGGATGTCAGAGCTGTCAGCGTTTCCCATCAGTGAGTGGCGGTCCTCCTGACAGCAGGGGCTCAGGGAAGCATTGACCCCCCAGGGACAGACATCACAGAGCTAATGAGTGAGACCCCCGGGGAGAGGATGAGGCCCCTGAGTGCTGGCGGTCCTTCCAATGTCACTTCACATATACTGATTGGCCTGGTGGAGGGATGAGACCATTGTTATCAGGGCTATTGTCTCTGTTACTTTATAATATAACGCAGATAAATATCAGCCCCCCACCCTTACACCGCAGGGGGCGCACTGACACCTTATCCATGCCTAGCGGGCAGGGATCCACCTTCCACTATGTATCTCACAGGATCAGCACACTCCTCTCCTGAAATCCTCTGTGCTGCTGGATCAGCCTGTGTGGTGGGATTTGGCTCGGCTATTTACAGGTTTTCTGTCCGGCACACAGGTGTGATGGTGGTACCTGCTTTGTGTTGTGGCTGGCTGTACTCCCCAAATGGTCGGTGACCTGCCGGGCTGTGATCGGCCCCTTGGGCTCCTGTCACGGTAGTCCTGAGTGGCAACTGACCCACCCGGACTAATGGCAAAATATCCCAAGTTGCTGGTGCAAGCAGAGATGAGCAGAGTCCCGTGCATTACTATAAAAATAGAACAACTTTAGTGTAGAGTCTTGGCAGGATAACAGGACACCTTTCACGGACATTACAAATCTTGACACACACTTGAGTGCTGACTTTGTGCTTGAGGTAAGTGCTTGAAAAGAGCAGGAGTAGAAGTAGAAGGAGTTGTAGTGCTTTGTAGAAGGTAGAGAGAAGAGTAGAGGAGTTTGCCAGAGGAGTCCTAAGCCCAGTGTAGCCCTGTACTCTGCCAGAACGTTTGATAGATATCTATGGTGAAGTGATACTCATACTCACGTTTAGACTGAGTCTGACCGATTTCTGCCCCCTAGTGTCGTAGAATCTGTCCCAGTAGGGTAGTACGTGCGCCAGCCGTGGTTATCTGGGTCTAGATAGGTGTCCCAGTTACCTGCACTGCGCAGTAGCTCACGTAGACCTTTACGGTAGCTTTGTCCTACTGAGATCAGCTCCTCTCTTATCAAGAGACTGTCCTGCACTTTTTAGACGTGTTCCTGGCATGGGCTAGGGTGCTCCTTGGTGGCTACTCTCCCTTACTTGTGCTTAGCACTGCATAGTGTAAGTATTAGTTGCTTCAGCAGAACTGTTGGACGTAGCTGCATCTGCTAACACTCAAAGCTAGTCTGAATTGACTCAACTCACTTCCGCCCATACGGAGCTAACTCCTCCCACGGGGGTGGGCATAGAAAGATAGGATAGAGAGGATAGGTAAAGAAAGAAATGGCACCTCCTAGTGGTCAGCACATAACACATGGTACACATAAACATTAACCCATTGCTTCCTTCAGCTGTGCAATACCAATAATACATAGGCACATAAGAAATACTGACACCTAGTGGGGAAAGCTAAAATACCTCATTCACCACTTAAAGGGGTACTCCAGCGGGGGGGGGGCACTTTTTTGCTGGGACTGGGGAGGAGGTGGCAGAGGGAAAAGAAGTCCACTCACCTCCCCGGTTCCAGCGGTGGGTCCCGCATCACGGCGCTCCGGTGCCCAGTTCCCGGCCGCTTCCAGGTGTCTGACGCGGGCCCTGGGTATATACTGTATATAATTATATATGTACAGCCGGTATAACCTGGGTATATAGTGTATATAATTATATATGTACAGCCGGTATAACCTGGGTATATACTGTATATTATTATATAGGTACAGCTGGTATAACCTGGGTATATACTGTATATAATTATATACTGTATGTACAGCTGGTATAACCTGGGGATCTCCTGTATATTTTTATATATGTACAGCTGGTGTAACCTGGGTAAAGTCTGTATATAATTATATATGTACAGCTGGTATAACCTGGGTATATACTGTATATAATTATATATGTACAGTTGGTATAACCTGGGTATATACTGTATATAATTATATATGTATAGCTGGTATATCCTGGGTATATACTGTATATAGTGATATGGAGGATGCTGGTATAACCTGGGTATATACTGTATATAGTGATATGAAGGATGCTGGTATAACCTGGGCATGTTCCGGCAGCTCTCTCCAGTATATGTGGTACGGTTGTGGATCTTGTGTATGTGACCCGGCGGTGACATCCGGCTCATATATAAGATTTACGGCTGTAATAACGCTGCAAATAAAAAATCAAAACAAACAGAATAAAGTACAGAAAGTCTCCGGGTTGGAGCAGAGATTAAGGCGGGGGCCGTTTTCCTGTCGCTGGGCTGGATGTGATGAGGCCGCACCAATCAGTAGGGGCTGTATAGATACGGTGACCAGGTGGGGGCGGTATAGAGATGGGACCTGGCGGTGGGATTGGGGGTTGCTGGGGGGGGGGGTTAGGGTTGTCCAGATACGGTGACCAGGTGGGGGCGCTATAGAGATGGGACCTGGCAGTGGGGATTGGGGTTGCTGGGGGGGGGGGGGGGTTAGGGTTGTCCAGATACGGTGACCAAGTGGGGGCGCTATAGAGATGGGACCTGGCAGTGGGGATTGGGGGTTGCTGGGGGGGGGGGGGTTAGGGTTGTCCAGTCCAGATACGGTGACCAAGTGGGGGCGCTATAGAGATGGGACCTGGCAGTGGGGATTTGGGGTTGCTGGGGGGGGGGGGGGGGGGTTAGGGTTGTCCAGATACGGTGACCAGGTGGGGGCGCTATAGAGATAGGACCTGGCAGTGGGGATTGGGGGTTGCTGGGGGGGTTCGTGGTGACCAGTACACAACCATCTCACACAGTGATGGCCGCCCCTGTTGTTATTAGGCGCCTGTGCCTTTAAATTATAAACCACATTATATTAAAGGAAGATAATCAGTCCACGTGAAGCATCGTCTCTCTGGCGGCGGCATCTGCGCTCTCACTTCACTCCTGGTAATAGGTTGTTTCCTTGGTGATGAACCGTTTTATCTGACGTCTCTGACAATATAAGTTTATTTGTATTACTAGATATTTCTTAATAAAGATTCCCCTTATCTGAAGGGGAAATCACGCGAGCGACACGGAGAGCGTAATATTATATATTGCGCCATCTCCCCGAAACTGCTATCTAAGCCTATTATGTGTGATACAGTCTGCAGAGCCACTGTATCTAATCCTATCTTATGTTATACTGTCTCCTGAGCCACTGTATCTAAGTGTACTGTGTGATACTGCCTGCTGGGCCACTGTATCTAAGTGTACTGTGTGATACTGTCTGCTGGGCTACTGTATCTAAGTGTACTGTGTGATACTGTCTCCTGAGCCACTGTATCTAAGTGTACTGTGTAATACTGCCTGCTGGGCCACTGTATCTAAGTGTACTGTGTGATACTGCCTGCTGGGCCACTGTATCTAAGTGTACTGTGTGATACTGCCTGCTGGGCCACTGTATCTAAGTGTACTGTGTGATACTGCCTGCTGGGCCACTGTATCTAATCCTATCTTATGTTATACTGTCTCCTGAGCCACTGTATCTAAGTGTACTGTGTGATACTGCCTGTTGGGCCACTGTATCTAATCCTATCTTATGTTATACTGTCTCCTGAGCCACTGTATCTAAGTGTACTGTGTGATACTGTCTGCTGGGCCACTGTATCTAAGTGTACTGTGTGATACTGTCTGCTGGGCCACTGTATCTAAGTGTACTGTGTGATACTGTCTGCTGGGCCACTGTATCTAAGTGTACTGTGTGATACTGTCTGCTGGGCCACTGTATCTAAGTGTACTGTGTGATACTGCTTGCTGGACCACTGTATCTAAGTGTACTGTGTGATACTGCCTGCTGGGCCACTGTATCTAAGTGTACTGTGTGATACTGCCTGCTGGGCCACTGTATCTAAGTGTACTGTGTGATACTGCTTGCTGGGCCACTGTATCTAAGTGTACTGTGTGATACTGCCTGCTGGGCCACTGTATCTAAGTGTGGTGCACCCCCGGTGTGGAGGTACAGCTGGTCACTTGCTAGGTGGTGGGGTGTGACGCCAGCTCTATGGTGATTGGCAGAAATGTAGCCGGGCCCAGTGATGTTATGTTGTGACGCCAGTGCTGGTTGGGCACACAGGTATGGTGGCACACTTGCTTTTAGTTTAAAGGGCCGGTTGTACCTTGTTGCCCTGTGGTCGGTGACCTGCCGGGTTTTTGCGGGGTCCCTTGGGTAATTATCATGGTGTTCTGGAGTGAAGTATTGACCCACCTGGACTATTGGCACTGCCACCCACAGAAAGAGGAGATGACCCAAGGACTGTATATGTACTGTGTTGGTGCCTGACGAGGAATCACAGAGTCTCTTTACCGTAAATCCATTTTGCTCCAAGAATACCTATATGCAGCAGGTCATACAGCTTTGCATTGATATAAGACGTTACACTTAATAGCTTCGGATCCAGATCTGTAGTGAGAGTATAGAGAGTGGTACAGTAATGCTGACTGGGTTGCGTGCTGAGAGGTATATAGAAGGATCCGAAGAGTAGAGAGGAGGATGTCGTGAGAGTCCCAACCCAAGTAGTACTGTGCTCTGCCTTGATGTCGGAGGTAGAAATAGAAGAATACTTGAGAAGAGAGAGAGAGAATACTTGTGCCCGTGTTTTGACTCTTTTGGTCTTCGCACCATCAATTGCCCTACCAGTGTCGGGGGACCGGTCCTAGTGGATGACACAAGCCCCAGACCTTGTTACCTGGTATGAGCGGAATGCTAAGGGTTCCCTGTACACACCCGCGCTGCGAGACAGAATTCATAGGCTTCTAGCAACTTTGCACTATCCGGATTAGTTCCTAGCCTTGCTTTGGGGATACTGTCCTGCACTGTGTCTCCCGGCGAGGGTTGAGACGGTCTCTATCTTGTACTCTCTAGTGAAGGGTTTTACACTGTATAGTGTTGAGTGGAGTTACTTGAGAAGAAAAGGTTAGCTTCATGTACCTGGGTCTGCTTCTAGACTGTACACTGAGACTGGGGACCTGGCAGAGGGACAGGGCCCAACTAGTCTGCTGTAGACAGCGTTCTGGCTTGTGTCCTTCCTCTACAGAGTCTAGCGACAAAGGACTTCTACACTTGCTCTACCCATGTGACTTCCTATCTACAGCCCCTGTAAGGTGTGCTGTGAATGGGTGAAGAGTGGTAAAGAGAGAAATGATAGGATAGAAGAAGAAAGTACTCTCATTGGTCTTCAGATCCATGTGACACACAAATAAACAATAATCCTTTCAATACTACAGCTGTGCAACAGCTAAGTACATATACTTACAATAGCGACATCTTGTGGTGAAACTTTAACACTACTACATCACCACTTACATCCAAAAAGTACAGGCTTTTACGAATGGTGTAACTACTAGCAACACCCATGGTGGGACACCACATAAGTGTACTGTGTGATACTGTCTGCTAGGCCACTGTATCTAAGAATATCATGTTGGGTACTGTCTGATGATCCATTGTATCATGTGATGCTGTCCGATGTATCCAGAAATATCATTTGTTTTACTGTCTCTGTTATGTATCTAAGCCTTTCATGTGTGATACCGTCTACCTTACTGATATTATGTGTGCTACTCTCTACTAAGCCACTGTATCTAATCTTATAACATGTGATACTGTAATACTGTCCACTGTACTATGTATTCAAGCCATGTGTGATACTTATGTATATATCTCCAGTCTGGAGCAAAGTGTTGCATCTACATGGTGGGAACAGATATCTAATCCAGGATGTGTCATTACTGTAACCCCTACTGAGAAGTTGTCACAGCCCCGCCCCTTTACACTGGCATCACAGCAATGATGACATCATCCAGTATACATGCATCCTCTGGTGGGGCCACTTAAAGGGACAGTGCTGATGTCAGTGATCAGGCTCCTCGGGTAAGTCCTGCATGCGCACATCTCACACATCTCACACCCCACGGACTCCTCCACATCTCACTTCTTTTACTTTCCAACTTTTTTTTACTTTCCGCTTTTTTTTTCTCAGCTTCAAACTTTTCCATTAATCCTGAACATCGGATCAATTATATCAGACGAGAGTGAATTATCCCGAGACGCCAAATCAGGAACTGACGAACATCCAAGTGTTCAGAGAGTGAAGGCGGCAAATTCCGGAACCTTCCTGAACGAAGCGCCACAGTGACTCATAACAGGGGGGCGAGGGGGGCGCTGCCATCCAGCCCCACACAAAGGGGGGCGCTGTCATCGGCAGCCGCTATCCGGCCCCACATAAAGGGACAATAGGGGCCAACCTGAGTATGAGAATGGGTGTCACTGATACACACTAATACAGGAGGATAGTGGTCACCGATGTCTAATACAGGAGGATAGTGGTCACCGATGTCTAATACAGGAGGATAGTGGTTACCGATGTCTAATACAGGAGGATAGTGGTCACCGATGTCTAATACAGGAGGATAGTGGTTACCGATGTCTAATACAGGAGGATAGTGGTCACCGATGTCTAATACAGGAGGATAGTGGTTACCGATGTCTAATACAGGAGGATAGTGGTCACCGATGTCTAATACAGGAGGATAGTGGTTACCGATGTCTATACAGGAGGATAGTGGTTACCGATGTCTAATACAGGAGGATAGTGGTCACTGATGTCTAATACAGGAGGATAGTGTTCACCGATATCTAATACAGGAGGATAGTGGTTACCGATGTCTAATACAGGAGGATAGTGGTCACCGATGTCTAATACAGGAGGATAGTGGTCACTGATATCTAATACAGGAGGATAGTGGTTACCGATGTCTAATACAGGAGGATAGTGTTCACCGATATCTAATACAGGAGGATAGTGGTCACTGATGTCTAATACAGGAGGATAGTGGTTACCGATGTCTAATACAGGAGGATAATGGTCACCGATGTCTAATACAGGAGAATAGTGGTCACTGATGTCTAATACAGAAGGATAGTGGTCACTGATGTCTAATACAGGAGAATAGTGGTCACTGATGTTTAATACAGGAGGATAGTGGTCACTGATGTCTAATACAGGAGGATAGTGGTCACTGATGTCTAATACAGGAGAATAGTGGTCACTGATGTCTAATACAGGAGAATAGTGGTCACTGATGTTTAATACAGGAGGATAGTGGTCACTGATGTCTAATACAGGAGAATAGTGGTCACTGATGTCTAATACAGGAGGATAGTGGTCACTGATGTCTAATACAGAAGGATAGTGGTCACTGATGTCTAATACAGGAGAATAGTGGTCACTGATGTCTAATACAGGAGAATAGTGGTCACATGTCTAATACAGGAGAATAGTGGTCACTGATGTCTAATACAGGAGGATAGTGGTCACTGATGTCTAATACAGGAGGATAGTGGTCACCGATGTCTAATACAGGAGGATAGTGGTCACCGATGTCTAATACAGGAGGATAGTGGTCACCGATGTCTAATACAGGAGGATAGTGGTCACCGATGTCTAATACAGGAGGATAGTGGTCACTGATGTCTAATACAGGAGGATAGTGGTCACTAATGTCTAATACAGGAGGATAGTGGTCACTGATGTCTAATACAGGAGGATAGTGGTCACTGATGTCTAATACAGGAGGATAGTGTATAATCGTCCCATGTAGTGGAGCCCTCAGATGTAGGATAAGGCCCAGGAGAGGCAGGCGGCCGTGCCCTGTGCAGCCGGTCACATGCAGTGGACAAGCTCCATACACTCCGGTGTGTAATATAATAAGACTTGTATATGTGACGGGGCAGGAGACTTATTGCCCGTACAGCAGATCTAGAATTGCCGGCAATTTCCATATGAAGTGTTTGCCTGTAGAAGGGAAGGGTGATGAGCGGCTTAATGAGGACGGGATTAGTGCAGATTGTAGCCTCATCTGTGGTAATTGTGGAGTCATTGCGCTCGGCCCGATCCTCTTTGTCTCGTCCAGAGCCGCGGCGCAGGGGATATATTCAGCCGGGGCACTTCAGCTTGATGAGATTTCCAGGGCTTGTTCTGAAGAGTTGCGGCTGCCGGCGATGGGATGGGGAAAATTGCAGGTTGGTGCGATCACCCTGACTGGACACTGAGTGCATATTAGCCAGGATGATGGGAAGATGATCAGCGGTGGAGGGTGGCAGCCGTAATACCAGGTGATTAGCTCATATCCATCTATATGGAGAACATGTTCATGTCACCCAGAGATAAAGTCTCCATTCTCTGTAATGTGATGGCTGACTCTCATAGCACAAGGAGAAAACAGCTTCCACAGTAGTAGTCACCGGCCCTTTAAGGTTACTGCAGGTGAACTGAAGTATCTGCACTTTGGTAGAAATACAGTGGTACCTTGGTTTAAGAGTAACTCGGATTGAGAGCGCTTTGCCACAAGAGCTCACAGTTTTTCAAAATTGTGACTTGGTGTAAGAGCATTGCTTTGGTCTAAGAGTTACCTGTACTGGGTGGGAGGGGGAGTAGAGGAGGGGCATGGTCTGCATAGCGGGGTCTACAGCCCTGTACGCTGACCGAAGTCTCCATCATCTTCCAAATCATAGCAGATCCACTTCAGGCTGGGGCTTACATCAGGGGACAGGACTGTGGAGGTGATCTCTCCATAGCTGTAACCCCTCGCTCCCCGGACAGAGAGCACTGCATGTATGTGCCCACATCTGCCCTGCTCGTTCCTTCATGCTCCCTGCAGTCTCTGTCAGCTCTTGTGTTTCCCATCCTCTTTATTCCTGCTATAATGTGCCTGCACTCACACTCAGCTATATACACTGCTGCTATAATGTGCCTGCACTCACACTCAGCTATATACACTGCTGCTGTAATGTGCCTGCACTTACACTCAGCCACTCACATTGCTGTAGTGATAAGTTTCTGACACTGTCCTCCTGCACAACTCTTTGATTCTCCCTTCCTGATTAGTCCATACTGCCCCCCCTTTTGCTGTCTTGTGACCACACAGACCTCTGACAGCAGCCCTGCTTCTCTATTCTAGCCTGTTGTACTACGCTACTGTATTATGGGCAGGGCAGTTTCTAGGCCATTTTGGCTACAGGGTGACTTTAAAAAAAGTGCCCCCCCTTCCCCCTATTTATAATGGCTGATTGAGGCATGAGGCCTGGGTGAGACCCAGACTGCAGACTCCAGACTCCTATCTTGAACATGTGTCCTGGATTTCTGGGAGGGATGATGCTGGGGGACACCTACAGAAGGAACCAGTAAGTAGAGACCTGCTCACCTGCTCCCATCCCCCCATCCTGTATCAGTCACTACAGCTTCCTTGAATAACAACTACAACTCTCAGAATGCCCTACACTTACAGTATAAAGCTCTCAGGGTATGCTGGGAGTTATAGTTTTTGAGAGAACAACACCTTGAGGTGTCTCTTAATTTTTTACTTCAACTCCCAGCATATTCTGAGGGCTGTGGACTGTCAGTATATGCTGGGAGTTGTAGTATTTACAGCTGTTGTAGTTGGCGGGTCCCGGGTGCATTGGTTTATCATTTTTTACACCTGCAAACAGGTGTAAATCATGGCAAAAATCTACACCTGTTCCGGAGTAGGAGCTGGTCCCACTAAATTTACTAAAGCAGGGTTCACTCTACGTTTTTGCGAACTGTTTTTTATAAAAAACGGATAAAAAAGTGGATGGAAAAACAGATGCATTTGTGTACACCCATTTTGATGCACTTTTCCATTATTAAAAAAAATGTCAGATAAATCTGTCTGTGTAAAGCCACCCTTATGGCGCATTTATGTAGTATACCAGAGCGTAATTCCTGTGGCTGGGCTGAGGATGGCACTTGTCAACAAGTGTTTTGTTATATGTTCTAGGAGTTAATATGTCTTATATTAAACTATTATGTGTATTCCTTTGTACCAGTGTAACTGGCAGGCAGAGAGTGGGTTACATGCCTTACACTACACACCACACAAAACAGCGACACCTACTGTCCTTAGTGGGAACTGCTCTAGGTAGTGTGGTAAGCCTAGGAAGTTGCTAGAAGGGGGTGGGGTTATGCAGATAGGCCCCCTATATAAGGTTGGCAGTTGCAGTGCTAAGCTGAGACATGTGACTAGCTGCTGAGGGAACAACATCACCTCATAAGAGACCATCACCACAGAGCAAAGCTGCTGAGGGAACATCACCTCATGAGAGACCATCACCATAGAGCAAAGCTGCTGAGGGAACATCACCTCATGAGAGACCATCACCACAGAGCAAAGCTGCTGAGAGAACAACATCACCTCATGAGAGACCATCACCACAGAGCAAAGCTGCTGAGGGAACAACATCACCTCATGAGAGACCATCACCACAGAGCAAAGCTGCTGAGGGAACAACATCACCTCATAAGAGACCATCACCACAGAGCAAAGCTGCTGAGGGAACATCACCTCATGAGAGACCATCACCACAGAGCAAAGCTGCTGAGGGAACAACATCACCTCATGAGAGACCATCACCACAGAGCAAAGCTGCTGAGGGGAACAACATCACTTCAGGAGAGACCATCACCACAGAGCAAAGCTGCTGAGGGAACATCACCTCATGAGAGACCATCACCACAGAGCAAAGCTGCTGAGGGAACAACATCACCTCATGAGAGGCCATCACCACAGAGAGAAGCTGCTGAGGGGAACAAGAACAGAGCAGCCACAGAAAACAGCTGGAGGTGGGAGGAAAAGAAAGACTCTGAGAGACAGTCTGGCAGGTGCTCCTCAGGAAAGGGCCAGCACACTTACAGTCAGTGGGAATCCTAAAGACCGACACCCTAAGTGGACGAACTTGGCTGTAAAAGGGAGCAGAGTTAATGTAGGCCTCTGCACCCATCTTCTGAATTCGGGGGGTAACATTTACTAGGACCCCTGGATACCTCTGGGACCCGAAAGTTGTGGCCTAAGGCCCGGCCCAGTAACCTAAGCAGGAAGCTCCCTAGCTGACAGGGAGGGAAAGACAGACGCAAGCACCATTGGGGAAGAGGTCCACAGGATCACAGTGCCCACCAGCGTCCCACACGTACTGACAGACAAGGATCTGAGGCAGACCATCTCTCCACACACCACCATCATCTCATCACACACCACCAGACTCTCCACACACCACCATCTCTCCACACACCACCATCATCTCATCACACCCCACCAGACTCTCCACACCCCACCATCTCTCCACACACCACCATCATCTCATCACACACCACCAGACTCTCCACACACCACCATCATCTCTCCACACATCACCACCAGACTCTCCACACACCACCATCATCTCATCACACACCCCCAGACTCTCCACACACCACCATCAACTCATCACACACCACCAGACTCTCCACACACCACCATCATCTCTCCACACACCACCAGACTCTCCACACACCACCATCATCTCACCACACACCACCAGACTCTCCACACACCACCATCATCTCTCCACACATCACCATCATCTCTCCACACACCACCATCATCTCACCACACACCACCAGACTCTCCACACACCACCATCATCTCTCCACACACCACCATCATCTCTCCACACATCACCACCATCTCTCCACACACCACCAGACTCTCCACACACCACCATCATCTCATCACACACCACCAGACTCTCCACACACCACCATCATCTCATCACACACCACCAGACTCTCCACACACCACCATCATCTCTCCACACATCACCACCATCTCTCCACACACCACCAGACTCTCCACACACCACCATCATCTCTCCACACACCACCAGACTCTCCACACACCACCATCATCTCATCACACACCACCAGACTCTCCACACACCACCATAATCTCATCACACACCACCATCATCTCTCCACACACCACCATCATCTCATCACACACCAGACTCTCCACACACCACCAGACTCTCCACACACCACCATCATCTCTCCACACATCACCACCATCTCTCCACACACCACCAGACTCTCCACACACCACCATCATCTCATCACACACCACCAGACTCTCCACACACCACCATCATCTCATCACACACCACCAGACTCTCCACACACCACCATCATCTCTCCACACATCACCACCATCTCTCCACACACCACCAGACTCTCCACACACCACCATCATCTCATCACACACCACCAGACTCTCCACAAACCACCATCATCTCATCACACACCACCAGACTCTCCACACACCACCATCATCTCATCACACACCACCAGACTCTCCACAAGCGCAGTAACCCAGTCAAAGCCGCCAGTATTCACCGCTGTATGCCAAAAGACTGTAAGAACACCCGCAAGTCTATCAGTAAAGGAGTTATTGTTACACTGCCTCCCTCCTTGTCTCCCTGTTGTCCTGGTTATCTGCACCACACCAACATCAAGGGCCATTGTACCAGACAGCAGTATTTGGGGTTGGCCCCGGAGGGAACTACAGGTCCGCACTATTGACCACCATACACACAGGTGCAGCCCCCCTACAGGAAACCCTGCAGTAGCCCACAGGAGAGAGAGAGATACCCGGGAAGCGCTAGAGAGTCCCCCTGTACCTGCAGAAGCCCTCGTGCCCGCCTGTGACCGTGACAAGATCCAGCTATCTTGCAGGTATAGCACACCCTCACTCTGCAGCCCTCGGTGCGTCCCCTCACTGAGGAGCTCAGTGCCACACTAAGGAGAGACTACTACCACCATCATCCTCTCCTCATTCCCCTCACTCTCTTCCAAGTACCCCGGCTCACTGCATTTACACAAAGAGATTTATATGACAGAATTTAAGCCAAAGCCAGGAATGGATTTGAAAAGAGGAGAAATCTCAATCTTTCCTTTATGACCTGTTTCCTGTTTATAGTCTGTTCCTGGCTTTGGCTTCAATAATCTGCCAGATAAATCTCTGTGTAAACGCACCCTTAGGCTGCCTTCACACACACTGAATCTGCTGCGGATTTCACGCTGTGAATTCACTGCGAAATCCATTGTGGATCCAGTACCAGTTTAGCCCTGAATACATACTTGCAGCGGGATTGTAAGTTAACCCCCCAGCGGCTGGAGCATACATCATCTCCTCCCCGCTCCGGCATGCTTCAGGGGTTCTTGTCTGGACATCCTGCTCAGTTAATCAGTGGCATGCGGTGGCGCAGCGCACTCATTGGCTGAGCGGGATGTCCAGACGCCGGGAATCCCCGAAGCATGCCAGAGCGGGGAGGAGATGATGTATGTTCAAGCCGCTGGGGGGTTAACTTACTCGCAGCGGGATGTATACTCATAGGGAGGAACTAGCACTGGATACGCAGCAGATTTCGCAGCATGAAATCTGCTGCAGATCCGGTGTGTGTGAAGGCACCCTTAGGCTGCGTTCACACGTATCAGAAGTGGCAAAATGCCATAATGACAGTCTATGGGAGGCCCGCGCGCCTCCTCTCTCTGCGCTGAAGAATGAACACTTTTGCTACATGTGAACGGAGCCTTAGGAAGTTCATTCCCCGATGGCTATAAAAAAGGGCCAGCGATCAGCCAACAGGTGAGCAAACACCTGCTTGTTTGCTGACTGTATCTTTTGGACGACCATATAAACTACTGTGACTGGTTGCAGATAGCAATGCATTTAAATAGCTGAGCGAACGATACAGCAGCCTGACTGCGCAAAACTGCATAATGGGCCATGTAAGTGGTTCCTTCCTATAGTAATATAGTTCCTGCACTGTGACTATCACATATCTTCCTATAGTAATATAGTTCCTGCACTGTGACTATCACATATCTTCCTATAGTAATATGGGCCTGTACTGTGACTATCACATATCTTCCTATAGTAATATAGTTCCTGCACTGTGACTATCACATATCTTCCTATAGTAATATGGGCCTGTACTGTGACTATCACATATCTTCCTATAGTAATATAGTTCCTGCACTGTGACTATCACATATCTTCCTATAGTAATATAGTTCCTGTACTGTGACTATCACATATCTTCCTATAGTAATATAGTTCCTGTACTGTGACTATCACATATCTTCCTATAGTAATATAGTTCCTGTACTGTGACTATCACCTCTCTACCTATAGTAATATGGGCCTGCACTGTGACTATCACATATCTTCCTATAGTAATATAGTTCCTGCACTGTGACTATCACATATCTTCCTATAGTAATATGGGCCTGTACTGTGACTACCACATATCTTCCTATAGTAATATGGGCCTGTACTGTGACTCACATATCTTCCTATAGTAATATAGTTCCTGCACTGTGACTATCACATATCTTCCTATAGTAATATAGTTCCTGTACTGTGACTATCACATATCTTCCTATAGTAATATAGTTCCTGTACTGTGACTATCACATATCTTCCTATAGTAATATAGTTCCTGTACTGTGACTATCACCTCTCTACCTATAGTAATATGGGCCTGTACTGTGACTATTACATATCTTCCTATAGTAATATAGTTCCTGTACTGTGACTATCACATATCTTCCTATAGTAATATGGGCCTGTACTGTGACTATTACATATCTTCCTATAGTAATATAGTTCCTGTACTGTGACTATCACATATCTTCCTATAGTAATATGGGCCTGTACTGTGACTATCACATATCTTCCTATAGTAATATAGTTCCTGCACTGTGACTATCACATATCTTCCTATAGTAATATGGGCCTGTACTGTGACTATCACATATCTTCCTATAGTAATATAGTTCCTGCACTGTGACTATCACATATCTTCCTATAGTAATATAGTTCCTGTACTGTGACTATCACATATCTTCCTATAGTAATATAGTTCCTGTACTGTGACTATCACCTCTCTACCTATAGTAATATGGGCCTGTACTGTGACTATCACATATCTTCCTATAGTAATATAGTTCCTGCACTGTGACTATCACATATCTTCCTATAGTAATATAGTTCCTGTACTGTGACTATCACATATCTTCCTATAGTAATATGGGCCTGTACTGTGACTATCACATATCTTCCTATAGTAATATGGGCCTGTACTGTGACTATCACATATCTTCCTATAGTAATATGGGCCTGCACTGTGACTATCACATATCTTCCTATAGTAATATGGGCCTGTACTGTGACTATCACATATCTTCCTATAGTAATATGGGCCTGTACTGTGACTATCACATATCTTCCTATAGTAATATAGTTCCTGCACTGTGACTGTCACATATCTTCCTATAGTAATATAGTTCCTGCACTGTGACTATCACATATCTTCCTATAGTAATATAGTTCCTGTACTGTGACTATCACCTCTCTACCTATAGTAATATGGGCCTGTACTGTGACTATCACCTCTCTACCTATAGTAATATAGTTCCTGTACTGTGACTGTCACATATCTTCCTATAGTAATATGGGCCTGTACTGTGACTATCACATATCTTCCTATAGTAATATAGTTCCTGTACTGTGACTATCACATATCTTCCTATAGTAATATGGGCCTGTACTGTGACTATCACATATCTTCCTATAGTAATATAGTTCCTGTACTGTGACTATCACATATCTTCCTATAGTAATATAGTTCCTGCACTGTGACTATTACATATCTTCCTATAGTAATATAGTTCCTGTACTGTGACTATCACATATCTTCCTATAGTAATATAGTTTCTGTACTGTGACTATCACATATCTTCCTATAGTAATATAGTTTCTGTACTGTGACTATCACATATCTTCCTATAGTAATATAGTTCCTGTACTGTGACTATCACTTCTCTACCTATAGTAATATGGGCCTGTACTGTGACTATCACCTCTCTACCTATAGTAATATGGGCCTGTACTGTGACTATCACCTCTCTACCTATAGTAATATAGTTCCTGTACTGTGACTATCACATATCTTCCTATAGTAATATGGGCCTGTACTGTGACTATCACATATCTTCCTATAGTAATATGGGCCTGCACTGTGACTATCACATATCTTCCTATAGTAATATGGGCCTGCACTGTGACTATCACATATCTTCCTATAGTAATATGGGCCTGTACTGTGACTATCGCTTCTCTGGATCCTTCAGTTTCTCCTTATCAGACACGTACTTATTGCAGCAAAGAGATAGGTGTAACCCTTACACTGCCTGCACAGGTTACTGATTCATGGGAAGGCAGTGTAAGGGTTAAATTCTCAGCAGTAAGTACAAGTGAAATAAAAACGTATGTAGGCTCTCTAGGAGTAAATCCTGTATATCAGATGTTTATGGAAGCAAATTAATTCTATATTATATATCTGGTGTTTATGAAGGCGAATTAATTACAGGAGATATTTAAATATATCACAATTTTTATCTTATAAAAAAATTAAAATTTCATAAATTCATAGTAATATACATAATTATATAGAATAAATCAAAACAAAACAAATGGTTCAGTTTATAGATAAAATAAAGAATAAAATTCAACGTTTTATAGTGTAGTTCACTGGAGATAGAACGTCCGCGCAGGGCCCTTGCGCTGGTTGTCCTTACAATATAAATCACAATTTACATATGGAATGAATGTTCTTATGGTATTTGAACTCTCTGGCCTCTTGCCCTGTACCGCTTTGGAACTAGATGATATTTAGTTGTAGTTCCGTGGTATTATTATAATGTTTAGATGGGGCTTAGTCTGTTTGCCCTCTATCTGATTGTACACTTTGTCCGCAGAATGTCCCATATATACTAGATTCGTAGATCTCACTTTATGTGCATAAGAGAGAAGGGACAATCCGTTACGTGTACTTTTGCAAATACAGTGCGATGTGGTGAGTGTTTGTACTCAGCGTAGCTGGTGTTGCGTGCAAGCTGTGTTGGTGGATAAACCACCTCTCACCAGATATCCAATAGTCAGTAGCCGTGTTGGGAATGGATCAGCCGGGCTTTGGAGTGTGTCTCTCTCCGGTCTCTGTTGTTCTCCTTATCGGCGTGTGCAGGATTCACAGGCAGCTGTCACTGTGTCCGCATGGTGTAGAGCGCGCGCTCGTTTGAATCTTTGGCAACGGTTCCAGCGAGTGCGGGGTAGAGGCTGCGGGAGTAGATGGATGTATGCCAAATATCTTTATCCGTTTAGTTATCTTTTAGTAAGTACAAGTGACTGATAAGGAGAAAGAGGAGACTCCAGAGAATAAGGCTGCCTGTTGCTCGAATTCTGCTCGTTATCCAAGGCACCACTGTATATAGCTTTGGAAGAAGTATATACCTTGGAGAAAACTTTGGCCTAATAGTTGACTAACTTATCTAACTGGAGCTCGCATACAGGCTCAGACTGGCTCAGGTCTATTCTTTTCCCAGGACTGGACTAAGGACAACTCTCATTGGTTTAGAGACATAATGTGACCAAAGCATCTTACTCCCATACATGTGAAAATTAGTATGTTGGGGCAGTCTCTGCCAGGCACTGTATATGGGGGCAGTCTCTATCAGGCACTGTATATAGGGGCAGTCTCTGTCAGGCACTGTATATGGAGGCAGTCTCTATCAGGCACTGTATATGGGTGCAGTGTCTGTCATGCACTGTATATAAGAGCAATCTCTGTCAGGCACTGTATATAGCGGCAGTCTCTATCAGGCACTGTATATGGTGGCAGTCTCTATCAGGCACTGTATATAGGAGCAGTCTCTCTCAGGCACTGTATATGGGGGCAGTGTCTGTCATGCACTGTATATAGTAGCAATCTCTGTCAGGCACTGTATATGGGGGCAGTCTCTGTCAGGCACTGTATATGGGGCAGTCTCTGTCAGGGACTGTATATAGGAGCAGTCTCTGTCAGGCACTGTATATAGGGGCAGTCTATGTCAGGCACTGTGTGATGGCTGATTGGGGACTGTTTGTGTTGAGGCTATGGTTATGCCCGCTGTTTACCCCAATGGTCGGTAACCTCCGAGAGTGTTGAGGGTCACTTTTCATGGTAGCCTGGAGTCCTAGCAGACTCACCCGGGTAGTTGGTATTGCCACTCACAGAAAGGGGAAATAGTATATGATGGTATGTGTTGGTGCCAACAGATTTAACCAGAGTCCTGTGTGTTTAGTAAAAAATATAACACTTTACTGAAGTATGAATCAAGTTGAACAGTACAGGTGATACAGTAGTGTAAATCTTGACATATGCACAAGCCAAAAAGACAGAAATGGCTGCACATCGCACCCATGTCTGACACGAAAGCTTGTTCAGCTACATTTAAAAACCAACATCAGAAGTTAGTATATAATTTGATCAAACCATATTGCCTCATATACCAACGTGCAGGTCTTCTAATACACGAGTCCCTAACCAAAAAACATCACTGAGCCGGTCATTGAACACAATCCCCGCAAAGCGTGCGCAAGCAGAGAAGGGGGCCACGGAATGGCCCTGCAACCCCATTGTCACAGGACCAAACCCCTAAGGGGCCCCCCTGAACCCCACCGGCACCGCCGGCGGAAAGAGTGGACGCCAAGCAACACAAGTGTGAACAAGCTCTTACCTCTCTCCATGCTCCTGCAGGTAGAATGAGAGAACACTGAGTTTCTCCCCATATGTACACAGGTGCTTCCTGCTGGATCACATGGGTCTTACAAAGCACGAGTGCTAGCCAAAATGGAAAAAAGGGACAGAATACATAAAATATGCACAAGCCAAAAAGACAGAAATGGCTGCACATCGCACCCATGGCTGACACGAAAGCTTATACAGCTACATTTAAAAACCAACATCAGAAGTTAGTATATAATTTGATCAAACCATATTGCCTCATGTACCAGCGTGCAGGTCTCTGGGCATCCACCAACTCCGCCGGTGGTGCTGGCGGGGTTCGGGGGGCCCCTTAGGAGTTTGGTCCTGTGACAATGGGGTTGCAGGGCCATTCCGTGGCCCCCCTTCTCTGCTTGGGCACGTTTTGCGGGGATTGTGTTCACTGACCGGCACAGTGATGTTTTTTGGTTAAGGACTCGTGTATCAGAAGACCTGCACGTGGTACATGAGGCAATATGGTTTGATCAAATTATATACTAACTTCTGATGTTGGTTTTTAAATGTAGCTGAACAAGCTTTCGTGACAACCATGGGTGCGATGTGCAGCCATTTCTGTCTTTTTGGCTTGTGTGTAAATCTTGACATACAGCGTTAGTGCTGACACAGAGGTAACCAGTGCTTGTGGAAATAGAAGATGCTTTGTAGAGAGAGGGGAAGAGGACAGGAGTTGCCAGGGGAGCTCTGCCCAATGTAGTGAATGTGCTCTGCTGGAACAGGTGTATAGGTAGAGAGGTAAGAAGATACTCGTACTCACGGATGCCAGCAGTGGCTCTGAACCGCCTTATGCCCTCTAGTTGCGAGATACCCGTCCTAGGTGGGTAATAGGAGCCCCAGTCGTCGGTTATTTGGGTTGAGAAGACATCCGAGGTTTCCCAGTCATCCTGCACTGCACAATAGGATATGTAGACCTTGCACGGTAGCTTTGTCCTACCGGGTTCAGTTCCTCTTGCTTCAGGATACTGCCCTCACTTTTTAGAGAGGTTCCTGATGTGGGCATTGGGCAAGGGTTATTCCTAGGCAGCTTCTCTCCCCTAAGGTGTACTTAGCATTGCATACTGGTTTTAGTATTCAGGAGAACCTTGTGAGGAATCTCTAAAACGTCTGTCCGCTTGGACTCCCAACTACTAACTCCCAACTTTCTCCCACCAGGAACTAATTAACTCCTACAGGGGCCTAAATCTAAACCCTCCTGTGAGTGGTGGGGCTGTGTGAGAGAGAGAAGAGATAGGATAAAAGAAAATAAGGTCCTAAGATTGATCAACAAGAATCCACAAGACATAAACCAATTAACCCTTGGTGACCTCAGCTGTGCAACACTGTGATGACACTTTGGGGAAATTACAATACTACATCTCCCACTTGTGAACCTGAGAGAGTCACTTACTCAGGTGCCCTAGACCAGTGATTTTCAACCTTTATTGAGCCGCGGCACATATTTTATACTTAAAAAATCCCGGGGCACACCACCAACCAAAATGGCACAAAATGACAATAAAACAGTACATATTATACATATAGTTAATAATCTAGATTCTAAATGTATTTATACTCACTCAGTGTGAAACCTGGGCCTGTTTTCTTCTCCCCCCTGTGCTTCTCTCCTGTGCTTCTCTCCACCATACTTCTCCCCCCTGTGCTTCTCTCCACCATACTTCTCTCCCCTGCCTCCCCCCTGTGCTTCTCTCCACCACACTTCTCCCCCCTGCTTCTCTCCTGTGCTTCTCTCCACCATGCTTCTCTCCACCATACTTCTCTTCCCCATGCTTCTCTCCTGTGCTTCTCTCCACCATACTTCTCTCCTGTGCTTCTCTCCCCCGTGCTTCTCTCCACCATACTTCTCTCCTGTGCTTCTCTCCCCCATGCTTCTCTCCTGTGCTTCTCTCCACCACACTTCTCCCCCCTGCTTCTCTCCTGTGCTTCTCTCCACCATACTTCTCTCCACCATGCTTCTCTCCTGTGCTTCTCTCCACCATGCTTCTCTCCTGTGCTTCTCTCCACCATACCTCTCTCCTATGCTTCTCTCCACCATACCTCTCTCCTGTGCTTCTCTCCACCATACTTCTCCCCCCTGCTTCTCTCCGGTGTTTCTCTCCCCCCCTTCCTCCTCACCTTCTCAGAGATGGTCGCCGCTGCTGTCCGCCTCACCTACTGGCCGCCCGTAGGGCCCGGACGTGCTCCTCCAATCAGCTGAGACTAGGAGCGTGGTGCGCTGCGGCACGCAACCGCCCACATTATAATCCGCCTCTGATCACTGCGCATTGCCGGGGAACAAAACACAGGGCCACCATAGTTTGGGGAATTTTCCCCGCGGCACACCCGACCGTGTGCCGCGGCACACTTGTTGAAAATCACTGCCCTAGACAACACTAGTGGTGGGACACCACAACTGTATATGGGGGCAGTCTCTGTCAGGCACTGTATATGGGGGCAGTCTCTGTCAGGCACTGTATATGGGGGCAGTCTCTACCAGGCACTGTATATGGGGGCAGTCTCTGTCAGGCACTGTATATGGGGGCAGTCTCTGTCAGGCACTGTATATGGGAGCAGTCTCTGTCAGGCACTGTATATGGGGGCAGTCTCTACCAGGCACTGTATATGGGGGCAGTCTCTACCAGGCACTGTATATGGGGGCAGTCTCTGTCAGGCACTGTATATGGGGGCAGTCTCTACCAGGCACTGTATATGGGGGCAGTCTCTACCAGGCACTGTATATGGGGGCAGTCTCTACCAGGCACTGTATATGGGGGCAGTCTCTACCAGGCACTGTATATGGGGGCAGTCTCTGTCAGGCACTGTATATGGGAGCAGTCTTTGTCAGGCACTGTATATGGGGGCAGTCTCTACCAGGCACTGTATATGGGGGCAGTCTCTATCAGGCACTGTATATGGGGGCAGTCTCTGTCAGGCACTGTATATGGGGGCAGTCTCTGTCAGGCACTGTATATGGGGGCAGTCTCTGTCAGGCACTGTATATGGGGGCAGTCTCTGTCAGGCACTGTATATGGGGGCAGTCTCTACCAGACACTGTATATGGGGGCAGTCTCTGTCAGGCACTGTATATGGGGGCAGTCTCTGTCAGGCACTGTATATGGGGGCAGTCTCTACCAGACACTGTATATGGGGGCAGTCTCTGTCAGGCACTGTATATGGGGGCAGTCTCTGTGTATTAGGGGGCACACTGGCAGGCCGGCCCATATTTGGTGGGGTCACCTTTCTCTCACCAGTCCTCCCGCTGGTCGTCTTTCTCTCTGATCGCTGATATTCCAGCTGGTCACCTCTTATCTCACGGCGTGCAGCAATCAGCCATAAAAGAGACCTATAATAATCTCCGCTTCAATCAGTCGCTTTCATCTTCAGGCGACAGAACTAGAGCCCAGGGACCCCGCACTGTCACCTCTGCTAATTAGACACATGAAGATAGATAGATAGATAGATAGATAGATAGGAGATAGATAGGAGATAGATAGATAGGAGACAGATAGATAGATAGATAGATAGATAGATAGATAGATAGGAGATAGATAGATAGGAGATAGATAATAGATAGATAGATAGATAGATAGATAGATAGATAGGAGATAGATAGGAGATAGATAGGAGATAGATAGGAGATAGATAGATAGATAGGAGATAGATAGATAGATAGATAGATAGATAGATAGATAGATAGATAGATAGGAGATAGATAGATAGATAGATAGATAGATAGATAGACAGATAGATAGGAGATAGATAGATAGATAGATAGATAGATAGGAGATAGATAGATAGATAGATAGATAGGAGATAGATAGATAGATAGATAGGAGATAGATAGATAGATAGATAGATAGATAGATAGATAGATAGATAGATAGGAGATAGATAGGAGATAGATAGATAGATAGATAGATAGGAGATAGATAGATAGATAGATAGGAGATAGATAGATAGGAGACAGATAGATAGATAGATAGATAGATAGGAGATAGATAGATAGGAGATAGATAGATAGATAGATAGATAGATAGATAAGAGATAGATAGATAGATAATACACTACTCCACACTTGTACTTTTCTATAATTGTCTTTTTAATATATATAAAAATAGCATTGTTATCTTCTTCTCTTTCACTTTCTGTCATTTACAAATCACGTGAAGAGGTGACAACCATACCCCGCCCCCCCCCCCCCCCCCGGCTCCTCCGACAACCAGGGGACGATCAGAGGGGGGAGGCGTAGCAGCGTAATAACACAGGGATTATTCATGAGATGCCGGCCACTGCCGAGATGTCACCTGCTCTTTAAAATAATTAAACCAATTCGGGGAATTCACAGTGCTGGTTGTCATAGCGATACGGAAATCTAGAGAGAACGCCATGTAAACAGGAGCCGGCCGCCATACACCGACATGGGATTACAGCAGAGGGGGTCCGAGGGGAAGAGTCCTCAGAGGAAACCTCCGGCACCTCATAAAGAATCCGCCGTTACATATTTACTAAGGCTGGGTTCACACTACGTATATATCAGTCAGTATTGTGGTCCTCATATTGCAACCAAAACCAGGAGTGGATTAAAAACACAGAAAACATCTGTTCACACAATGGTGAAATTGAGTGGATGGCCGCCATATAACAGTAAATAACGGCCATTATTTCAATATAACAGCCGTTGTTTTAAATTAACAGCAAATATTTGCCATTATATGGCGGCCATCCACTCAATTACAACATTATATGAACAGAGCCTTCCTGTGTTTTTAATCCACTCCGGGTTTTGGTTGCAATATGAGGACCACAATACTGACTGAAATATATGTAGTGTGAACCCAGCCTATACACTGTATATAGAGGATCAGTCATTCCTGATACATTGTATACAGAGGATCAGTCATTACCGATACATTGTATATAGAGGATTAAAGGATCAGTCATTCCTGATACATTGTATACGGAGGATCAGTCATTCCTGATACATTGTATACGGAGGATCAGTCATTCCTGATACATTGTATATAGAGGATCAGTCATTCCTGATACATTGTATATAGAGGATCAGTCATTCCTGATACATTGTATACGGAGGATCAGTCATTCCTGATACATTGTATACAGAGGATCAGTCATTCCTGATACATTGTATATAGAGGATCAGTCATTCCTGATACATTGTATACAGAGGATCAGTCATTCCTGATACATTGTATATAGAGGATCAGTCATTCCTGATACATTGTATATAGAGGATCAGTCATTCCTGATACATTGTATACGGAGGATCAGTCATTCCTGATACATTGTATATAGAGGATCAGTCATTCCTGATACATTGTATACGGAGGATCAGTCATTACTGGTACATTGTATACGGAGGATCAGTCATTACTGGTACATTGTATACGGAGGATCAGTCATTACCGATACATTGTATACGGAGGATCAGTCATTCCTGATACATTGTATACGGAGGATCAGTCATTCCTGATACATTGTATATGGAGGATCAGTCATTCCTGATACATTGTATACGGAGGATCAGTCATTCCTGATACATTGTATATGGAGGATCAGTCATTCCTGATACATTGTATACGGAGGATCAGTCATTCCTGATACATTGTATACGGAGGATCAGTCATTCCTGATACATTGTATACGGAGGATCAGTCATTCCTGATACATTGTATATAGAGGATCAGTCATTCCTGATACATTGTATATAGAGGATCAGTCATTCCTGATACATTGTATATAGAGGATCAGTCATTCCTGATACATTGTATAAGGAGGATCAGTCATTACCGATAAATTGTATACGGAGGATCAGTCACTGTGCTTTTGTACACAAAGCCTCATTAATATGATAGAAAAGGTTCAGTTAGGGCTCATGCACACTGAGCAAAAGACGAGGAATTGAAGAGGAAAGATTTCTGCTTGAAGTTCCTGGCAGAATAGAAGCGGAATTTGAGTAGAATTTTAAGCACAATTCAAGCCCCATTGACTTCTATAAGGTTCCTCTAGCAAAATCTGCCCCAAGGAGTGACATGTCATTCTTTGGGCAGAAAGCAGATCTGCGGCAGAAAATTCTGCTCGGAAATTCTGCAGTGTGAACAACAGAGTGGAAATCCCATTGAACACAATGGGACATTGCACTGTTCATTCTTTTACGGGAGGAATTTCAAGCAGAATTTAAGAGCGGATTCCTCTTCAATTCCTCGTCTTTTGCTCAGTGTGCATGAGCCCTTACTCTGTAATATACTTTGGTCCTGATTCATCATCTGCCGTAATCCTGGGACAACCAATCACAGCGGCCGCTGATAATGCCGGGCGCTATCTAACCTGAGATACCGTATGTCTGATAAACTACCACTCCAGTCACATCCAGAGCTGCATCAAAAATACCCAGAATCCTTTTACACTACAATCAATGACACCCATCTAGTGATATCCCTATAGAAAACAGAACTGGGAATACAGCTCTGGGTGTCATCAATGTACACTCAAGAGTATAAACATTGTTTTCTCCATAAAGTGTATGTTTTTCCTGTAAAATTTATACTCCAGAGCTGCACTCACTATTCTGCTGGTGTTGCCACTGTGTACATACATTACATTACATTACTGATCCTGAGTTCCGTCCTGTATTATACCCCAGAGCTGCACTCACTATTCTGCTGGTGGGGTCACTGTGTACATACATTACTGATCCTGAGTTCCATCCTGTATTATACCCCAGAGCTGCACTCACTATTCTGCTGGTGGGGTCACTGTGTACATACATTACATTACTGATCCTGAGCTCCATCCTGTATTATACTCCAGAGCTGCACTCTCTATTCTGCTGGTCACTGTGTACACAACTTTCCCCCCTGTATTATGCTCCAGGATCAGTCCTCCATGTGTGTATGGTTGTATCACATTGGTATCCGCCATATAACACAATGTATCACCCTCCTCCTCCTCCTCCTCAGATAAAGGACAGAACATTCAGCGGTCCACACTGGTCTCTGCCAGTCGGTTATTCATGATGGCTAGTGCCCCTACGCCCCCTGAGAAGCCGTTGTGCCGGGAGCTGGTGCCGATTTGCCGCGGGCAGCCATTTGCAGTCTCTGACAGCTGTTTCTGCATTATGGCCAGGGAGACCTTGTTGGCGGCCAGGAAGTCCTTCATGGAGATCATCTCCCCGGACATCCTCCTGCCATCCGTCTCGCTCTCGTAGACGCCGTCCGTTTCGATGGATATGTTGCGCCTCGTCCGTACGTTTCCCGGCATCACCGCGTTCCTTTTGGGCCGGAATAGTTTTCTTTGGCATTTTTGGCAGCAGCGACATTCCAGCTTTTTTAGGATCCAGTTGACGCATTGTTTGATCACGATGGAGATGACGTTGAAGAGAGAGTAGATGCAGCAAACCCCCATGAAGATGAAGAGGAAGTTACCGCAACGGTAAAGTCCCTGGTGCTCGTATTTGGCTTTCTGGCTACTGACCATATCCCCGAATCCTATGGTGCTGAAGGCAACAAAGCAGAAGTAGAGGGAGTCAAAGTATCCCCAGCCCTCAATGGGCGAGTACATGGCGGAGGCACAGCAGGAGATCACAATGGAGGCCAGGCAGAGGATCAGCATCACGTAATACACCGACGGCTTCCAGCCAGCCAGACTGTCCACCTCAGAGTTACCTGATCCCCGACGCGTTTCAGGGGGCAAGCCGTCCTTCCTCCTCAGCTGCCTCTCGTGAAAGGACTTCATGACGTAAGCAATGACCGTGATCAGACGCTCCAGGAAGAGGTTAAAAAACAAGATGGTGGCCGCGCATCCGATGAGGCCGTAGAAAATCAGGAAAATCTTGCCGGTGATGGTGGCCGGAGTCGTCATCCCGAATCCTGTAATGAGAGCAGAGAGCAGCGATCAGTAGTGATCAGATGGTACAGCACCTGAAGGCGCACACAATGGCGCCACATGACGCAATGTTCACACCTGTATATTGTTACACAGATATAAACTCCAGTACAAGAAGCCAAGTGTCTGATGGACTCCTTACGTAACGCTGATCATACCGCACGGGTGTCTGATGGATTACATAACGCTGATCATACCGCACGGGTGTCTGATGGATTACATAACGCTGATCATACCGCACGGGTGTCTGATGGATTACATAACGCTGATCATACCGCACGGGTGTCTGATGGATTACATAACGCTGATCATACCGCACGGGTGTCTGATGGACTCCTTACGTAACGCTGATCATACCGCACGGGTGTCTGATGGACTCCTTACGTAACGCTGATCATACCGCACGGGTGTCTGATGGATTACGTAACGCTGATCATACCGCACAGGTGTCTGATGGATTACGTAACGCTGATCATACCGCGTGGGTGTCTGATGGATTATATAATGCTGATCATACCGCGCAGGTGTCTGATGGATTACGTAATGCTGATCATACCGCGCGGGTGTCTGATGGATTACGTAACGCTGATCATACCGCGCAGGTGTCTGATGGATTATATAATGCTGATCATACCGCGCAGGTGTCTGATGGATTATTTAATGCTGATCATACCGCACGGGTGTCTGATGGATTACGTAACGCTGATCATACCGCGCGGGTGTCTGATGGATTACATAATGCTGATCATACCGCGCAGGTGTCTGATGGATTATATACTGTAATGCTGATCATACCGCGTCTGTGTCTGATGGATTATTTAATGCTGATCATACCGCACGGGTGTCTGATGGATTACATAATGCTGATCATACCGCGCAGGTGTCTGATGGATTATTTAATGCTGATCATACCGCGCAGGTGTCTGATGGATTATTTAATGCTGATCATACCGCACAGGTGTCTAATGGATTACGTAACGCTGATCATACCGCGCGGGTGTCTGATGGATTACATAACGCTGATCATACCGCGCAGGTGTCTGATGGATTATGAAACGCTGATCATACCACGCAGGTGTCTGATGGATTACGTAACGCTGATCATACCGCGCAGGTGTCTGATGGATTACGTAACGCTGATCATACCGCGTGGGTGTCTGATGGATTACATAACGCTGATCATACTGCACGGGTGTCTGATGGATTACGTAACGCTGATCATACCGCGCAGGTGTCTGATGGATTACGTAATGCTAATCATACCGCGTGGGTGTCTGATGGATTATATAATGGTGATCATACCGCGCGGGTGTCTGATGAATTACGTAACGCTGATCATACCGCGCGGGTGTCTGATGAATTACGTAATGCTGATCATACCGCGCGGGTGTCTGATGGATTACGTAACGCTGATCATACCGCACGGGTGTCTGATGGATTACGTAACGCTGATCATACCGCGCAGGTGTCTGATGGATTATATACTGTAATGCTGATCATACCGCGTGGGTGTCTGATGGATTATATACTGTAATGCTGATCATACCGCGCAGGTGTCTGATGGATTACGTAATGCTGATCATACCGCGCGGGTGCCTGATGGATTACGTAACGCTGATCATACCGCGCAGGTGTCTGATGGATTACGTAATGCTGATCATACCGCGCGGGTGCCTGATGGATTACGTAACGCTGATCATACCGCGCAGGTGTCTGATGGATTACGTAATGCTGATCATACCGCGCGGGTGTCTGATGGATTATATAATGCTGATCATACCGCGTGGGTGTCTGATGGATTATATAATGCTGATCATACCACGTGGGTGTCTGATGGATTATATAATGCTGATCATACCGCGCAGGTGTCTAATGGATTACGTAACGCTGATCATACCGGACGTCCTGAGGGATTTACCACCCGAGAGTTACACCAGTTACTGGATGATGGGGATCTACCGCCACGTCCACGTGAGAGATCGGACGCTGCAGATGGTCAAATGTCATTGTCCTCAGCAGCAGAGATGGTCAGCCCCCCTATTTAGCGCCTCCAATATAAACACAGGCTCCTCCCCATGACTGTGGCCCCTCCCCTCAGACTGTGTGTATTATCATAGTGCTGCAGCAGACTCCTCCCCATGAATGTGACCCCTCCCCTCAGACTGTGTGTGTGTACAATTATAATACTGCAGCAGACTCCTCCCCATGAATGTGACCCCGCCCCTCAGACTGTGTGTGTACAATTATAATGCTGAAGAGGCAGAGCTGCAGTGCAAAGCATGGTGGAGGGACAGAACAGCAGGCTGTACGTCTAGCGACACAGAAGACGGGTTATAGACTCCAATAGACACGGGAGTCACTGATCAAGAGCAAGAGATGAGATGATAGACTCCTATAGACAATGCAGCGAGGCTGAAGCTCTAATAGAGCCGATCTGCAGTGTAAAGCATGGGGTGAAGGACAGGGCAGCAGCCGGAGCTTAGAATAAGATGGAGACACTTCCTTCCAGAAACAGCACCATTTAGTCATCAGTTTATGTGTGCAATTACATCTCAGTTCCATTGAAGTGAATGGAGTCGACTTGTAATACCACACACATCCTGAAGGCAGGGGAGGTGCTGTTTTAGCAAGAAAGAAATACTTTTTCCAGTCCTGGATAATCCCTTTAAATTTGGTGAGTGACGGACATGGGGGGTCCCCCCCAAGTATATAGAGTGTATAGTGTATACAGGTATATAGTGTATATAGTGTATATAGTGTATACAGGTATATAGAGTATATGTGGAGCCCCCTAGTAGTTAGTGGGGGCTTTGGAGGACGTTGTATGTGACGGCCGGCCGTGGAATTCTCCGTTTCCCTCAGGATCTCAGACTCATTTCCTAATAAGAGTCATAAAAGCTGAGAGACTGAGGATGTACAGGTCCGTAATAACTCCGCAGCTTCATCACATCAACGTTTCATCCCGAAGATTCCTCCGAGGCCGAAGATGGAGACGTCCAGAGCGCACGAGGGAAGGTGACAGCACGTACCTGACTGCTGACATCCTCTGTGCTGCTGGGGACCCTGCTCCTACTATATATATATCAGCCTGAGACATCCCAATGATCAGCACACTCCTCTCCTGACATCCTCTGTGCTGCTGGGGACCCTGCTCCTACTATATATATATATCAGCCTGAGACATCCCAATGATCAGCACACTCCTCTCCTGACATCCTCTGTGCTGCTGGGGACCCTGCTCCTACTATATATATATCAGCCTGAGACATCCCAATGATCAGCACACTCCTCTCCTGACATCCTCTGTGCTGCTGGGGACCCTGCTACTATATATATATATCAGCCTGAGACATCCCAATGATCAGCACACTCCTCTCCTGACATCCTCTGTGCTGCTGGGGACCCTGCTCCTACTATATATCAGCCTGAGACATCCCAATGATCAGCACACTCCTCTCCTGACATCCTCTGTGCTGCTCTGGGCCGGGGGGTCTGTGCTGCTGGTGCGGCGGCTCCCTCACACCCATCACATCCCGCTCGCCGTCCGCACATCAGACGAATGTTGCTTTTTACTAGATAACTTTTGCATCTAAACATCAATGGTTACCATGGAAACAAGCCGGAGATGCAAATGCCGCCACCTCCGAGGAAGAGCAGGGTACTGAGGGAGGGGCGCCAAGGCTAAAGGGGTCCCCTATATAACACCAGGGGCCCCCAACCCATCGGGAGCTAACGGGGCCCTCCACATAACACCAAGGGCCCCCAACCCATCGGGAGCTAACGGGGCCCTCCACATAACACCAAGGGCCCCCAACCCATCGGGAGCCAACGGGGCCCTCCACATAACACCAAGGGCCCCCAACCCATCGGGAGCTAACGGGGCCCTCCACATAACACCAAGGGCCCCCAACCCATCGGGAGCTAACGGGGCCCTCCACATAACACCAAGGGCCCCCAACCCATCTGGAGCTAACGGGGCCCTCCACATAACACCAAGGGCCCCCAACCCATCGGGAGCCAACGGGGCCCTCCACATAACACCAGGGGCCCCCAACCCATCGGGAGCCAACGGGGCCCTCCACATAACACCAAGGGCCCCCAACCCATTGGGAGCCAACGGGGCCCTCCACATAACACCAAGGGCCCCCAACCAATCGGGAGCTAACGGGGCCCTCCACATAACACCAAGGGCCCCCATCCCATCTGGAGCTAACGGGGCCCTCCACATAACACCAGGGGCCCCCAACCCATCTGGAGCTAACAGGGCCCTCCACATAACACCAGGGGCCCCCAACCCATCTGGAGCTAACGGGGCCCTCCACACAACACCAGGGGCCCCCAACCCATCTGGAGCTAACGGGGCCCTCCACATAACACCAAGGGCCCCCAACCCATCTGGAGCTAACGGGGCCCTCCACATAACACCAAGGGCCCCCAACCCATCTGGAGCTAACGGGGCCCTCCACATAACACCAAGGGCCCCCAACCCATCTGGAGCTAACGGGGCCCTCCACATAACACCAAGGGCCCCCAACCCATCTGGAGCTAACGGGGCCCTCCACATAACACCAAGGGCCCCCAACCCATCTGGAGCTAACGGGCCCTCCACATAACACCAAGGGCCCCCATCCCATCTGGAGCTAACGGGGCCCTCCACATAACACCAGGGGCCCCCAACCCATCTGGAAAGGTTAGGCTCACACCACGATTTTGCTGTCCGTTCTATGAAGAAGCGGATGGTAAAAGCGGACGTTGCTGTACACTATGATCTGTTTTTCTTACACTTTGTCCGTGTTTGATGACTTTTTTTTTTGTACGTTTTCCAAGTCGGATACAGTGGATGGATCGCAAAATCGTGATGTGAACAGAGCCCAAGCGTAACGTCCGTGTACCCCAGTGCTGAGAACTGTTCCCATAGTGAACGGCCGCACTCTGCTGCCACCTCTGTCCATGTCAGGAACTGTCCAGAGCAGCAGCAAATCCCCATAGAAAACCTCTCCTGCTCTGGACAGTTCCTGACATGGACAGAGGGGGCAGCAGAGAACATATACCACTTCCTGCAGGACATACAGCAGCTGATAAGTACTGGAAGACTGGGGATTATTATATAGAAGTAAATTACAAATCTATATAACTTTCTGACTCCAGTTGATTTAAAATACAAATCCTTTTCTCTGGAGTTCCCCTTGAATAATAAATTCTCCCTCTCTAATTCATCATCATTTATAAGATTTCTGCTTGCTGTCAGTGAATTATTATATAAAATGTTTAGATAACAAAGAGGTTATAATCACCGGCCAGCTCCCCATTAACCATTCAGTGGTCCGGGAGAGCCGGATGAGGACGCCTGCAGGAGCTGGATTCATAGATGACAACCTGTGCCGCCATATTGGTGCCACCCAGCTTTCCCAGGAGCAGATAGAACAGGAGACCGGGCGGTAGCTGTATCTATCTCTATATCCCGCCTGTGTATCCTGGGATGTGGGGGTCGCTGCTGATCGCACCTCCATTATCTTCCCTCCAGCTTTGTTCGGCGCTCTGATCACGAGAAAATCGGCCTCCCTGATAATCTTTCTATTCTCTACATTATTCTCCATTGTGTTCCCCTCAGAATGGCGCATTGTTATAGAGTATGAGAGTCTCCCACCAGACGCCTGAGAGGAGAGAACTCCGCAGATTAACCCCTTCACACCACCCTGATACACCGCAGAGCTCACAGAGCATTGTCTACACTGGATACAGCTGAGAGCAGGACTAGCTATGTACAATGTATCAGTCTGGAGCTCACAGAGCATTGTCTACACTGGATACAGAGCAGGACTAGCTATGTACTATGTATCAGTCTGGAGCTCACAGAGCATTGTCTACACTGGATACAGCAGAGAGCAGGACTAGCTATGTACAATGTATCAGTCTGGAGCTCACAGAGCATTGTCTACACTGGATACAGAGCAGGACTAGCTATGTACTATGTATCAGTCTGGAGCTCACAGAGCATTGTCTACACTGGATACAGCTGAGAGCAGGACTAGCTATGTACAATGCATCAGTCTGTAGCTCACAGAGCATTGTCTACATTGGATACAGAGCAGGACTAAGCTATGTACAATGTATCAGTCTGGAGCTCACAGAGCATTGTCTACACTGGATACAGAGCAGGACTAGCTATGTACAATGTATCAGTCTGGAGCTCACAGAGCATTGTCTACACTGGATACAGAGCAGGTCTAGCTATGTACAATGTATCAGTCTGGAGCTCACAGAGCATTGTCTACACTGTGAATGACAGTAATTTACAATCGGAGACCTTGAGAACTGTTACGGATACACGCAGTATATTGTTTCGGCTGCAGAACTTTGTATTATACAAAAATATAAAAGATGGGACTGAAATAGGGAATATAACTCCACACAGTATATGTGTATATATATATATATATATATATATATATATATATATATATATATATATACACACTGTACATGTCATTCCTTGGGCTCTCTGTACTGGCTGGGTAGGACCCATGATCCCATCCCCTGCCATAGCCGCGAGTCTCTGCTCAGATGCCAGGAGATATATATATATATATATATATATATATGTGTCCTCCACCGGCCCCGACCTGCAGGTATCATCCAATATCACATTGTTATATTACTATCACACTACGGCAGGTCCGCACTTCACTCCTATGACGCCATTCACTGTCAGGACTGAATGACAGCTCTTCAGTTATTACTGCTGACAACCAGCCTGTATATCATGTGCAGAGAGGTAGTCACAGCCCTGCCCCCTGTATATCATGTGTATAGAGAGGTAGTCACAGCCCTGCCCCCTGGATATCATGTGCATAGAGAGGTAGTCACAGCCCCGCCCCCTGTATATCATGTGTATAGAGAGGTAGTCACAGCCCCGCCCCCTGTATATCATGTGTATAGAGAGGTAGTCACAGCCCTGCCCCCTGTATATCATGTGTATAGAGAGGTAGTCACAGCCCTGCCCCCTGTATATCATGTGCATAGAGAGGTAGTCACAGCCCTGCCCCCTGTATATCATGTGTATAGAGAGGTAGTCACAGCTCCGCCCCCTGTATATCATGTGTATAGAGAGGTAGTCACAGCCCCGACCCCTGTATATCATGTGTATAGAGAGGTAGTCACAGCCCTGCCCCCTGTATATCCTGTGTATAGAGAGGTAGTCACAGCCCCGCCCCTATATGTCATGTGTATAGAGAGGTAGTCACAGCCCCGCCCCCTGTATATCATGTGTATAGAGAGGTAGTCACAGCCCTGCCCACTGTATATCATGTGTATAGAGAGGTAGTCACAGTCCCGCCCCCTGTATATCATGTGTATAGAGAGGTAGTCACAGCCCCGCCCACTATATATCATGTGTATAGAGATGTAGTCACAGCCCCGCCCACTGTATATCATGTGTATAGAGAGGTAGTCACAGCCCCGCCCCCTGTATATCTTGTGTATAGAGAGGTAGTCACAGCCCGTCCCCTGTATATCCTGTGTATAGAGAGGTAGTCACAGCCCGCCCCCTGTATATCCTGTGTATAGAGAGGTAGTCACAGTCCGCCCCCTGTATATCATGTGTATAGAGAGGTAGTCACAGCCCTGCCCCCTGTATATCATGTGCATAGAGGTAGTCACAGCCCCGCCCCCTGTATATCATGTGTATAGAGAGGTAGTCACAGCCCCACCCCCTGTAGATCATGTGCATGGAGGTAGTCACAGCCCCGCCCCCTGTATATCATGTGTATAGAGAGGTAGTCACAGCCCCACCCCCTGTATATCATGTGTATAGAGGTAGTCACAGTCCCGCCTCCTGTATATCATGTGTATAGAGAGGTAGTCACAGCCCCGCCCCCTGTATATCCTGTGTATAGAGAGGTAGTCACAGCCCCACCCCCTGTATATCATGTGTATAGAGATGTAGTCACAGCCCCGCCCCCTGTATATCATGTGTATAGAAAGGTAGTTACAGCCCCGCCCCCTGTATATCATGTGTATAGAGAGGTATTCATAGCCCCGCCCCCCTGTATATCATGTGTATAGAGAGGTAGTCACAGTTCCACCCCCTGTATAGAGAGGTAGTCACAGACCTGCCCCCTGTATATCATGTGTATAGAGAGGTAGTCACAGCCCCGCCCCCTGTATATCATGTGTATAGAGGTAGTCACAGCCCCACCCCCTGTATAGAGAGGTAGTCACAGACCTGCCCCCTGTATATCCCGTAATGTGTATATGATATGTATGGTGACAGCTGTGTTATTACATGTCAGTCCCTGTATCCGTCTCCCATCATTCAGGTTACCAGGGTCACCTACTCGCAGTGTCGCCCGCAGAGCTCTCTGACTCACCGGCCGCTGACGCAGGACGCACCATCCTGATACAATCAGCACAATGAGAATGAGGTCAATCAATGGAGTCTGTGACAATATCCGACACCCGACAGCGAGTGACCGCCGACACCCGACAGCGAGTGACCGCCAACACCCGACAGCGGGTGACCGCCGACACCCGACAGCGAGTGACCGCCAACACCCGACAGCGGGTGACCGCCGACTCCCGACAGCGAGTGACCGCAGACACCCGACAGCGAGTGACCGCAGACACCCGACAGCGAGTGACCGCAGACACCCGACAGCGAGTGACCGCAGACACCCGACAGCGAGTGACCGCAGACACCCGACAGCGAGTGACCGCAGACACCCGACAGCGAGTGACCGCAGACACCCGACAGCGAATGACCGCAGACACCCGACAGCGAATGACCGCAGACACCCGACAGCGAGTGACCGCAGACACCCGACAGCGAGTGACCGCAGACACCCGACAGCGAGTGACCGCAGACACCCGACAGCGAGTGACCGCAGACACCCGACAGCGAGTGACCGCAGACACCCGACAGCGAGTGACCGCAGACACCCGACAGCGAGTGACCGCAGACACCCGACAGCGAGTGACCGCAGACACCCGACAGCGAGTGACCGCAGACACCCGACAGCGAGTGACCGCAGACACCTGTCAGTGAGTGACCGCAGACACCCGACAGCGAGTGACCGCAGACACCCGACAGCGAGTGAGCGCAGACACCCGACAGCGAGTGACCGCAGACACCCGACAGCGAGTGACCGCAGACCCCCGACAGCGAGTGACTGCTGCCGCTGGACTCCTGGTACTGGGCTCACCGGGACGGATTTGGTGACTGACTCCTCATCCCCTCATGTTCTGTCTGGGAAGAGGCCAATTTACAGCTGATGAAAATGACAGAGACAACCCCCTATATACAGATATCCCACAGTCACCCCCTATATACAGATATCCCACAGTCACCCCCTATATACAGATATCCCACAGTCACCCCCTGTATACAGATATCCCACAGTCACCCCTATATACAGATATCCCACAGTCACCCCCTATATACAGATATCCCACAGTCACCCCCTATATACAGATATCCCACAGTCACCCCCTATATACAGATATCCCACAGTCACCCCCTATATACAGATATCCCACAGTCACCCCCTATATACAGATATCCCACAGTCACCCCCTATATACAGATATCCCACAGTCACCCCCTATATACAGATATCCCACAATCACCCCCTATATACAGATATCCCACAGTCACCCCCTATATACAGATATCCCACAGTCACCCCCTATATACAGATATCCCACAGTCACCCCCTATATACAGATATCCCACAGTCACCCCCTATATACAGATATCCCACAGTCACCCCCTATATACAGATATCCCACAGTCACCCCCTATATACAGATATCCCACAATCACCCCCTATATACAGATATCCCACAATCACCCCCTATATACAGATATCCCACAGTCACCCCCTATATACAGATATCCCACAGTCACCCCCTATATACAGATATCCCACAGTCACCCCCTATATACAGATATCCCACAGTCACCCCTATATACAGATATCCCACAATCACCCCCATATACAGATATCCCACAATCACCCCCTATATACAGATATCCCACAATCCCCCCTATATACAGATATCCCACAGTCACCCCCTATATACAGATATCCCACAATCCCCCCTATATACAGATATCCCACAATCACCCCCTATATACAGATATCCCACAGTCACCCCCTATATACAGATATCCCACAATCACCCCCTATATACAGATATCCCACAATCACCCCCTATATACAGATATCCCACAGTCACCCCCTATATACAGATATCCCACAGTCACCCCCTGTATACAGATATCCCACAGTCACCCCCTATATACATATATCCCACAGTCACCCCCTATATACAGATATCCCACAGTCACCCCCTATATACAGATATCCCACAGTCACCCCCTATATACAGATATCCCACAGTCACCCCCTATATACAGATATCCCACAGTCACCCCCTAAATACAGATATCCCACAATCCCCCCCTCTCCTTGTTTGTGGTCATGTGACCCGGTTGCCGCCGCTCGTTCCCCGGTGTGCAGTGCGGATGATTTTGCGCCTTCGGGTTTTATATGTCACATATAACAGACCGCCCCCCCCTCCCCCCGGTTATAACCCTGAAGGTTTCATGGCGGTAACAGGCGGAGGACGCCGAACCGTCATTTTCTCTATTGAGCGGAGGACTCTGCAATTAGCGGGTCCGGTAATTATATGAGAGGCCGCTCTGATTACCGTCAACACACGCCGCCACCGCCTGCAGCCGCCAGGTTAACCCTTTAGCCGCCATCCCCACCTGACACCTGCTCATAGCAGCATAGACACACACTGTAACAAACCCGCAGCTGATCAGGACCATGTGGTCTGTAAGGAAGCGGAAATCCTGAGACTCCCTGATCCACAAATCGCTGATCCAAAGCCGCCCTCCCCCCAACACAAGTAACTGAGGGATCGGTAGATCAGTGGAAATGTTATGGATCGCCAGTGATGAGAGCGTTATTTGCCACCGCGGCCCTGGGGCGAGGGATCGGCCATTACAGGGGTCTCTCTACATCGAGGAATCGATCAGAAGAAACTCCCGGATTTTTTAGTTTTTTTAAGTTGTTTGTGGTTTATTACATGAATTTCATCTAAATCCTATAGAGAAAGCTGAGAATAACGGCCGCCATAAAGAGAGAAAACGCTGCGAAACTCTGCTCTAAGTGACGGCCACACAGCTATATCTGACTATATTATGGGATGTATAGAGAGCGGCCGTCTATTATAACGTTATTACGCCATACACCCCGCTGTACATGTACTCCCATATAACACACCGGACGCCCCTGTACTGTGTGGCGTCAGAGCGGCCGCAGCTCCGTCCTTGTAGAGACCTTCTCCCCCCCCCCCTGCTGCACATGGAAATTAATAAGAAACATCCGAGATAAGGAACAAAACCGCAACCGAGACGATTCAAAGACCCAACAGCGAAGAACTGAGATCACTTTGAAATCGGTCACTAGGCAGATGGCGGCAACAAGAAAACCGTCATATAGAATATAGAGAGAGATACATGGGCATCCATTACATTACTGATCCTGAGTTCCATCCTGTATTATACTCCAGAGCTGCACTCACTATTCTGCTGGTGGGGTCACTGTGTACATATATTACATTACTGATCCTGAGTTACATCCTGTAATTCTTTTATTAGAAAAATATAAAACTTAACAAGTATAACTACATAAACATAACCGCGGCTCCATCAGCGAGAACAGAAACAAATACAAAGCTTTCTGCTTACAACAAAAACAACATATTCTGAAATAATAATCATATTTTCTATAAGGAAATCCTCCCTCACACCTGCCTCACCCGGCCAGTCCAGCTTCATAATAAAACACTACCACCCCCCCCCCCCTCAACTTACCCTTACTACTACTATTACTACCCCCACCACCGCTACTACCTCCCCCACACTCACACCCCACAGCACACAGAAATAATATAGTATAGACACTCTGTCTAGACCAAATCAAGAATCTATAACATGCTCTGAGCCATTCTCGGCTCTTACTCAACATAGTCCCAGTCTGGACTAAAAAAAATAAATAAAATAAATAATATATATATATATATATATATATATATATATATATATATAATAATGCAAATCATAATAAAATAATAATACAAATCATAAAAGTACATCAACCATATGACACATGAACCTAACTATAAGCCCCACTTCCCACACCCCAAATCTGGACATGAGTCTGGGTCCATCAGTTCAGTTCTTGTCCCTCAGTGACCCATGCCAGAACTCCAAGTATCCATCCAGGGAAAAACAACCCCCCCCCTCCCCATCACCCCACCCAAACTATCCTATACCCCAGAACTTATACAACAACTATAATTGTCCATAAGGCTTATCCAGCCCTCAACTTACCAAAGTACCTAAAATAAAGAATACACCATAACAATATCCCATAACACCAACACATTATGACATAACAGCAAGGCTCAAGTTCGGTAGCCTGTAAGCCCTTTACTGTTTATTACTTGTTAGAAAACAAAAAGCTAAAGTGTCATGCATAGCCCCCCACCGGGATCGGAGGATGGCAGACCGGGTACCATTATAAATTATAACCTATCTCTGACTATTCACCCTACCCTCTCCCTAATACTATCCCTAAATATTAATCTAACCCTCACACTTTCCCTACCTCTGTCCCTACCTACTCTGTCCCTAACCAGAATTATGGTCCCTCACCCAGTGGGCTCAGTACCTAGGGCACAGCGAAGGAAAAACCTCTCCACAGGAGAGAAGCCCTACTTGTACCCAGCCTGCCATACTCCAAGGACCTGATCTTCCCAAGGTCACCAGTGATGTTCCTACAGACCTCCACCTCGGAGAGGACTCTACGCTGTGTAGATACTAGACACCGTGCGTTCCACGTGTGGTACCTAACTACTAAGCTGACTAGAAATAACGTGCAGCGATCTCGGCCACCCAGGTTCCTGAATGCCCCATAAGCCCACTCCGGATAGGTGAGACTGACTAACTGACTCCAACCTATGGAGGCGCCCACCCTGGTGTAAACCCCTATATTGAAGGGACAATGAAGCAGGAAATGATCCATGCTTTCCAGCGTATTCCCACACTCCTCTTGGGGACACCCCCGATCATCGGAGCTCCTGCACTTCAAGTTGTCCCTTACATATAGCTTCCCCTGGAAGCAGCGCCAGGCCAAGTCCCAAAACTTCTAGGGGATCCTCTTTGAGTTCAAAAGATTTAACCCAACCCTCAGATCCCGACCTGGGCAATCCCTGAGCGCCAAGGGCTTCTGGAAATGGGTCAACAGAACCCTTTGGTCAAGGAATTTCCTCGACTGAGTCCTGATCTCCCACATTCCCAGACCCCACCGACGTATCATCTTCAGTGTCGGGGTAGCGTAAGCCGGAAGATATCCATGGGGTGTACGAAGGTCCTTCACTCGCCCTCCTGTCTCCCATTCCTGGAAGAAAGGCCGAAACCATTCCCTACAGGAGAGTACCCACGGAGGAGCCCTCTCTTTCCAGAGGTTTGCGATGTTAGCTTTCAAGAAGGTGTTCACTAAGAACACCACAGGGTTCACCATAGACAAACCCCCAAGTCTCCTCGTGCGGTACGTAACCTCTCTCTTGACCAGGTTCAGCCTATTCCCCCATAACAGCTGGAAGAACAGGCTGTACATCCTAGTATAGGAAGCCTCTGGCAAGATACATACACTGCCCAGGTAGATAAACAAAGGGAGCAGGTACGATTTGATCAGGTGTACCCTTTCCCTTAAGGTTGAGGACCAACCCTTCCACTGGTCCACCTTCTGAGCGGCATTCTGGAGCCTACCATCCCAGTTTTTAGTGGGGTAATCACCCTGGCCGAATGTAATGCCTAGGATTTTTGCCGAGTCTTGGGGCTCTGGAAGGGTGTCCGGGAGATCAAACTCGGGATCTCCCCGTCCTAGCCAAGGACTTTCGCACTTATCCTGGTTGATGCTGGACCCAGATGCCTCTGAGTAGCGGTCCACCTCCGACATCACCATATCGACCTCCTCTCTCGAGGACACGAAGACAGTGACATCATCAGCGTACGCTACCACTCTCAAGGTGGCTTCTGGCTCCTCCAGGCTCATCCCGACCCCTGCCAACGGTCCACAACCAACCCTCCTAAGGAAAGGGTCGATCGCGAACACATACAACAGTGGGCTCAAAGGACAGCCCTGGCGAACACCAGACCCAACCTCAAAAGAGCGGCCAGACCAACCTTTCACCAGCAGGAAACTCTCTGCCCCTGCATACAAGATCTTAAGCCAATTAACAAAGGTATCTGGTAGGCCATATCTCCGAAGGACAGACCAGAGGTACTTGTGGTTCACCCGATCAAATGCTTTGGCCTGATCCAGGGACATCAAGTACCCCTTCCAAAGACCCGCACTACTCCGCTCCACTGCCTCCCTGACACTAAGGACAGCACTTAAGGTGCTTCGGCCTGGAACAGAGCAGTGCTGAGCCCCCGAAAGGAGCCGGGGTGCAAACTTCACCAGCCGATTAAACAGTATCTTGGCCAGAATCTTCCTGTCCACATTGAGAAGAGCTATGGGCCTCCAATTCTCAATGCGGCTTGAATCTTTACCTTTTCACAGAAGAATCAGGGCTGACCTCCTCATTGACCTCGGCAGAGTGCCCGAAGAAAGACACTCATTGGAGACCTCGGTCAAGAGGGGAACCAAGAGGTCCCTGAAGGTCTTATACCACTCAGATGTTAAGCCATCTGGACCTGGCGACTTCTTCAGGGCAAGCCCTTCAATCGCCAGTCTAACTTCCTCTTCCCTGATCTCTTCTGCCAAAACATCAAGAGAGGGGTCTACCCCTGGCTCAGGAATGGTTTCAGCCAGGAAACCCGACATCACATCTCGATCTAGATCCTTCCTCCCCAAGAGGTGTGAGTAAAAGGATCTGACGACCTCCAGGATCCCTGATCTGGACCGGTTCAGAGATCCCGTACTATCAACCAGTCCAGTGATGATCTTACTACTCACTGACATCTTACAGTTTCTGTAGGCGTCGGGCGAGCGGTACCTCCCGAAATCCCTCTCAAAAACTAAAGATGCGTGCCTATCATACTGACACCTCATCAGCAAGGCTTTCACTCTGGAGATCTCCTCTCTACTACCTCCAGTCGAGACGAGATGCTCGAGTTTCCTCCTCAGGCCCTGATACACACGATACCTATTCAGGGACCTGAGGCTCGAGAGCTGGCGGAAGAACCTCGCAACCCGCTTCTTGAATATCTCCCACCACTCTGACTTACTACTACATAGGCCCAGTAGAGGTACCTGACTCTGAAGAAAATCCTCAAAGGACTGTCTTACCTCTGCTTCTTCCAGGAGGGACGAATTCAGCCTCCAGTAGCCTCTACCCATCCGGGGGGTCTCTGAAACATTCAGGGAAAACAAAATTAGACAGTGGTCAGAGAACTCCACCTCAACCACGGACACTGCGGAAGAGACGGCTTCCTCCTTTAGGGTACAAACACACACAGCAGATACGCAGCAGATTTGATGCTGTGTTCAGTTATTTAGAACTAATCTGCTGCGTATCGCAGCAGTAAATACGCAGCGTATATGCTGTGTGTGTTTGTACCCTTAAATAAAACCTGTCTAATCTAGACCTGCAGCTACCTCGATGATAGGTGAAACCCGTGTGGCCCGAGGGGGTCCGGATGTGGGCATCCTCTAGGCGAGCTTCCCTAACTATACTAATCAGGGCCATGCTATCATAAGCCAGCTTGTCTTTGGCGCCTCTCCTGTCCTGAGACCTCGTGATAGTGTTGAAGTCTCCACCAAAGACCACCTGCCGACTCGTAAAAAGAAAGGGCTTAATCCTCATAAAAAGGCTTTTACGGTCCCACTTAGTCTGTGGGGCATAGATGTTAATGAGCCTGAGCTCTTGCCCCTTCATGAGGACATCCAAGATCAGGCACCTCCCCATTTCTAACTCAATAACCCGTCTGCATTCTACAGGAGCGGTAAAAAGGACCGCCACCCCACTATACGGCTCAGCCGCAAGAGACCAGTGTGAAGGTCCATGCCTCCACTCTCGCTTGGCTTTTACTAGCAAGGCTTGATTTGTCAACCTGGTCTCCTGCAAAAACAAAATGTCGGCGTTAATACGACCGAGAAAATCAAAGGCTGCAAATCTAGCCGTATCCGACTTAATGCTGGCACAGTTAATGGATGCCAGAGTCAATGGGGTGAGTGCCGCCATCATGGGTGATCGAGTTAAACAGCCTTACTTATTTACTTTTTTCCTTTCTTCTTACCCCCCTCCCCATCAGAGGATGACCCTTTAGACTTTTCTTTAATCCTTTTTAAGGATGTAGACAAATCCATCCCTGGATCCTCATCTCCAGACCCTGGGGCCACCTGACCTCCTGAGGAAACTGCCTCTGGAGGAGCACTCCCTGGAAGCTCCTCCAACTCCATACCCCCTTCTCCAAGAACGATCAGAGGGGGGTTAGTCGGGTCTTCCTTAGACACATGGCCCGTAACACCAGAGGAGGATTTAGAGGAAGCACCAGACTTTCCTTGACCCTGCCTCCTTTTGCCACAGTTAGGTCTTTCATCTTGCCCTTTCCCACCATCCTCATCCAAACTTTCATATTGGGAGGAACTTGAGGAAATGGCCCTCTTGGCTTCTTCCTTACGAAGTCTCCTCATCTCTTCGCCTAACTCGGTATCCCCCAGAGCCTCAGCTGTTCTCTCTGAGCCAGCGCCAGGAGCAGGACCACTGACTACTCCTGCCACCAGGGAACTTCCAAGGTCCCTGCTCCTTCTGCGCTTCTCCTCTCGTTTGAGCTTAGAGGGGGTCTTGTTTTTCACCTTCTTCACTGGCCCTGGTGCCCCTTCTCCATTGCTGGTTCCCTCCCCAGGTGAGGCAATCTCGAGGCTCTCCCCATTCTGAGCGGCCACAGCATTGGAAAATGAGCGGGGACACCGGCTAAACGGGTGACCAAGGTCACCACACAGGTTACAGCGAATCCGGCCACAGCTGGCAGCCAGATGACCCTCCGCACCGCACAATGCACAAATCAGTTTAGTACAATTTGCGCTAAAGTGGGTGGGATCACCACACTTGTGGCACAACTTCGGCTGTCCCTGGTAAAAGACTTGGATTCTGTAGCGACCCAAGAAAGCAGCCTATGGTATGTGTGTGACAGTGTTCCCTGAACGTCGGAGACGGACGGAAAACGTCCAGGCCCCAGACCATATGCCATGCTCATCCAGATTTTTCTTGGGGACATCCGTCACTTCCCCAAACCTGCCTAGCCAGGTCATGATGTCATAGCAAGAAAGTGACTCGTTACGTGTCAGAACGGTCACCTTCTTGACAGAACTCTGACGGGATACCGCCTTTACAGCGAAGTCCCGCCACACAGGCTCATCCTTCACCAGCTCGTGGTTGGACCAGAAGAGCTCAAGTCCCTCTGGCTTCACAAAGCTGATGTCGAATTCAGAGGTACCGTAGGGGTGAATCAGGGCAAAGATGTCATTCGCCCTGAAACTCATCTGGAAGAGAAGCTCCACCACCTTTGCCCTGGATGGGCACGCATCACTGCCTCTCCATACCAGACGGACCACGTTCCTGCGGCCCACCTCCTGCCCATTTGTAGGGAGGGACCAGGTTACCTCCCCATTTTGCTTTCGGAAAGCCCCAAGCCCATGTCTTTCTATATAGAAGGACAGGTCGACCTCCCGTCCCTCTACTTGGAGCGTTCTATCCCCTTTACGCAAAGCCTCCAGGAGGCGTCGTTGTAAGTTACCTTCCCCAGGGTTTAGAGATGAGGATCCCCTAGGACCCCCAGCAGTGACATTTGCATAGCTCCTGGAAGGAGCGGCCACCGCTGGGGGGGCAGCCGGACCACTCCCACCCCCCACAGCAACATTAGCAGAAATAATATTTACATTTGCAGAATCAGAACCAACAGGAGACACAACACTAGAAGAAATCTCCTCCTGCCTAGCTATAGTGGACTGACCCGGGTGTAATCTGGCTGGTTTTAATATATTTCTGCTGCTGCTGGCTTTCACGCTGGCATCCCTGGCATCCTTGGGCTCATGGGACTTTGCAGCAGTCCTCCCTTTGAGAATTTGGGAGGAAGCTACTTTGCCACTGTGTTTGCCCTCAGCCTCAGCCAATACCCCTGCTTCAATTTCTTTAACAGCCAGCAGCATTGCTAGGTTGGTATCATCCGCACTCTTATGTCCCTGCTCCTGCTGTACCAGTCCGGTAGCTGCCGAGGTATTTTCTTGTGAAACGCCAACAGTTTTTACTTTGTCTTTAGCTCCGCCCCCAACAGCCCCACCGCAGCGCTGCAACTGAGCAGGGACAGGCACCGCGGATGAAGCTGCCGAGAGCGTTGCACCAGACGCCTGGACACTCCCCCCTCCGCCTGCAGAGGAGCATCTCTCAGCGCCAGACCCGCTATGGGAGCCGCCCGCTCCTTTGTCTCCACTGCTGCCCGGCCGCCCGAGCTCCACATCTGCCCTTGGTGCCTGGGCACTCCCCCCCTTGCCTGCAGAGGAGTGCGGTACACCACCAAAGCCCCCTGGTTGGAGGCATGCCACCTTGTCCGCAACCTTGTCCGGCCCCTCGGCCGTCCCTACACTTGCACCAGCCTCACTACCTTGACAAGTGGGGCTGGCGCTCTCCGCCATCTTTACTGTTTTCTTCCCAGTGTTCTGGCCCCGCTCCACATTTGTAGAAGCAGGGACGGGCAGATCACCGGGGGCTGCTCCCTGAACTGACTGTGCAGTCGGCTCAGAGGGCACAAAAGGGACATAAACAAAATTTACTTGCTGTGATGGTTTTTTTGGTCTTTTCTTCTTAGCAACTTTGTCTTCTCCCAAGTCGTCTCCAAAGCTGAAATTATCCAGGTGCACCGGTGACTCCATGCTGACAATTTGGGCCATCAGCGCACCTCCGCCATCCTCCTCCTCACCAGCACTTTCATCGGATGATGGTAACGCCACCTGTGCTGCAGGAATGCTGGCTTGGGACGTGTTCACACTCTGTATTGGCTGTGATTCAGCTTCCACAGCTTCTCCACTTGCTGCCACAGAGACCTCAGCTGATTCAGCTTCCATGTCTTGCTCATCATCATCATCACCACTGCTCTCTTCATCCGCTGAGCAATCACTCTCATCCTCCTCTTTTTTTGGGGAATTAATTTTAGTAAATCTGTCCTCATTCAGCAACTTCTCCCTGAAGACAATCGCTGCCCTCCAGGATGGTCATCCTCTGCAGCTCCAGCTCTCTCACCTCCTCCTGCAGAGACTTCACCTTGGCTGTGAGTCCAGGTTTCTGCTTTTTTGGGGCTGAGCTGGCTGTGTTTTGCAAACTTCAGGTCTTCTCTTAACCCCTTCAGCCTTTTCCCAGCTGCTCATACTCAGTGAGCTTTGCAGCTATCCTGGAGCCATAGGTGGCTGCAGACTCCCTGGGCCCCCTGAGACCCCACTGCTCCACCACCTGACTCTCCTGGGAGCCCCCCCGTGCAGCTGCACCTGCACCCCTTCTTGCGCTCACCTTGCTTGCAGGCTTTGTATCAGCATCAGAAACCTTGCAGCTTCCACCCGTCGCTGGAAGGGCTGGGTCCACATTGCTGCGAACCCTACTGGATCTCCTTACCTCTCCAGCCGGAGCGCTGGCCGGTAACTTACACTCTACACCCCCCGCCGGCCTTGACCGGGAGGTGGAGGTCAGGGGATCCATGCTGAAGACTCTCCCAGGAAGCTGCCACCTTCCTGGGGAAGCAGGTGGTGAATCAGCCTCTCTCCTCCTGGAAGTCTGGATGTGTGGAGCTCAGTAGCAAACACAGACACACCCAGTAACCACACCCTCCAGAGCTGCACTCACTATTCTGCTGGTGGGGTCACTGTTTACATACATTACTGATCCTGAGTTACATCCTGTAATTCTTTTTATTAGAAAAATATAAAAATTAACAAACAAGGCATATCTGGCCATAACTTAAACATAACAGTAAATTACATAAATAACAAATAATAATGATAAACCATTATAATAGTATAAAGCAAAAATGAAATCTTTAACCTTTTGCCACCAGGCCAGCCCAGCATTCCTACTTAACAAAAATAAATAAATAAAATAAAATAAGATAAATAAATAAAAATGTTTTCAATCCAGGCAAAATAAGCGATAAAACTTAAACTACAAAGCCATCCTCGGCTGTAATCATAACTAAGGAGAAGCCGCCCTGGCTAAAAAAAAAACTCCCAAACCTGGGTTATAGTAAATAAACAAAACATAAACACACACATACAACCACCTCTAGACCAACACACGACCACCTGATACTACAAACAATAACTATACATGAACTGAAAATGAAAGCCATCCAGGCCTAACCAAAAGAAAGCATATAACATATCAGTATAAAAATAAAATACTAACTAACTGGTTATTCCAGTACAACACTCGGGCCCGGCTGCCCTGAAAAACTAAAAAGGTACCTAAACCAGTAACAGCGAAAGAAAACACACAACAATTCTAGCTATTACCCACGTGCCCCTCCACCTTCCCCTAGACCCCAGTGTGAGCTCAGTTCATGGAGTCAAAGTTCAGTCCATTTTTGGTGTCAGCTCCATTCAGCCCACACCTTCCCACAGACCCCGCCCCCCATATCCCCCCTCCCAACCTATTCTGTATCCCCTCATATATACAATATATACAATGACTATAATGTCCGTAAAGTTCATATGGCTTATTCAGCCATAACCCTGCCTACACTTATAACATAACATATATTAACATAAACATAGCACACCATAATAACATAACACAACAATATTATACAATATTATAATAAGGCCCAAGTTCGGTAGCCTGTAAGCCCTTTATACCTACTGCTGACCAGAAAAACAAAACAAAAAGCTACAGTGGCATGCACCAGCCCTCCACCGGGATCGGAGGATGGCAGACCGGGTACCAGAAATTTATAAACTATCCCTTACTATCTTACCCTGCTCTCCCCCTATCTCTAACCCTAAGTTTAAACTGACCCTACGCGCTTTCCCTACTGCTGTCCCTACCTGCTCTGTCCCTAACCAGAATTATGGTACCTCACCCAGTGGGCTCAGTACCTAGGGCACAGCAAAAGAAAACCCTCTCCACAGGAAAGAAGCCCTACTGGTACCCAGCCTGCCATACTCCAAAGACCTGATCTTCCCAAGGTCACCAGTGATGTTCCTACAAACCTCCACCTCGGAGAGGACTCTACGCTGTGTAGATACTAGACACCGTGCGTTCCACGTGTGGTACCTAACCACTAAGCTGACTAGAAATAACGTGCAGCGATCTCGGCCATCCAGGTTCCTGAATGCCCCATAAGCCCACTCCGGATAGGTGAGACTGACCAACTGACTCCAACCTATGGAGGCGCCCACCCTGGTGTAAACCCCTATATTGAAGGGACAATGAAGCAGGAAATGATCCATGCTTTCCAGCGTATTACCACACTCCTCACGGGGACACCCCCGATCATCGGAGCTCCTGCACTTCAAATTGTCCCTTACATATAGCTTCCCCTGGAAGCAGCGCCAGGCCAAATCCCAAAACTTCTGAGGGATCCGTTTCGAGTTTAAAAGACTAAGCCCAACCTCTAGATCTTGACCTGGGCAGTCCCTGAGCGCCAAGGGCTTCTGGAAATGGGTCAACAGAACCCTTTGGTCAAGGAATTTCCTCGACTGAGTCCTGATTTCCCACATTCCGAGACCCCACCGACGTATCATCTTCAGAGTCGGGGTAGCGTAAGCCGGAAGATATCCATGGGGTGTACGAAGGTCCTTCACTCGCCCTCCTGTCTCCCATTCCTGGAAGAAAGGCCGAAACCATTCCCTGCAGGAGAGTACCCACGGAGGAGCCCTCTCTTTCCAGAGGTTTGCGATGTTAGCTTTTAAGAAGGTGTTCACTAAGAACACCACAGGGTTCACCATAGACAAACCCCCAAGTCTCCTCGTGCGGTACGTAACCTCTCTCTTGACCAGGTTCAGCCTATTCCCCCATAACAGCTGGAAGAACAGGCTGTAGATCCTAGTATAGGAAGCCTCTGGCAAGATACATACACTGCCCAGGTAGATGAACAAAGGGAGCAGGTACGATTTGATCAGGTGTACCCTTTCCCTTAAGGTTAAGGACCAACCCTTCCACTGGTCCACCCTCTGAGCGGCATTCTGGAGCCTACCATCCCAGTTTTTAGTGGGGTAATCACCCTGGCCGAATGTAATGCCTAGGATTTTTGCCGAGTCTTGGGGCCCTGGAAGGGTGTCCGGGAGATCAAACTCGGGATCTCCCCCTCCCAGCCAGAGACCTTCACACTTATCCGGGTTGATTCTGGACCCAGATGCCTCTGAGTAGCGGTCCACCTCCGACATCACCATATCGACCTCCTCTCTCGAGGACACGAAGATAGTGACATCATCAGCGTACGCTACCACTCTCAGGGTGGCTTCTGGCTCCTCCAGGCTCATCCCGACCCCTGCCAATGGTCCACAACCAACCCTCCTAAGGAAAGGGTCGATCGCGAACACATACAACAGTGGGCTCAAAGGACAGCCCTGGCGAACACCAGACCCAACCTCAAAAGAGCGGCCAGACCAACCGTTCACCAGCGGGAAACTCTCTGCCCCTGCATACAAGATCTTAAGCCAATTGACAAAAGTATCTGGTAGGCCATATCTTAGAAGGACGGACCAGAGGTACTCATGGTTCACCCGATCAAATGCTTTGGCCTGATCCAGGGACAGCAAGTACCCCTTCCAAAGACCCGCACTACTCCGCTCCACTGCCTCCCTGACACTAAGGACAGCACTTAAGGTGCTTCGGCCTGGAACAGAGCAGTGCTGAGCCCCCGAAAGGAGCCGGGGTGCAAACTTCACCAGCCGATTAAACAGTATCTTGGCCAGAATCTTTCTGTCCACATTGAGAAGAGCTATGGGTCTCCAATTCTCAATGCGGCTCGAATCTTTACCCTTTGACAGAAGAATCAGGGCTGACCTCCTCATTGACCTCGGCAGAGTGCCCGAGGAAAGACACTCATTGAAGACCTCGGTCAAGAGGGGAACCAAGAGGTCCCTGAAGGTCTTATACCACTCAGATGTTAAGCCATCTGGACCTGGCGACTTCTTCAGGGCAAGCCCTTCAATCGCCAGTCTAACTTCCTCTTCCCTGATCTCTTCTGCCAAAACATCAAGAGAGGGGTCTACCCCTGGCTCAGGAATGGTTTCAGCCAGGAAACCCGACATCACGTCTCGATCTAGATCTTTCCTCCCCAAGAGGTGTGAGTAAAAGGATCTGACGACCTCCAGGATCCCTGATCTGGACCGGTTCAGAGATCCCGTACTATCAACCAGTCCAGTCACAATCTTACTATTCACTGACATCTTACAGTTTCTGTAGGGGTCGGGCGAGCGGTACCTCCCGAAATCCCTCTCAAAAACTAAAGATGCATGCCTATCATACTGACACCTCATGAGCAAGGCTTTCACTCTGGAGATCTCCTCTCTACTACCTCCAGTCGAGACGAGATGCTCGAGTTTCCTCCTCAGGCCCTGATACACATGATACCTATTCAGGGACCTGAGGCTCGAGAGCTGGCGGAAGAACCTCGCAACCCGCTTCTTGAATATCTCCCACCACTCTGACTTACAACTACATAGGCCCAGTAGAGGTACCTGACTCTGAAGAAAATCCTCAAAGGACTGTCTTACCTCTGCTTCTTCCAGGAGGGCCGAATTCAGCCTCCAGTAGCCTCTACCCATCCGGGGGGTCTCTGAAACATTCAGGGAAAACAAAATTAGACAGTGATCGGAGAACTCCACCTCATCCACGGACACTGCGGAAGAGACGGCTTCCTCCTTTAAATAAAACCTGTCTAATCTAGACCTGCAGCTACCTCGATGATAGGTGAAACCCGTGTGGCCCGAGGGGGTCCGGATGTGGGCATCCTCTAGGCGAGCTTCCCTAACTATACTAATCAGGGCCATGCTATCATAAGCCAGCTTGTCTTTGGCGCCTCTCCTGTCCTGAGACCTCGTGATAGTATTGAAGTCTCCACCAAAGATCACCTGCCGACTCGTAAAAAGAAAGGGCTTAATCCTCATGAAGAGGCTTTTACGGTCCCACTTAGTTTGTGGGGCATAGATGTTAATGAGCCTGAGCTCTTGCCCCTTCATGAGGACATCCAAGATCAGGCACCTCCCCATTTCCAACTCGATAACCCGTCTGCATTCTACAGGAGCGGTAAAAAGGACCGCCACCCCACTATACGGCTCAGCCGCAAGAGACCAGTGTGAAGGTCCATGCCTCCACTCTCTCTTGGCTTTTATTAGAGAGGCTAGATCTGTCAACCTGGTCTCCTGCAAAAACAAAATGTCGGCGTTAATACGACCGAGAAAATCAAAGGCTGCAAATCTAGCCGTATCAGACTTAATGCTGGCACAGTTAATGGATGCCAGCGTCAATGGGGTGAGTGCCGCCATCATGGATGATAGAGTTGGACGGCCTTAAACCCCTACTTACTTGTTTTTGTCAGGATGGTATCTCTGCAGAGCATTATGCGCCCCTCGGCTCGTGCTGTTCGGCCGAGAAGGCACTGATTTTCTTGTATCCTGTTTCTGTGTTTTGTTTGCAGTGTGTGAACACTGGTTTATATGCTCACCTTTGTTGGGAGACACACCCGACTTCACCTGCTGAATTCTGTCTGAATTCTGTCTGGCCATGTCATGGTTAATCTGTGTTTGGGTTCTGCTGTGACTGACAGGTCATCCTGCCAGTGGATCTGTCTTGTTCTCAGGTGTCTGTGCTTGGAGATCAGGGGGATGGTCCAATTACATTCTGGACCAGAATCCTGGCCTCCTATATAACTAACCCAGTCTGTGCTCTCATGGCCGGATATTGAGCTTGCCTCTGCCTGGTTCTGTGTTTGCTATTCTTGCTCTGTTTATTCTGACTCTGCTTTGTATTTCTGACCATTCCTGCTTGCTGCCTGCCCCTGACCATATTGCCTGTTTATTGACCTCGCCTTTGGATTGTGATTTTGTACTTTTGCTGCCCGATTGTTGTGACCCGGACTGTCGACCATTCTTTATTGTGTTTTGTCTGTCTGTCTTGTCTTTGTGTCCCACCTAGCCAGTGCAGGGACTGACGCCCAGTTGCTCGCCGCCATCTTAGGGCGGATTGTGGCAAATAGGTAGAGGACAGTGGGCGGGGCTGAGCTTAGGGCTCACTGTGTTGTCTTGTCTTGCTGTCCGGTTCCTAACAGTTTTCTTTCCTTTTTTCTTTCCACCCCCTTCAACATCAGAGGAAGACCCCTTAGATGGTTCCTTAGACCGTTTTAGAGAGGTGGACATATCCATCTCTTGATCTTCACTTCCACCACCTGAGGCCACCTGACCCCCTGAGGAAACTACCTCTGGGGGAGCAGGCTCGGCACCTCCTGGAGGTTCCTCTGCCCTAGACACCAGTCCCTCAACCTCTCCCTCTAAAAATGGAGAGGTTCCTTCACTGAGGGACTGATATCTGTTAGATAGACCGATCAGAGGGGGGTCAGTCAGAGCTTCCTTTGACATCTGGCCTTTAATAATTTTTTGGGAAGACGAAGAAGTCGCCTTAGATTTTTTAGGCATCTTCTTAACATTCTTCCTTCTGCTGCGCTTAGGTTTTTCCTCTTGCCATCTCCCTCCATCCTCATCCAGACTTTCATACTGGGAAGAACCTGAGGAGATGGCTATAGCCTCGCTTTCCTCTTTGCGCAGTCTCCCCATCTCTTCATCTAGTTCAGCGCCCCCCAAAGCCTCAGCCTGACCATCTGAGCCAACGCCAGGAGCAGGACCCTGGACTACCCCGACCATCTTGGAACTTCCAAGGTCCTTGCTCCCTCTGCGCATTTTCTCTCGCCTAAGCTGAGTGGGGCTCTTACGCTTTTCCTTGTCAGTTCTCTTCCTTGGCTCTGGTGGTCCCTCTCCTCTGCTGGTCCCCTCCCCCGCTGAGGCAACCTCAGGGCTCTCCCCAGCTCGGGTGGCTGCAGCATAAGAGAAAGAACGGGGACACCTACTAAACGGGTGACCAAGGTCACCACACAGGTGGCACCTAATCCGGCCACAGGATGCAGCAAGATGACCCTCCGCACCGCACAGTGCGCACATCTGCTTAGAGCAGTTTGCGCTAAAGTGGGTGGGATCACCGCACCTGTGGCACAGCTTCGGTTGCCCCTGGTAAAAGACCTGGATTCTGTCGCGACCAAGGAAAGCGGCTGATGGTATGTGCGCAACAGTATTGCCTGAACGTTTTAGACGGACTAAGAACGTCCAGGCCCCAGACCAGATGCCATGCTGATCTAAGTTCTTCCGGGGAACGTCCGTCACTTCCCCGTACCTGCCCAACCAAGTCATGATGTCATAACAAGAAAGTGATTCGTTACGTGTCAAAACGGTCACTTTCTTTACCATGCTCTGGCGAGATATCGCTTTAACAACGAAATCTCGCCATCCGGGCTCGTCCTTCACCAGCTCATAATTAGACCAGAAAAGTTCAAGCCCCTCTGGTCTTACAAAGCTGATGTCGAACTCAGAGGAGCCGTAGGGGTGGATCAAGGCAAAGATGTCACTGGCCTTGAACCTCATCTGGAAGAGAAGCTCCACCACCTTCCCTCTCTGTGGGCACGCATCACTGCCTCTCCATACCAGACGGGCCACGTTCCTACGGCCCACCTCCTGCCCGGGTGTTGGAAGCGACCAGACCACTTCCCCATTGTTCTCTCGGAAGGCTCCAAGTCCATGTCTTTCTAGGTAGAAGGACAAGTCGACCTCCCTCCCCTCTACCTGGAGCGTTCTATCTCCTTTCCTAAGTGCCTCCAGAAGGCGTCGTTGCAAGTGACCCTCCCCAGGGGGTGGAAGTGAAGATCTCCCTGGACCTCCGGCCGCCGCAACATTAGCGTAACTCCTGATGGCAGCCGGAGGGGCAGCCGGACCCGGCCCTGACTGACTAGTAACCGCATTACCAGAATATACCCCAGCAATATCTGCCCTGAGAATTGCCACCTCTCCAGTGGCACCTGAAGGGTTAACTTCACCACTCCTAGCATTCAAACCACTCCCATCCCCATCATGCACACCACTACCACTCCCATCAATAACACCACTCCCTCCCCCAGTCTGCACAACATTCATGCTACTACTACTACTCCCCCCATCCGTCACCTCCATACACTCAGTAGCTGGACTGGCTTTATGGATCAGTGTGGCAGGTTTTAGCACTGTTTTTCGTGTCTTAGTCCCAACAGTCTCTTTAGCTGTGGATGCCATGACAGGTGACGCACATGGCCCCGCATCACCATTAACTCTCCCGCTGGAACCCGTTATAGGCTCCAATGTTCTTGCCCTGGGAGAGTTGTCTACTGCGTTCCCAGAAGACGCGCCATCCCGCTGCGACCCCGCAGAGCCCACAGCAGGAGACACGGTAACCGGAATCGCCGTCACTCCGGGTGGATGTGACATTCCGGAACCTTCTGCACCAGTCTCTGATGCCCGGGCACCCCCCACAGAGGAGCGTCCTGCAGCACCCGAGACTCCCGAGTGGCCCTGAACCTTCCTGTCCGGCCCTTCTTTACCTTTACTATGGCCGCCCCCACTACTGACACAAGCAGGAGCGGCTTTCTCCGCCATCTATCTCTCCTCCTTGCTGGCCCCATTCCACATCAGAAATGGGGACTGGCAGTGTAGAGGAGTCACCAGCCGCCCGGACTGACTTCTCAGCCGCCCCGGACTGCTGGAATGGAGTAAATACAAGACTCACACTTTCTTGCTTTTTGGCTGCTTTTCTTTTTACAGGAACATTCTCACCGAGATCTTCTCCAAATGTGAAGGCCTCCATCCTCAGGGGGGACTCCTGCCTGATTATGGCCTGTAGTAGTCCTCCATCTGACAGACCATCATCATCATCCTCATCAGTGTCTGGCAGGGCCACCTGCGCTGCCATAATGCTGTAGCTCTCCTGCATGCTTTGGGGGGTACTTTGGGTGACATCAGAGGGGTCTTCATTCACCACACAGTCCTCCTCCTTACACTCCACCAAGTCCTCAGCTTTCTCAGCCTCCTCAGCCTCCATTTCTTCCTCCTCACCACTACTACTCTCCCCATCTCCTGCAGCATCACCCCCATCATCCGCTCTGCTGCTAGGGGATTTCATAGTGGCAAAGCGATCCTCATTTCGCAATTTCTCCCTGAACAGGTCGCTCCCTTCCAGGATGGCCGCCCTCCTCTCCTCTATCCCCTCCGGGATGGCCGCCCTCCTCTCCTCTATCCCCTCCGGGATAGCCGCCCTCCTCTCCTCTATCCCCTCCATGATGGCCGCCCTCCTCTCCTCTATCCCCTTTACCTGAGCACTCAGGGACTTGATCCTGGGAGAGAACTCGGGCTTCTTCCTCTTGGGAGCTGTATTAGCCTGGTACCTGAGAAAGCGCAGATCTTCTCTTGCTGCCTTCAGCTCCTTTCCAAGCTGTTCGTACTCGGCACACGTAGCGGTGATGCGGGAGCAGTATGTGCTGGCAGACTCCTTGGGGCCTCGCTCACCCCACATCTCCACCGGCTGACTCCTGGACACTGCTGGAGTTTTCTTAGCCGCAGTTTTCTTTCCTCCATCACTGGAAGTCATTGCCTGGGGGCCAGGGGTCACATTGCTGCGGACCCTTCCAGATCTCCTCAGTCCACAGGCTGGAGCGCTGGCCGGTAGCTTTTCCTCTCCACCCCCCGCTGGCCTGGTTCAGGAGATGGAGGCCTGGGATTCCCGGGGATCCATGCTGAAAGCCTCTCCCCAGGAGCCTGCCACACTCCTGGGAAAGGCAGGTGGAAAATCAGCCGCTCTCTCTGGAGCTCAGGAGCACAGACAGACACACCTACACACACTGAGAGTGACCACACCCGCCTATCCTCCAGTCTACTCCAGAGCTGCACTCACTATTCTGCTGCTGGGGTCACTGTGTACATACATTACTGATCCTGAGTTACATCCTGTATTATACTCCAGAGCTGCACTCACTATTCTGCTGGTAGGGTTACTGTGTACATACATTACTGATCCTGAGTTACATCCTATATTATACCCCAGAGCTGCGCTCACTATTCTGCTGGTGAGGTCACTGTGTACATACATTACTGATCCTGAGTTACATCCTATATTATACCCCAGAGCTGCGCTCACTATTCTGCTGGTGAGGTCACTGTGTACATACATTACTGATCCTGAGTTACATCCTATATTATACCCCAGAGCTGCACTCACTATTCTGCTGGTGAGGTCACTGTGTACATACATTACATTACTGATCCTGAGTTACATCCTGTATTATACTCCAGAGCTGCACTCACTATTCTGCTGGTGGGGTCACTGTGTACATACATTACTGATCCTGAGTTACATCCTGTATTATGCCCCAGAGCTGCACTCACTATTCTGCTGGTGGGGTCACTGTGTACATACATTACTGATCCTGAGTTACATCCTGTATTATGCCCCAGAGCTGCACTCACTATTCTGCTGGTGGGGTCACTGTGTACATACATATGTATGTATCTGTGTGTGTTTATGTATTTATGTGTGTATATATGTGTGTATATATGTATGTATCTGTGTGTGTATATATGTGTGTATATATGTATGTATCTGTGTGTGTATATATGTGTATTGGAATTGGAATTGGAATTTTTCACTGTTCTCCCTGAGTTCAGTGATTGTTGTGTTTTGTTGGTCTATTTATCATTGCCCCAGTAGCCAGAATCCTGCTCCACACTGACGAGGGGCAAATACCCCGAAACTGCAGTCTGTGGATGGATGCCTAGCCTTGGTAACCCTTGTCTTATGTCGTTATACTCGCCACAGAGTTAGACTTTGACTCACAGGGGCCACCCTGGTGTTTCCCTATTTAGGTCCCAAAGCTCGCTACAGAGTGAGGACCTGAGGGACTACGTATCAGGGTGGTTTGGTGCTCTCCCCACTAGGAGGCGCCCCTTGGCAATGGGCTTCCTTCTCTGGAGAGAGGGATATCTGGCTATTCCCGTGTTTTGAGACTCGTAACTGAGGCTCCACGGACCCCTTTTTTGCATATTCAAATTTTGTATATATGTGTATGTATGTATCTGTGTGTATATGTATGTATGTATGTGTGTGTATCTGTATGTATGTGTATATATGTGTATATGTGTGTATATATGTATGTATGTGTGTGCGTATATATGTATGTATCTGTTTGTATATATGTATGTATATGTGTATGTATCTGTGTGTGTGTAGGGGGTGACAGTAAGTACAGATAGCAGAGGGCAGAGGTCTCCAGTTGTTGTAAAACCACAGCTCCCAGCATGCCTCAACGTCTACTTTAGTCTTCCCAACAGGGTTATTAGGATTCGGCCACCACCCCTCGCAGGCAGAGGCCGTGATTTTGGTCGCTGACCGTACACACAGAGCGGCGTCTGAATTCTTTGATGGGATCAGTGAACAGGTGTTCAGCCAGAAAATCAATGAGAGAGTGCGGCACGCCATTCACTTCCAGCTCATTACACAGTCAATACCTCATCAGGGAACACAGCTCCTCCACCACCAAGCTGATTGTCACCCTGGTGTCACCCCCCATCACATGACTGACCCTATACAACTGTCTATATGTATCCTCAGGGATGGAGGAACCGTGTCACACCACACAACAGCAGCACAGAGGGGATCAGCATCCATTAAAAAGTACATCATCTCTATTATACATATATATGTACAGCTGGTATAACCTGGGGATCTGCTGTATATAATTATATAGGTACAGCTGGTATAACCTGGGGATCTGCTGTATGGAGGATGTGCAGATGTTACAGGATGACTTAGACACACTGAGTGTTTGGGCGTCCACTTGGCAAATGAGGTTCAATGTGGATAAATGTAAAGTTATGCACCTGGGTACTAATAACCCACATGCATCATATGTCCTGGGGGGAGTTACTCTGGGAGAGTCACTGATAGAGAAGGATCTGGGTGTACATGTAGATAATAGACTACAGAACAGCACAATGTCAGTCAGCTGCTTCTAAAGCCAGCAGGATATTGTCATGCATTAAAACAGGCATGGACTCTCGGGACAGGGATATAATATTACCGCTTTATAAAGCTTTGGTGCGGCCCCATCTGGAGTATGCTGTCCAGTTTTGGAACCCGATTCATAAAAAGGATGTTCTAGAGCTGGAGAGGGTACAAAGACGGGCAACTAAACTAATAAGGGGAATGGAGCATCTTAGTTATGAGGAGAGATTAAAAGAATTACATTTGTTTAGTCTGGAGAAGAGACGTTTAAGGGGAGATATGATTAATTTATTTAAATATATAAATGGCCCCCACAAGAAATATGGGGAAAAGATCTTCCAGGTAAAACCCCCTCAAAGGACAAGAGGGCACTGCCTCCGCCTGGAGAGACAAGGGGGCGCTGCCTCCGCCTGGAGAGACAAGGGGGCACTGCCTCCGCCTGGAGAGACAATGGGCGCTGCCTCCGCCTGGAGAGACAAGGGGGCGCTGCCTCCGCCTGGAGAGACAAGGGGGGCGCTGCCTCCGCCTGGAGAGACAAGGGGGTGCTGCCTCCGCCTGGAGAGACAAGGGGGCACTGCCTCCGCCTGGAGAGACAAGAGGGCGCTGCCTCCGCCTGGAGAGACAAGGGGGCACTGCCTCCGCCTGGAGAGACAATGGGCGCTGCCTCCGCCTGGAGAGACAAGGGGGCGCTGCCTCCGCCTGGAGAAAAAAAGGTTCAACCTCCGGAGGCGACAAGTCTTCTTTACCATGAGAACTGTGAATCTGTGGAACAGTCTACCACAGGATCTGGTCACAGCAACAACAGTAGAAGGCTTCAAAACAGGGCTAGACAAGTTCTTAGACCAAAATAATATAGATGCATATGTATAGAACCTATCACCCCTCCCCCTTCCCTGTATCCATCCCCTCCTTGGTTGAACTTGATGGACATGTGTCTTTTTTCAACCGTATTAACTATGTAACTATATAACTATGTATATAATTATATATGTACAGCTGGTATAACCTGGGGATCTGCTGTATATAATTATATATGTACAGCTGGTATAACCTGGGTATATACTGTATATAATTATATATGTACAGCTGGTATAACCTGGGTATATACTGTATATAATTATATATGTACAGCTGGTATAACCTGGGTATATACTGTATATAATTATATATGTACAGCTGGTATAACCTGGGTATATACTGTATATAATTATATATATGTACAGCTGGTATAACCTGGGGATCTGCTGTATATAATTATATATGTACAGCTGGTATAACCTGGGTATATACTGTATATAATTATATATGTACAGCTGGTATAACCTGGGTATATACTGTATATAATTATATATGTACAGCTGGTATAACCTGGGTATATACTGTATATAATTATATATATGTACAGCTGGTATAACCTGGGGATCTGCTGTATATAATTATATAGGTACAGCTGGTATAACCTGAATATATACTGTATATAATTATATATGTACAGCTGGTATAACCTGGGTATATACTGTATATAATTATATATATGTACAGCTGGTATAACCTGGGTATATACTGTATATAATTATATATGTACAGCTGGTATAACCTGGGTATATACTGTATATAATTATATATGTACAGCTGGTATAACCTGGGTATATACTGTATATAATTATATATGTACAGCTGGTATAACCTGGGTATCTACTGTATATAATTATATATGTACAGCTGGTATAACCTGGGTATCTACTGTATATAATTATATATGTACAGCTGGTATAACCTGGGTATCTACTGTATATAATTATATATGTACAGCTGGTATAACCTGGGTATATACTGTATATAATTATATATATGTACAGCTGGTATAACCTGGGTATATACTGTATATAATTATACATATGTACAGCTGGTATTACCTGGGGATCTGCTGTATATAATTATATATGTACAGCTGGTATAACCTGGGGATCTGCTGTATATAATTATATAGGTACAGCTGGTATAACCTGGGTATATACTGTATATAATTATATATGTACAGCTGGTATAACCTGGGTATATACTGTATATAATTATATATGTACAGCTGGTATAACCTGAATATATACTGTATATAATTATATATGTACAGCTGGTATAACCTGGGTATATACTGTATATAATTATATATGTACAGCTGGTATAACCTGGGTATATACTGTATATAATTATATATGTACAGCTGGTATAACCTGGGTATATACTGTATATAATTATATATATGTACAGCTGGTATAACCTGGGGATCTGCTGTATATAATTATATATGTACAGCTGGTATAACCTGGGTATATACTGTATATAATTATATATATGTACAGCTGGTATAACCTGGGGATCTGCTGTATATAATTATATAGGTACAGCTGGTATAACCTGAATATATACTGTATATAATTATATATGTACAGCTGGTATAACCTGGGTATATACTGTATATAATTATATATATGTACAGCTGGTATAACCTGGGTATATACTGTATATAATTATATATGTACAGCTGGTATAACCTGGGTATATACTGTATATAATTATATATGTACAGCTGGTATAACCTGGGTATATACTGTATATAATTATATATGTACAGCTGGTATAACCTGGGTATATACTGTATATAATTATATATATGTACAGCTGGTATAACCTGGGTATATACTGTATATAATTATACATATGTACAGCTGGTATAACCTGGGGATCTGCTGTATATAATTATATATGTACAGCTGGTATAACCTGGGGATCTGCTGTATATAATTATATAGGTACAGCTGGTATAACCTGGGTATATACTGTATATAATTATATATGTACAGCTGGTATAACCTGGGTATATACTGTATATAATTATATATGTACAGCTGGTATAACCTGGGTATCTCCTGTATATAATTATATATGTACAGCTGGTATACCCTCGGTATATACTGTATATAATTATATATGTACAGCTGGTATAACCTGGATATATACTGTATATAATTATATATGTACAGCTGGTATAACCTGGGTATATACTGTATATAATTATATATGTACAGCTGGTATAACCTGGGGATCTCCTGTATAAACATATATATGTACAGCTGGTATAACCTAGGGATCTCCTGTATATACATATATATATAGCTGGTATAACCTGGGTATATAATGTATATAATTATATATGTACGGCCGGTATAACCTGGGTATCTCCTGTATATAATTATATATGTACAGCTGGTATAACCTGGGTATATAATGTATACTATTATAGATGTACAGCTGGTATAACCTAGGGATCTCCTGTATATATATATACATATATATATAGCTGGTATAACCTGGGTGGCTCCTCCCGGTAACACCCCTCTATGAGTGACACTTCACCATCATTCTCCTCGCAGGATGTGATCACTGTAGAAATTGCTCCTGTACAGTCTCCTGGTTTGGAGCCACTTAAGAAAATGACTAAAAGCTTCTGTGTATCTGAGCAATTGTCTCCCGACTTGGAGAGAATCCTTAATACACAAATCAAGAAGACGTCGGGAGAAGTCACCCCCCCCCCATACCTTACTATTCTCAGATGGAAATTAGTTCAGCAGCAAAAAAATGTTTACTAGTCCGATGTTAGAGGAAACTGGTCTCACACAGTGCAGGGAGGGGACAGAGAGGACTGTGCAGCTGTAACTGTATGACCACACAGTTCTCTCTATATTCATAGAGATGAGTGCAGGGAGGGGACAGAGAGGACTGTGCAGCTGTAACTGTATGACCACACAGTTCTCTCTATATTCATAGAGATGAGTGCAGGGAGGGGACAGAGAGGACTGTGCAGCTGTAACTGTATGACCACACAGTTCTCTCTATATTCATAGAGATGAGTGCAGGGAGAGGATAGAGAGGACTGTGCAGCTGTAACTGTATGACCACACAGTTCTCTCTATATTCATAGAGATGAGTGCAGGGAGAGGATAGAGAGGACTGTGCAGCTGTAACTGTATGACCACACAGTTCTCTCTATGATCATAGCGATGAGTGCAGGGAGGGGATAGAGAGGACTGTGCAGCTGTAACTGTATGACCACACTGTTCTCTCTATGATGCTAGAGATGAGTGCAGGGAGGGAATAGAGAGGACTGTGCAGCTGTAACTATAAACCACTAAGGATTGTTATGGCTGGGTATAATGGTATAGGGGATGTTATGGCTGGTATAATGGTATAGGGGGTGTTATGGCTGGGTATAATGGTATAGGGGGTGTTATGGCTGGTATAATGGTATAGGGGGTGTTATGGCTGGTATAATGGTATAGGGGGTGTTATGGCTGGTATAATGGTATAGGGGATGTTATGGCCGGTATAATGGAATAGGGGGTGTTATGGCCGGTATAATGGTATAGGGGGTGTTATGGCTGGTATAATGGTAAAGGGGGTGTTATGGCCGGTACAATGGTATAGGGGGTGTTATGGCCGGTACAATGGTATAGGGGGTGTTATGGCCGGTATAATGGTATAGGGGGTGTTATGGCCGGTATAATGGTATAGGGGGTGTTATGGCCGGTACAATGGTATAGGGGGTGTTATGGCCGGTATAATGGTATAGGGGGTGTTATGGCTGGGTATAATGGTATAGGGGGTGTTATGGCTGGGTATAATGGTATAGGGGGTGTTATGGCTGGGTATAATGGTATAGGGGGTGTTATGGCTGGTATAATGGTATAGGGGGTGTTATGGCCGGTATAATGGTATAGGGGGTGTTATGGCCGGTATAACGGTATAGGGGGTGTTATGGCTGGTATAAAGGTATAGGGGGGTGTTATGGCCGGTATAATGGTATAGGGGGTGTTATGGCTGGTATAATGGTATAGGGGGTGTTATGGCCGGTATAATGGTATAGGGGGTGTTATGGCTGGGTATAATGGTATAGGGGGTGTTATGGCCGGTATAATGGTATAGGGGGTGTTATGGCTGGGTATAATGGTATAGGGGGTGTTATGGCTGGGTATAATGGTATAGGGGGTGTTATGGCCGGTATAATGGTATAGGGGGTGTTATGGCTGGTATAATGGTATAGGGGGTGTTATGGCTGGTATAATGGTATAGGGGGTGTTATGGCTGGGTATAATGGTATAGGGGGTGTTATGGCTGGTATAAAGGTATAGGGGGTGTTATGGCCGGTATAATGGTATAGGGGGTGTTATGGCTGGTATAATGGTATAGGGGGTGTTATGGCTGGGTATAATGGTATAGGGGGTGTTATGGCTGGTATAATGGTATAGGGGGTGTTATGGCCGGTATAATGGTATAGGGGGTGTTATGGCCCGGTATAATGGTATAGGGGGTGTTATGGCTGGTATAATGGTATAGGGGGTGTTATGGCTGGTATAAAGGTATAGGGGGTGTTATGGCCGGTATAATGGTATAGGGGGTGTTATGGCTGGTATAATGGTATAGGGGGTGTTATGGCCGGTATAATGGTATAGGGGGTGTTATGGCAGGTATAATGGTATAGGGGGTGTTATGGCCGGTATAATGGTATAGGGGGTGTTATGGCCGGTATAATTGTATAGGGGGTGTTATGGCTGGTATAATGGTATAGGGGGTGTTATGGCCGGTATAATTGTATAGGGGGTGTTATGGCTGGTATAATGGTATAGGGGGTGTTATGGCCGGTATAATGGTATAGGGGGTGTTATGGCTGGTATAATGGTATAGGGGGTGTTATGGCCGGTATAATTGTATAGGGGGTGTTATGGCCGGTATAAAGGTATAGGGGGTGTTATGGCTGGTATAAAGGTATAGGGGGTGTTATGGCCGGTATAATGGTATAGGGGGTGTTATGGCTGGTATAATGGTATAGGGGGTGTTATGGCTGGTATAATGGTATAGGGGGTGTTATGGCTGGGTATAATGGTATAGGGGGTGTTATGGCTGGTATAATGGTATAGGGGGTGTTATGGCTGGTATAATGGTATAGGGGGTGTTATGGCTGGTATAATGGTATAGGGGGTGTTATGGCTGGGTATAATGGTATAGGGGGTGTTATGGCCGGTATAATGGTAATGTCAGGGAGTCCTGGGGTCCAGGAAGATGGCAGTCCCTTCTCTCCCCTGTCCCTGCCTACTTGCCCCCTCCCCAGGCTAAACCCTAGGGAAGCAACTGGGCGACAGTCCCTAACCTAGGGATACGGGGCGGTAAACAGAACAAACAGACAGGTATATAATAACAGGTCAGGCGGTCCAAGTCGGCAACAGGGGGTAACTTCAAAATCCAAATCATCAAGCAATGGGTTAACAGAGTCCAGTCCAAGGTTGAGCACAAGAGGGAAAGGCCCTATTTCAAAGAACGATTATCGTCCGATATCGGCCGTTATGGCCGATAATCGTCCCGTGGAATAGGAAGCAACGATCAGCCGATATCGTTCATGTCGCCTGATCGTTGAAGACAAACGACTTGTGTAGCAGCGATCTGGTGCCGCCGCTCTGTGGTATAGGAGGCAGCAGACCGCCGCTATATCCTATGGGCTGCTCGGATGGTCAGCGATCACCCGGGCAGCCCCCCCGCAGCTTCCCCCGGCCCTCCCTGGACTCGCCCGCTCGCTGCAGCTGCCTGGAATAGCTGACAGCGCTCGTTTGCTCCTCAGAGTCGGGCCGTGGAATACAGAGGATGAGGCAAAATCCAAAGTCCAAATGTCAAATACAAGCAAAACAATAAAACCGCTGGTGTAGCTGGAAAGCAAACATACACTGGCAACTCTAGGGTGTAAACCCAGCTTAAAGGGGTTATCCAGCGCTACAAAAACATGGCCACTTTTCCCCCTCTCTTGTCCCCAGGTCAGGTGTGCAATCAAGCTCCATTCACTTCAATGGAACTAAGTTTGAAACCCCACCCAATCTGGAGACAAGAGAGGAGGAAAAGTGGCCAGGTTTTTGTAACACTGGATAACCCCTTTAAATGCTGCCAGAACTTCTGCCCCGGCTGCTGATAGGAGCAAGGAGTCTGACAGCTGTGATGGGGACCAATAGCAGCCAGGGAGCTCGACCCTATCCTATAATAGAGCAAGCCGGAGCAATGCAACCCCTGAAAGCTGAACCCTAAGAGCACCGGAGAGGAGGAATCAGGAGAAGGCCTGACCCCGGGGGTCAGCACAGCATGAAGTGTGAACAGGTCAGAGAGGAATCAGGAGAAGGCCTGACCCCGGGGGTCAGCACAGCATGAAGTGTGAACAGGTCAGAGAGGAATCAGGAGAAGGCCTGACCCCGGGGGTCCTGGCAGCACAGCTTCAAGTGTGAACAGGTCAGAGAGGAATCAGGAGAAGGGCTGACCCCGGGGGTCCTGGCAGCACAGCATGAAGTGTGAACAGGTCAGAGAGGAATCAGGAGAAGGCCTGACCCCGGGGGTCAGCACAGCATGAAGTGTGAACAGGTCAGAGAGGAATCAGGAGAAGGCCTGACCCCGGGGGTCCTGGCAGCACAGCTTCAAGTGTGAACAGGTCAGAGAGGAATCAGGAGAAGGGCTGACCCCGGGGGTCCTGGCAGCACAGCATGAAGTGTGAACAGGTCAGAGAGGAATCAGGAGAAGGCCTGACCCCGGGGGTCCTGGCAGCACAGCATGAAGTGTGAACAGGTCAGAGAGGAATCAGGAGAAGGCCTGACCCCGGGGGTCAGCACAGCATGAAGTGTGAACAGGTCAGAGAGGAATCAGGAGAAGGCCTGACCCCGGGGGTCCTGGCAGCACAGCATGGAGTGTGAACTGGTCAGAGAGGAATCAGGAGAAGGCCTGACCCCGGGGGTCCTGGCAGCACAGCATGGAGTGTGAACTGGTCAGAGAGGAATCAGGAGAAGGCCTGACCCCGGGGGTCCTGGCAGCACAGCATGGAGTGTGAACTGGTCAGAGAGGAATCAGGAGAAGGCCTGACCCCGGGGGTCCTGGCAGCACAGCATGGAGTGTGAACTGGTCAGAGAGGAATCAGGAGAAGGCCTGACCCCGGGGGTCCTGGCAGCACAGCATGGAGTGTGAACAGGTCAGAGAGGAATCAGGAGAAGGCCTGACCCTGGGGTCCTGGCAGCACAGCTTCAAGTGTGAACAGGTCAGAGAGGAATCAGGCGCCGGCTGATTCTTCCAGCCTAATTCACACACGCAGAATAAACTCTAACAGGTATGAGGATATTATATAACTTTATCTTCTTTCTTAATGTTTTATTACAAAGTTTTGTAACTTTATTAAATAAATATTTTTAAAAATTAAAGTATTTGTGTTGGCGTCCCCCATTAACCCTGTGATCCCCGTATGCTGGCTATGCACACCTGGTAATCCTTGTATATACTGTATCTTCTCTGTCAGCGTCACCTCAGATCGCACCTTCCCTGTGACTCAGATCTCCTCAGGACGGTGGGGGAGGAGGGAGGTGTTAGAGGAGGGGACCTAAACTCCGGCCGCCATGGATACAGCATTGCTGATGAGTGATGGAGCGGCCTAGTGCACTGCTGCCCCCTCCTACATACAGCTCAGCCAGAGCCTCCTGCTGCAGGAACTGCCTGCTCTTTGCTGTGTAAACAGGAAGAACAATTATAGGAGACAATTTCTGTACTGACACAATGTATGAGGTGCGGCGTGGCCCTCTGCTAATGAGGAGGATGAGGAGGATGTACACAGCAATGCGGGAGATGTCACCGAGCTCCACCACCTCCATAGAGATCCTTCCTGATAAACACTGAATATTGTTCCCATCCACCATGGAGCAGGTGACAGGTCACTACTACAGGATGCGGCTAATTCTCTTACACTGTAATAACATTATCTGAGATTACAGGATGGAGACCATCAGCAGGCAGCCGTCATCATGGAGGCAGCCATCACAATGCATTGTCTATTGGAGGCCCCGCCATGCTTTACAGTGCAGCACAGCTAGGAGTTACTGCCTATTACAGACTATAAGGGTGCAGGGCTATAGACTGGGAGATGGCTAGCTGTATAAGCACCAGGTGGTCAGATATTGGGGTGTTGGGGGGCAGGATAGTGTGGGGTGCACAGCACACATGGCTGCTACATGGTGCAATGTCATCAGTGACTGTCAGCTCCGCAGGTTACAATTATGACCATGACCCTATAACACTGTGAGGTGATGACCCTGAGCACGCCCCCCGTACGCCCGCACCCACCCACCAGCCATTGTGTCCCAGTCTATCGGAATCTGAAGCACGTGGTTCTCTCGGATGACGTCCACACAACCGTCCCTCACACAGACACAAGGCAACCGGCTCTTTGTGTCTAAGTTGCAGAATGACTCAACAATAGTGGAAAGAAGCTGGAACACGAAGTCCGAGCTCCGGCGTCTCCATCTGCTGCAACTCTGATCTCAGGACATAGATGAGGAGTCTCATAACTGTGTCCTCCCGAGCCCTCAGGGGAACACAAGTCTCTGCATTGGATATGGTGACGTACATGGACCTGGCTGTAGTGATCCCCAGGGTGATCCAGACCGGACCTGGCCGTAGTGATCCCCAGGGTGATCCAGACCGGACCTGGCCGTAGTGATCCCCAGGGTGATCCAGACCGGACCTGGCCGTAGTGATCCCCAGGGTGATCCAGACCGGACCTGGCCGTAGTGATCCCCAGGGTGATCCAGACCGGACCTGGCCGTAGTGATCCCCAGGGTGATCCAGACCGGACCTGGCCGTGGTGATCTCCGGGGTGATCCAGACCGGACCTGGCTGTGGTGATCGCTAGGGTGACCCAGACCAGACCTGGCCGTGGTGATCCCCGGGGTGATCCAGACCGGACTTGGCCGTGGTGATCCCCGGGGTGATCCAGACCGGACCCGGCCGTGGTGATCCCCGGGGTGATCCAGACCGGACCCGGCCGTGGTGATCGAGTCCGGACCCGGCCGTGGTGATCCCCGGAGTGACCGAGACCGAACCCGGCCGTGGTGATCCCAGGGGTGACCCAGACCGGACCTGGCCGTGGTGATCCCAGGGGTGACCCAGACCGGACCCGGCTGTGGTGATCGCTAGGGTGACCCAGACCAGACCCGGCCGTGGTGATCGCTAGGGTGACCCAGACCAGACCCGGCCGTGGTGATCCCCGGGGTGACCCAGACCGGACCCGGCCGTGGTGATCCCTGGGGTGACCCAGACCGGACCCGGCCGTGGTGATCCCTGGGGTGACCCAGACCGGACCCGGCCGTGGTGATCCCTGGGGTGACCCAGACCGGACCCGGCCGTGGTGATCCCCGGGGTGACCCAGACCGGACCCGGCCGTGGTGATCCCTGGGGTGACCCAGACCGGACCCGGCCGTGGTGATCCCCGGGGTGACCCAGATTGGACCCGGCTGTAGTGATCCCCGGGGTGACCCAGATTGGACCCATCCGTGGTGATCCCTGGGGTGACCCAGATTGGACCCAGCCGTGGTGATCCCTGGGGTGACCCAGATTGGACCCGGCCGTGGTGATCCCTGGGGTGACCCAGATTGGACCCGGCCGTGGTGATCCCTGGGGTGACCCAGATTGGACCCGGCCGTGGTGATCCCTGGGGTGACCCAGATTGGACCCGGCCGTGGGGATCTCTGGGGCTTTGGGGTTCACTCCATCCAGTGAAACATCTACATGGAGATTGCATGTTAACCCCTTGTTACACTGAGCTTCCTCTGTACATCCTTCCTCCTAGATCAGTGACCTCCGATCTGCGGCCCTCCAGCTGCTGCAAAACTACAACTCCCATCATGCATTAACAAACAAGTTGTACTTTTGCAGCATCTGAAGAGCGACAGGTTGGGGGGCACACGCAGATTGTCATGATGGGGGTTGTAGTTTGAGATCACTGCAATTTGCATTTGCAATATTCTAGATGATGAGAGAGTTGAGGGCCAAGAACTCCGCAGGGGATGGACTGATGCAAGTCTTCTCTGTACATCGCTGCAGAATATGTTGGTGCTATATGACAAATAAACTTTATCCAAGTCCCACTTAAAGGGCCAGGAAGTACGGAGCATGCAGACACAGTACACACCGACACCACTTACCGATGGTGGAGACCACAGTCCCAACAAAGTAGAAGGCTCCGGTGAAATCCCACCTGGGTCTGATGGCGTCCACCCTGATCCCGGCCACGTTGGCCTCCTCGTAGTCCCGCAGGAAGTTGCGTAGGTCACTTTTGCTGAGGTTGTATTTCTGGGTGAAGTTGTCGAACTTCTGTTGCCACCTCTCCTTGGCTTCCTTCTCCATGGGCTGCTCGATGGCTGAGAAGATGGCGGCTCCGCACACCATGTACAGGATGATCAGGATGGCCAACAACAAGAAGCGGCCATTGTCCTCATTCAGGTGACCAAACCCGCAGCAGCAGCAGCAGCAGCCTCGACAAGCCATGCTCTGCCCCGGGTGACCAGGGTGCGGATCTCACCAGGATCAGCCTCTCACATCACTCACAGCTCACCTCAAGACATCTCGGTAGCTCCTAGGTTGTCTACAATGGTCCATAAAGTTTATAAACCTCCAGCCCATTGGTCAGCAGAGCGTTGTGCCCGGTGGTGGTAAGGAAAGGTGATGGCGGGTGGGGTGCAGGCAGAGAACGTTACCCCAGCTCCATGGTCCCTCCATCCCTCACCTTCCATACACCAGACCTGCAGGAGACACCGGCCGGGGTCCGGATGGCCACGACCTGGCACACTGCCCTCTCATCTTCTTCTCAGGACTTGATAGAGAACAGCACAGCTCCTTCCCCGGAGCCTTGAGGAGCTCATCGGACCCTTGGGAAGGTTTTGTAGATCCAGAGACCCCGGCAGGGAGATGTATCACTGAGGTCTATGAGATGCAGCTATCTCTCACAGAACATCCTGTGCTGATCTGCTGGAGCTCCAGCCACGTCCAGTGTGTGAGATCCCAATGGGGCAGCACAGGACTCTATTGTGTCTGACACCTGGATAGTTGCAGATGCTGGATAGGCTATGCTGGGTGGCAGGCTAGCCTCTTTGCAGTTGTCCTCTGTGATAGCCTATTCCCTGTGCAGGCTTTTGTTTGTGTTGCTGTGTTATGTGTAGGATAAACTCAGTGGCAGGCTAACCTCTGTGCTGGCTATCCTCAGTGGCAGGCTAACCTCTGTGCTGGCTATCCTCAGTGCTGGCTATCCTCAGTGGCAGGCTAACCTCTGTGCAGCCTATCCCCTGTCTGTCTGGTTATCCTCAATGTGGCTATCTTTAGTGGCAGGCTATTCTCTGTGCTGGATATACTTAGTGGCAGGTTGTGCTCTGTGCTGACTAACCTCTGTGTGGCTGGCTATGTTCTGTGCTGGCTATCCTCACTCACAGGTTATTCTCAGTGGTAGGCTATCATCAGTGGCAGGCTATTATATGTGCTGGCTGTTATCAATGGCAGGCTATCCTCTGTGCTGGCTGTCAGTGACAGGCTATCCTCTGTGCTGGCTGTCAGTGGTAGGCATCCTTAGTGGCAGGGTATGCTCTATGCTGCTTATCAGTGTCAGGCTATCCTCTGGGCCGGCTGTCAGTGGCAGGCATCCTTAATGGTAGACTATGCTCTGTGCTGGCCATCAGTGTCAGGCTATCTTCTGGGCTAGCTGTCAGTGGCAGGCTATCCTCTGTTCCGGCTGTCAGTGGCAGGCTATCCTCTGTGCTGGCTGTCAGTGGCAGGCTATCCTCTGTGCCGGCTGTCAGTGGCAGGCTATCCTCTGTGTCGGCTGTCAGTGGCAGGCATCCTTAGTGGCAGGCTATCATCTGTGCCGGCTGTCAGTGGCAGGCATCCCTAGTGGCAGGCTATCCTCTGTGCCGGCTGTCAGTGACAGGCTATCCTCTGTGCTGGCTGTCAGTGGCAGGCTATGCTCTGTGACGGCTGTCAGTGACAGGCTATCCTCTGTGCCGGCTGTCAGTGGCAGGCTATCCTCTGTGCCGGCATTGTCAGTGGCAGGATATCCTCTGTGCCGGCTGTCAGTGGCAGGCTATCCTCTGTGCCGGCTGTCAGTGGCAGGCATCCCTAGTGGCAGGCTATCCTCTGTGCCGGCTGTCAGTGACAGGCTATCCTCTGTGCTGGCTGTCAGTGGCAGGCTATGCTCTGTGACGGCTGTCAGTGACAGGCTATTCTCTGTGCCGGCTGTCAGTGGCAGGCATCCCTAGTGGCAGGCTATCCTCTGTGCCGGCTGTCAGTGGCAGGCTATCCTCTGTGCCGGCTGTCAGTGGCAGGCTATCCTCTGTGCCGGCTGTCAGCGACAGGCTATCCTCTGTGCCGGCTGTCAGTGACAGGATATCCTCTGTGCCGGCTATCAGTGGCAGGCATCCCTAGTGGCAGGCTATCCTCTGTGCCGGCTGTCAGTGGCAGGATATCCTTTGTGCCGGCTATCAGTGGCAGGCTATGCTCTGTGCCGGCTGTCAGTGGCAGGCTTCCCTAGTGGCAGGCTATCCTAGGTCCGTCTATCCTCTCCAGGACCCGTTCACACCTTTGAGTCAGAACTTTGAGCGGTGAAACTTGCCGGCTGCGTCTTGTATGCGGCTGTGCAGACTTTCCGCTCGGTGACCGTCTCTCTAGGCGGTTACGGATGTGCTGAGGAGACGGGCAGAAGACGGAGCGCTTTCCTGAGGGTTGTGCCCGTGGTGTCCCGGTGTGTGTGGGCTGCAGCTCCGGTGCAGTGATCGGTAGTGTCCCCTCCAGCCCCCGGTGCAGCCCCCCGCTCCCCCGGGCTCCCCGCCTGATGCTCGGCAGCTGCTCCTCTCCCTAGAAATGCCGTCTGCTTCCCGAGCCTGATGCCGGCGCCCCGTGCGGTGATCGGGGGAAGTGCAGCCCGCCAGCCGCTGTGTATGGAGCTGGGAGTGCCAGCCTGGCATGGGGGATGCCCCCTGCGCTTAGAGCCCGGTGTGAACACGGACACAAGGGGTAGAGCTGCTCTCCGGGGCTCAAGGGGTTAAATCTACCGGGAAAAGTCCCCTCCTCGCGTGCCGAGTCCTCCCCGCCCACAATCCCGGTTATTTATAGCACCGGAGACTTCAAAGGAGTCAAAAGGTTTGATGTGTCCTGTCCCTGCACCAGGAGGGAGGGATGCCCGGGGGCTCCCACCCAAAGGAGGAGGGGTGCAACCAGTACAGGACCTGCCTATAGTGCTGGAACCATTACAGGACCTGCCCACCCTACTGGGACCAGTACAAGACCTGCCTATAGTGCTGGAACCAGTACAGGACCTGCCCATAGTGCCGGAACCAGTACAGGACCTGCCCATAGTGCCGGAACCAGTACAGGACCTGCCCATAGTGCCGGAACCAGTACAGGACCTGCCTATAGTGCTGGAACCAGTACATGACCTGCCTATAGTGCTGGAACCAGTACAGGACCTGCCCACCCTACTGGGACCAGTACAGGACCTGCCTATAGTGCTGGAACCAGTACATGACCTGCCTATAGTGCTGGGACCAGTACAGGACCTGCCCACCCTACTGGAACCAGTACATGACCTGCCTATAGTGCTGGGACCAGTATAGGACCTGCCCACCTTACTGGGACCAGTACATGACCTGCCTACAGTGCTGGAACCAGTACAGGACCTGCCTATAGTGCTGGAACCAGTACAGGACCTGCCCATAGTGCTGGAACCAGTACATGACCTGCCCACCCTACTGGAACCAGTACATGACCTGCCTACAGTGCTGGAACCAGTACAGGACCTGCCTATAGTGCTGGAACCAGTACAGGACCTGCCTATAGTGCTGGAACCAGTACAGGACCTGCCCATAGTGCTGGAACCAGTACATGACCTGCCCACCCTACTGGGACCAGTACAGGACCTGCCTACAGTGCTGGAACCAGTACATGACCTGCCTACAGTGCTGGAACCAGTACAGGACCTGCCTATAGTGCTGGAACCAGTACAGGACCTGCCCATAGTGCTGGAACCAGTACATGACCTGCCCACCCTACTGGGACCAGTACAGGACCTGCCTATAGTGCTGGAACCATTACAGGACCTGCCCACCCTACTGGGACCAGTACAAGACCTGCCTATAGTGCTGGAACCAGTACAGGACCTGCCCATAGTGCCGGAACCAGTACAGGACCTGCCCATAGTGCCGGAACCAGTACAGGACCTGCCTATAGTGCTGGAACCAGTACATGACCTGCCTATAGTGCTGGAACCAGTACAGGACCTGCCCACCCTACTGGGACCAGTACAGGACCTGCCTATAGTGCTGGAACCAGTACATGACCTGCCTATAGTGCTGGGACCAGTACAGGACCTGCCCACCCTACTGGAACCAGTACATGACCTGCCTATAGTGCTGGGACCAGTATAGGACCTGCCCACCTTACTGGGACCAGTACATGACCTGCCTACAGTGCTGGAACCAGTACAGGACCTGCCTATAGTGCTGGAACCAGTACAGGACCTGCCCATAGTGCTGGAACCAGTACATGACCTGCCCACCCTACTGGAACCAGTACATGACCTGCCTACAGTGCTGGAACCAGTACAGGACCTGCCTATAGTGCTGGAACCAGTACAGGACCTGCCTATAGTGCTGGAACCAGTACAGGACCTGCCCATAGTGCTGGAACCAGTACATGACCTGCCCACCCTACTGGGACCAGTACAGGACCTGCCTACAGTGCTGGAACCAGTACATGACCTGCCTACAGTGCTGGAACCAGTACAGGACCTGCCTATAGTGCTGGAACCAGTACAGGACCTGCCCATAGTGCTGGAACCAGTACATGACCTGCCCACCCTACTGGGACCAGTACAGGACCTGCCTATAGTGCTGGAACCAGTACATGACCTGCCTATAGTGCTGGAACCAGTACAGGACCTGCCCATAGTGCTGGAACCAGTACATGACCTGCCCACCCTACTGGGACCAGTACATGACCTGCCTATAGTGCCGGAACCAGTACATGACCTGCCTATAGTGCTGGAACCAGTACAGGACCTGCCTATAGTGCTGGGACCAGTACAGGACCTGCCCACCTTACTGGGACCAGTACATGACCTGCCTATAGTGCTGGAACCAGTACAGGAACTGCCCATAGTGCTGGGACCAGTACAGGACCTGCCCACCTTACTGGGACCAGTACATGACCTGCCTATAGTGCTGGAACCAGTACATGACCTGCCTATAGTGCTGGAACCAGTACATGACCTGCCTATAGTGCTGGGACCAGTACAGGACCTGCCCACCTTACTGGGACCAGTACATGACCTGCCTATAGTGCTGGAACCAGTACAGGACCTGCCCACCCTACTGGAACCAGTACAGGACCTGCCTATAGTGCTGGAACCAGTACAGGACCTGCCCACCCTACTGGGACCAGTACAGGACCTGCCTATAGTGCTGGAACCAGTACAGGACCTGCCCATAGTGCTGGAACCAGTACAGGACCTGCCCACCCTACTGGAACCAGTACATGACCTGCCTATAGTGCTGGAACCAGTACATGACCTGCCCACCCTACTGGGACCAGTACATGACCTGCCTATAGTGCCGGAACCAGTACAGGACCTGCCCATAGTGCTGGAACCAGTACAGGACCTGCCCACCCTACTGGAACCAGTACATGACCTGCCTATAGGGCTGGAACCAGTACAGGACCTGCCCACCCTACTGGGACCAGTACAGAACCTGCCTATAGTGCTGGAACCAGTACAGGACCTGCCTATAGTGCTGGAACCAGTACAGGACCTGCCCACCCTACTGGGACCAGTACAGGACCTGCCTATAGTGCTGGAACCAGTACAGGACCTGCCCATAGTGCCGGAACCAGAACAGGACCTGCCTATAGTGCTGAAACCAGTACAGGACCTGCCTAAAGTGCTGGAACCAGTACAGGACCTGCCTATAGTGCCGGAACCAGTACAGGACCTGCCTATAGTGCTGGAACCAGTACAGGACCTGCCTATAGTGCTGGCCTGCCCACCATACTGGGACCAGTACATGACCTGCCTATAGTACTGGAACCAGTACAGGACCTGCCCACCCTACTGGAACCAGTACATGACCTGCCTATAGTGCTGGGACCAGTACATGTCCTGCCCACCCTACTGGGACCAGTACATGACCTGCCTATAGTGCTGGAACAAGTACAGGACCTGCCTATAGTGCTGGGACCAGTACAGGACCTGCCCACCTTACTGGGACCAGTACATGACCTGCCTATAGTGCTGGAACCAGTACAGGACCTGCCCACCCTACTGGAACCAGTACATGACCTGCCTATAGTGCTGGGACCAGTACATGACCTGCCCACCCTACTGGGACCAGTACATGACCTGCCTATAGTGCTGGAACCAGTACAGGACCTGCCCATAGTGCTGGAACCAGTACATGACCTGCCTATAGTGCTGGAACCAGTATGGGACCTGCCCATAGTGCTGGAACCAGTACAGGAAACACCCACCCTACTGGAACCAGTACAGGACCTGCTCATAGTGCTGGAACCAGTACAAGACCTGCTCATAGTACTGGAACCAGTACAGGACCTGCCAACCCTACTGGAACCAGTACAGGACCTGTCCTTGCTGCGGCTGGAACCAGTATAAGACCGATCTATGATACTGGAACCAATATGGAATATGACTATTGTGCTGGAACCAGGATCGGATTCTAGAACTGGTATAGGATATGCCAATCAGGCGGGAACTAAATATAAGACCCAGCAATGGTGATGGAACCAGTATAAGAACTATCCATAGTGCTGAAGCCAGTATAAGACCTATCCATAGTGCTGGAACCAGTATAAGACCAATCCATGGTGCTGGAACCAGTATAAGACCCATCCATAGTGCTGGAACCAGTATAAAACCCATCCATAGTGCTGGAACCAGTTTAAGACCCATCCATAGTGCTAAAACCAGTATAAGACCCATCCATAGTGCTGGAACCAGTTTAAGACCAATCCATGGTGCTGGAACCAGTATAAGACCCAGCCATGGTGCTGGAACTAGTATAAGACCCAGCCATGGTGCTGGAACAAGTAAAGGACTTAACTATGATGATGGAACCAGTATATTCTTTACCAATAATTCTGGAACCAGTACAGGACCTATTTCTTGTGCTGGAACCAGTAAAATAGCTGTCCTTGGTGCTGGCACCAGTATAGGCTATGCCATTGATTCTTGAAACAGTATTAGACCTATATATTGTACTGAGACCAATATAGGATATGCTGATTGTTCTAGAACCAGTATAGGATGTCTCATATTCTAGAACCAGTACAGGACCTGCCCATAGTGCTGGAACCAGTATAAAACCCGTCTATGCTGCTGGAACCAGTATTAGACCCATATATGGTGCTGGAACCAGTACAGGACCTGCCTATAGTGCTGGGACCAGTACAGGACCTGCCCACCTTACTGGGACCAGTACATGACCTGCCTATAGTGCTGGAACCAGTACAGGACCTGCCCATCCTACTGGAACCAGTACATGACCTGCCTATAGTGCTGGGACCAGTACATGACCTGCCTATAGTGCCGGAACCAGTACAGGACCTGCCTATAGTGCCGGAACCAGTACAGGACCTGCCCATAGTGCTGGAACCAGTACAGGACCTGCCTATAGTGCCGGAACCAGTACAGGACCTGCCTATAGTGCTGGAACCGGTACAGGACCTGCTCATAGTGCTGGAACCAGTACATGACCTGCCTATAGTGCTGGAACCAGTATGGGACCTGCCTATAGTGCTGGAACCAGTACAGGACCCACCCACCCTACTGGAACCAGTACAGGCCCTATCCTACATAGACCAACTATATAAATAGGGCTATCTCAAACAGTAAAAAATTCCTACAAAACTGATAGCTCACAGCAAAATGTAATGAACAATATATACTTTATTGATGATTCAAATGAAGTTCATAAAAACACATATAAAAATTACAAAATAACAATACAAACAGATTTGAACAGATGACATAGGTGAGCCACAGAGATCACCCGGACAGAGTTAAACAGTAAGGGGAAGCATGGTACATTTAATCAAGGGCCCAACCAACAGAAAGAATTTTTACAAAGTGCACAGTGCAAGGGACCTAGTATCCAATGAATATGTATAGCAGCAATGAGAGCATATATTAAAGTGCAAAATGCTGTAAGAATATTGTATAGGAAATCTCTCACATATGAGCGACTAGTGACTACATAAACACACCGTTGGAGCAACAATGCCTAACCAGCTTCCAAAGTAAATCACAAACTAGTGCAAGATATACCTCAAGTCCGGGGACTGCGTGGTCCTCCTCCTCCCCCAACGCACGTTTCGCGTTCGCTTGATCACGGGGCGTGGCTAAACTCTCTACCCTCCCGGTTTATATACCCCTCGCCTCCTCCTTCCATCTACGGGCGCTTCCGTCATGCGTCCCGCGTCATCACGCCACTGACGTAGCGCCGCTCCGTCCGTCCGCCCACCCCCCAGTGACGTAGTCACCGAGGGCGGAACAGACCGACATCAAGGCGACGCGTTGCCATGGTGCGACGCACGCTAGACGCATTGAGTTCAGCGTCCAATGCAAGGACGGCTCAATAATCCTATCCAGGTACATAGCTCATAGTAAATAAGAAAGCTGGCTGCCATTGTCAAACCATATGCGGTACTCAGTATATCATACATATTATGGGGTTAGGAAATGGGCATAAACATCACAAATACATATTATAATCCACTGTAAAGTGCAAAACAGACCAATATTCAATATTAAATATGCAATATAACTATATGTATAGATTTAATCCTAGTGAAAAAACCAAAAACATAGAAATATATGTAAAAAAATACAAAGAATATATAAATACAATGTAAAAAAAATATATAATAAAAATGTATAAATATAATATAAAAAAATATATATATAAATATATGTATACACCTCTAAATTCATTTCTATAGCCAACCAAAAGTGTAAACGTGTAAAAACACCTGTGTGTATAAGTGAAGAGCTAATATCCAAATCTAATAACAATAAACGACAAATAATTACTTCCATGTGCCAAATGTGACTACAAATATGTTGAAAAAGTGTTATTCATGTAAAAAAAGTGGGACAAATGCCCCTGTGACTTAATTTATGTGGGACTTACTTCACGACAATTGAAGATCCGTGTGAGAGAACATGTTCACGATATTGTGAGAGCCAGAGAAGAGGATGACCTGACTACATTGAAACCTATACCGAGGCACTTTAAGATAGCACATCAATGTGATCCAAGTGGACTGAAGATCCGTGGAATTGATAAGATATACATAGGAAACCGAGGAGGAGATTGGAAGAAGCGATTGGCCCAACTGGAAACCCGATGGATTACAAAGATTGACTGTATACGCCCAAAAGGCCTAAATGAAGTCCTGAGTTTTGCTCCCTTCCTGTAGATCATAGGTAGTCCATATGAAGTTGGTACTACTCTTGTAGTTGTTTTTATATTCATGATTTTAATATATTATTTTTTCATTTTTTTTAGATTGTCGATGCTCTCTCTGCCCTTACCTGTCTTTTGCCCGCTCTAGTGAATGAGAAGCAGACGTCCTGAATACAGAAGAAAATTAAATCATATAGTATTGGGTTGCCCGATTATGTGGCTTTATGTGTAAGATTTTGAGTAGTGCAGATATTTGAGTTACTTATAGTTAGGGTAGGAATTCTATAAGGGATCACTGAACATGGGTTTTTGCTTTTGAATAGAGGGTGATATAGTGCAGGTGTGTGTGTTGTGGGGGGGTGGGGGGGGGATTTGGGGTGGGGGGTGTGTGTGTGTGGGGGGGGGTTATATTTTCAAATATTTGAGTTTTTAGCACTTGACATAGGTAGGGGGTCACTTTCTCTTTGTTCACTTTTTTTACATGAATAACACTTTTTCAACATATTTGTAGTCACATTTGGCACATGGAAGTAATTATTTGTCGTTTATTGTTATTAGATTTGGATATTAGCTCTTCACTTATACACACAGGTGTTTTTACACGTTTACACTTTTGGTTGGCTATAGAAATGAATTTAGAGGTGTATACATATATTTATATATATATTTTTTATATTATATTTATACATTTTTATTATATATTTTTTTTACATTGTATTTATATATTCTTTGTATTTTTTTACATATATTTCTATGTTTTTGGTTTTTTCACTAGGATTAAATCTATACATATAGTTATATTGCATATTTAATATTGAATATTGGTCTGTTTTGCACTTTACAGTGGATTATAATATGTATTTGTGATGTTTATGCCCATTTCCTAACCCCATAATATGTATGATATACTGAGTACCGCATATGGTTTGACAATGGCAGCCAGCTTTCTTATTTACTATGAGCTATGTACCTGGATAGGATTATTGAGCCGTCCTTGCATTGGACGCTGAACTCAATGCATCTAGCGTGCGTCGCACCATGGCAACGCGTCGCCTTGATGTCGGTCTGTTCCGCCCTCGGTGACTACGTCACTGGGGGGTGGGCGGACGGACGGAGCGGCGCTACGTCAGTGGCGTGATGACGCGGGACGCATGACGGAAGCGCCCGTAGATGGAAGGAGGAGGCGAGGGGTATATAAACCGGGAGGGTAGAGAGTTTAGCCACGCCCCGTGATCAAGCGAACGCGAAACGTGCGTTGGGGGAGGAGGAGGACCACGCAGTCCCCGGACTTGAGGTATATCTTGCACTAGTTTGTGATTTACTTTGGAAGCTGGTTAGGCATTGTTGCTCCAACGGTGTGTTTATGTAGTCACTAGTCGCTCATATGTGAGAGATTTCCTATACAATATTCTTACAGCATTTTGCACTTTAATATATGCTCTCATTGCTGCTATACATATTCATTGGATACTAGGTCCCTTGCACTGTGCACTTTGTAAAAATTCTTTCTGTTGGTTGGGCCCTTGATTAAATGTACCATGCTTCCCCTTACTGTTTAACTCTGTCTGGGTGATCTCTGTGGCTCACCTATGTCATCTGTTCAAATCTGTTTGTATTGTTATTTTGTAATTTTTATATGTGTTTTTATGAACTTCATTTGAATCATCAATAAAGTATATATTGTTCATTACATTTTGCTGTGAGCTATCAGTTTTGTAGGAATTTTTTTTTTTTTTTTTTGGAACCAGTACAGGACCTGCTCATAGTGCTGGAACCAGTACAAGACCTGCTCATAGTGCTGGAACCAGTACAGGACCTGCCCACCCTACTGGAACCAGTACAGGACCTGTCCTTGCTGCGGCTGGAACCAGTATAAGACCGATCTATGATACTGGAACCAATATGGAATATGACTATTGTGCTGGAACCAGGATCGGATTCTAGAACTGGTATAGGATATGCCAATCAGGCGGGAACTAAGTATAAGACCCAGCAATGGTGATGGAACCAGTATAAGAACTATCCATAGTGCTGAAGCCAGTATAAGACCTATCCATAGTGCTGGAACCAGTATAAGACCAATCCATGGTGCTGGAACCAGTATAAGACCCATCCATAGTGCTGGAACCAGTATAAGACCCATCCATAGTGCTGGAACCAGTTTAAGACCAATCCATGGTGCTGGAACCAGTATAAGACCCAGCCATGGTGCTGGAACCAGTATAAGACCCAGCCATGGTGCTGGAACCAGTATAAGACCCAGCCATGGTGCTGGAACCAGTATAAGACCCAGCCATGGTGCTGGAACAAGTAATGGACTTAACTATGATGATGGAACCAGTATATTCTTTACCAATAATTCTGGAACCAGTACAGGACCTATTTCTTATGCTGGAACCAGTAAAATAGCTGTCCATGGTGCTGGCACCAGTATAGGCTATGCCATTGATTCTTGAAACAGTATTAGACCTATATATTGTACTGAGACCATTATAGGATATGCTGATTGTGCTAGAACCAGTATAGGATGTCTCATATTCTAGAACCAGTACAGGACCTGCCCATAGTGCTGGAACCAGTATAAAACCCGTCTATGCTGCTGGAACCAGTATTAGACCCATATATGGTGCTGGAACCAGTACAGGACCTGCCCACCCTACTGGGACCAGTAAATGACCTGCCTATAGTGCTGGAACCAGTACAGGACCTGCCTGTAGTGCTGGGACCAGTACAGGACCTGCCCACCTTACTGGGACCAGTACATGACCTGCCTATAGTGCTGGAACCAGTACAGGACCTGCCAACCCTACTGGAACCAGTACATGACCTGCCTATAGTGCTGGGACCAGTACATGACCTGCCCACCCTACTGGGACCAGTACATGACCTGCCTATAGTGCTGGAACCAGTACAGGACCTGCCTATAGTGCCGGAACCAGTACAGGACCTGCCTATAGTGCTGGAACCGGTACAGGACCTGCCCATAGTGCTGGAACCAGTACATGACCTGCCTATAGTGCTGGAACCAGTATGGGACCTGCCCATAGTGCTGGAATCAGTACGGGACCCGCCCACCCTACTGGAACCAGTACATGACCTGCCTATAGTGCTGGAACCAGTATGGGACCTGCCCATAGTGCTGGAAACAGTACAAGACCTACCCACCCTACTGGAACCAGTACAGGACCTGCTCATAGTGCTGGAACCAGTAAAAGACCTGCTCATAGTGCTGGAACCAGTACAGGACCTGCCCACCCTACTGGAACCAGTACAGGACCTGTCCTTGCTGCGGCTGGAACCAGTATAAGACCGATCTATGATACTGGAACCAGTATTAGACCCATATATGGTGCTGGAACCAGTATAGGACCTGTCTATGGTGCTGGAGCTACTATAGGAACTGTGTATGGTACTGAAACTGGTATAAAGACGTGTCTATGGTGCTGGAACCAGTATAAGACCTGTCTATGAAGCTGGAACCTGTATAGGACCTGCTATTGTGATGGAACCAGTATAGGACCTGTCTATGGTGCTGGAACCAGTATTAGACCCATCTATGGTGCTGGAGCTACTATAGGAACTGTCTATGGTACTTAAACTGGTATAAAGACATGTATATGAAGCTGGAACCAGTATAGGACCTGTCTATGAAGCTTGAACCAGTATAGGACCTGTCTATGAAGCTGGAACCAGTATAGGACCTTTCTATGAAGCTGGAACCAGTATAAGTCCTGTCTATGAAGCTGGAACCAGTATAGGACCTGTCTATGGTGCTGGAACCAGTATAAGACCTGTCTATTGTGATGGAACCAGTATAAGACCTGTCTATGAAGCTGGAACCAGTATAGGACCTGTCTATGAAGCTGGAACCAGTATAGGACCTGTCTATGGTGCTGGAACCAGTATAAGACCTGTTAATGGTTCTGTAACAAGTATATGAGTGTTGGAACCAGTATTGGACCTGTCCTGTTGATACCAGTGTAAGAGCTGCCTATGGTACTGTAACCAGTATAGGAGTGGTATTCGGTGCTAGAACCAGTATAATAGCTGTGCATGGTGCTGGAACCAGTATAGGATTTGTCTATTCTGCTGATACCAGCATAGGTCCTGTCTATGGTGCTGGAACCAGTATAATAGCTGCCTATGGTACTGTAACCAGTATAGGAGTGGTATTTGGTGCTAGAACCAGTATAACAGCTGTGTATGGTGCTGGAACCAGTTTAGGATCTGCCCATGGTGCTGGAACCAGTATAGGTCCTGTCTATGGTGTTGGAACCAGTATTGGACCTGTCTGTTCTGTTGATACCAGTATAAGAGCTGCCTATGGTACTGTAACCAGTATAAGTCCTGTCTATGGTGCTGGGACCAGTATTGGGTCTGTCTATTCTGTTGATACCAGTATAATAGCTGCCTATGGTACTGTAACCAGTATAGGAGTGGTATTTGGTGCTAGAACCAGTATAACAGCTGTGCATGATGCTGGAACCAGTATAGGATTTGTCTATTCTGCTGATACCAGCATAGGTCCTGTCTGTGGTGCTGGAACCAGTATAATAGCTGCCTATGGTACTGTAACCAGTATAGGAGTGGTATTTGGTGCTAGAACCAGTATAACAGCTGTGTATGGTGCTGGAACCAGTAGCCGCCCCTCTCTCTCCTATCCATTAGTCTGACTATCTGTGAAAAGTTACAGGGGATTATCCAGGATTAGATAAAACACAGAACAGCGCCACCCTGTCCTCAGGTTGTGTGTGGTATTACTCTTCATCTCTATTCACTTCTATAGAACGCACCAAAACCGAGGACAGGGGAGGCGCTGTTTCTGGAAGAGAGTGGCTTGGATGACCCCTATAGGGTCTGCACAGGGTGACACAGCGCCCCCTATCTCACATACAGCAGCTACAGCTTTCCTTTCTGCTTCTCCATTCCCAGCGTTCTATCTGCCCTGTGTGCACCGGCCTGAAGGGAAGACCCCCGACCCGAGGACCAGGACGTGATCCTCCAGATGTATCTAAGGAATCTGGTGAATGCTCTGTGATCCATCTTAGCTGTGACGCTCCCGTCCTGGAGACACGGTGCGGGGGGACGTTGCGGCCGAGTTACACGGCATCACAGCTGTTTTCCCTCATTGCACATGGAACATCCATCTTGAAGTTTAGAGACGTAAAGCAGCAGATGGTTCCGCTGATAAAACCGAGGGCGACAATCAGAGCCCCTCTGGGCATCAATGGGGCCTCCGCCATGGCTTAATTGGGAATTAGTTCTGCCAGAGAAGGTAGAGAGTCCTGGGATCCGGTGCAGCGAGGCGCCCCCCCCCACCAGCCGCGTCTCATCCCGCGCTGCTACACTGTAACGTCTCCTGATGATTGTGCTAATTGCTTTATCTTACAGCTCTATTTATATACAGATCCTCAGACAAAGCGCCCGAGGCTGCAAGAAACCGGGCCCGAAATAGCGGACGTGGCCTGGTCCTGCGAGCGGAGTTGCAGAGCACAGACCACAGCGAAGACAGCGCCAGAAACCGACAAACCTGCTGCAAAATCAACAGCCATATAGGAGATGTAAATCCCATGCCATGGCTTCAGCCACCACTAGGGGGCACTTACTGAGGATGCAATTCAATCGCAGCTGTAAAATCCCTCTGCTGTGAGCTCCCCCTAGTGGGGGCTGTAGACAGACAGAGTTTTATCATGTAACTCTATGGCTCTGTGAAGGAGAACAGGAGGTTTGGATCCGTGTACCCGAACCCTTATAAATATATAAGATTAATCATCAGAGATCAGACTGATGTTGCTGATCCTCAGAGCGTGATCACAGCAGCTGTATACAATGTCTACATGTCACATACACCGGATAGATGAGGCTCCGCACACATGCTCTGGTCACATTGCAGTCACCCGTTTGGCCGTTCTTCCCGGGATGTTACTGGCGAGAACTCCTGGCGAGGCGGCACACCACAACAGATGGCTTCTATTTACAGCCATAAAACACTTGTCAATGTTTAGATCCTTCTGTGTTATCTTCAAAACATTCATCTGATGCCAAGATATGAAGCCTGACGCCAGAGAAACCTGTGGGCCGCAGGTAGGAAGCATCCGAAAAACACGGGGGGTCTGTGATCACAAAGGGGAGAAGCCGCAGGATGTGGAAAATGGCCAAGACCCCACCCCCCACCCCCTCCCTGCAGCCGACAAGGGCCAAGACCCCCTCCCTGCAGCCGACAAGGGCCGAGACCCCCCTCCCTGCAGCCGACAAGGGCCGAGACCCCCCTCCCTGCAGCCGACAAGGGCCGAGACCCCCCTCCCTGCAGCCGACAAGGGCCGAGACCCCCCTCCCTGCAGCCGACAAGGGCCGAGACCCCCCTCCCTGCAGCCGACAAGGGCCGAGACCCCCCTCCCTGCAGCCGACAAGGGCCGAGACCCCCCTCCCTGCAGCCGACAAGGGCCAAGACCCCCTCCCTGCAGCCGACAAGGGCCAAGACCCCCCTCCCTGCAGCCGACAAGCGCCAAGACCCCCTCCCTGCAGCCGACAAGGGCCAAGACCCCCTCCCTGCAGCCGACAAGGGCCAAGACCCCCTCCCTGCAGCCGACAAGGGCCAAGACCCCCCTCCCTGCAGCCGACAAGGGCCAAGACCCCCTCCCTGCAGCCGACAAGGGCCGAGACCCCCCTCCCTGCAGCCGACAAGGGCTGATGAAGCCGCAGTGCACCCCAAACATCTTGCACTCTACAAGTGAGTCCATTGGCATCTTTGTTCTGACAGAAGAATCTTTAGTAATCTGCGGTGGATCCCGATCAATCATCTGCAATCAGCGGAGCTGCGGTAGTGATCAGGCAGTGTATAAAGCTGTTACACGTGCTGTGCCTCCAGGATGACCCCCCCAGGTGAGCGTGCATCCCTCCCATCCATGTGCAGCACTTCTCACCCCTTACAGGCCCTGGGCTCCTGCTATTCTCCATATCTTCCTCTATAATCCGACTATATGACCCCGTCTGCCGACTCTCTGCACTAAGGCTACATTCACACGTCTGTTGTTCTGAACATAGAACCAATGGTATAGAATGGCCCTGTTCACACCTCCGTACGTGTGTATGGGGCTGCGATTCGAGCCGCAAAAAAAAGGACATGTAATGCGGACTGCATTTTGTGGCACGGAACGCTATGGTAATGAAGCGGTAGTGTAGAGCTCAGTGAAGCACATGTGTAGTGCGGGCTATGGCCGCGGGTCCGCCATCACAGGCTGCACTACGGATGTGTGAATGTAGCCTAACTGTGTCACACAGGCGGCTAAGGCTCCAGAACAGTATAAAAGTCAGATGTACCACTGTATCTAATCCTATCATTAGACTACTGAGCTTGTGTATCTAATCCTCTCCTCTAATGTTTACAGTTACACAGTACATCGGATACAATACGTTATCGCTGTGTGATTGCGGCTCCAAATACTCATTCTCTATCCATCCCCCGACACACCTTCAGGATAGAGCACGAAGATGACGCAGGATCATAAAGACTGATGTATGGAGACCAATATAAGCCCCACCCACTATATTTAGCCCCACCCACTATCATTACACCCCCAACCACTATGATCAGCCCCGCCCACTATCTGCAAATTTCTACAGACCTCAAGTATATGGTTAATAAATGCAGTAAAGTGTAACGCTGTGATAACTCACCTGTAATACCAATGACTATAAAATGACTCAATGCCAGATGGCTGCTGTAAAGGCCAGATGTATCCAATCTCCTCTGACAACACCCCCTCCCCCTCCAGATAATCACATTGTAGGATTTATAAAGAATTATTCACCATGTTATAACATGAAATAAGGATCTGTACAATAGAAGGAGAAAAGTTCCTATTTGGTGCAGAAACCTTTGTTTGCAGTTACAGAGGTCGGACGTTTCCCGGAGATCCTGACCAGCAGGATTGTGTCCCCCTCCCCCATACACATCTTCTCCACAGCTTCCAGGTTTCGGGACAGTCGCTGGGGGCAACATTGAGTTTCAGCTTCTATTCCTATTGGGTTCAGGTGTGGAGACTGGCAGCCGCTCCAGCACCATGAAATGCTTCTTACTGAGCTCCTCCTTAGTTGTCCCGGCTGGGGGTCTCCTCCTTAGTTGTCCCGGCTGGGGGTCTCCTCCTTAGTTGTCCCGGCTGGGGGTCTCCTCCTTAGTTGTCCCGGCTGGGGGTCTCCTCCTTAGTTGTCCCGGCTGGGGGTCTCCTCCTTAGTTGTCCCGGCTGGGGGTCTCCTCCTTAGTTGTCCCGGCTGGGGGTCTCCTCCTTAGTTGTCCCGGCTGGGGGTCTCCTCCTTTGTTGTCCCGGCTGGGGGTCTCCTCCTTTGTTGTCCCGGCTGGGGGTCTCCTCCTTTGTTGTCCCGGCTGGGGGTCTCCTCCTTTGTTGTCCCGGCTGGGGGTCTCCTCCTTTGTTGTCCCGGCTGGGGGTCTCCTCCTTAGTTGTCCCGGCTGGGGGTCTCCCCCTTAGTTGTCATATTAGTTATTATACAGGTGCAGGTAATCCAGAGGAGGAGGAGCTTCTTATAGAGACACTGACAGCTCTGTGAGCGGCAGAATTCCTGCTGGTCGGTCGGTGACTAAATCCTTATTTCCTGGAATAAAATGATGAATAATTCTTTATAAATCCTACAATGTGATTCTATAGAACATACCAGATATTCTGTCTCTCACAGGTGACGTTACAGACCAGAAATATTCCCCCCTCCCCCCTCCATTCTGGGTAGGTGGTCGGCAGTAAATTATATGTAAAAACCCGGGAAATATTCAGGATAGAAATCACAACATTTTATTATTTTTCTTCATTTCCTTATTTTTGTGAAAAAACGTATAAAATAATCTACATGATGGGTGAGGGGCGCCAGTGCCCCGGGGTTCAGCATTGGTCCTGTATCCCGTTTAAGATAGTGCCATGAGGGGGGGGGGGTCTGTCCTATTTGGGACACCAGATATTCCCATGGGAGTCCGGGGCGTTGACATAGGGAATGTTCCAGATCCAGGGTCTATCTGAAAGAGAAGACAGTAGAGGTGAGCAGGGGGGGGGGGGGGGCTGTCTATATGTGGGGAAGGGGGGTTAGGTTGCTGCTGGCCCTGTCTGTAAGGGTGGTGGGGGGGGGTGTTAGGTTGCTGCTGGCCCTGTCTGTGAGGGGGGGGGGTAGGTTGCTGCTGGCCCTGTTTGTGAGGGGGGGGGGGGGGGGGGGAGGTTGCGGCTGGCCCTGTGTGTGTGTGTGTGTGTGTGTGGGGGGGGGGGGGGGGTAGGTTGCTGCTGGCCCTGTTTGTGGGGGGGGGGGGGGGTTAGGTCGCTGCTGGCCCTGTCTGTCTGGGGGGGTTAGGTCACTGCTGGCCCTGTCTGTGGGGGGTGGGGGGGGTTGCTGCTGGCCCTGTGTGTGTGTGTGTGTGGGGTTTGTTAGGTCGCTGCTGGCCCTGTCTATGTGTGTGTGTGTGTGTGTGTGGGTTGTTAGGTCACTGATGGCCCTGTCTGTGGGGGGGGGGGGGGGGGGGGGGGTTGTTAGGTCGCTGCTGGCCCTGCCTGGGGGGGGGGTAAGGTCGTTGGTGACAGTGTTCAGCCTGCAGCTGTGAGAACAGGAACTGAAGAGGAAAGATGGCTGCCAGGGCTGATACACTGTGACGAACCTGCAGCTGTGAGAACAGGAACTGGGGGGGGGGGGGGGGGGGGGGGGGGGGTAAGATGGCGACCAGAGCTGATACACTGTGATGAACCTGCAGTTGCGAGAACAGGAACTTGGGGGGGAAGTAAGATGGCTGCCAGAGCTGATACACTGTGACAAACCTGTAGCTGTAAAAACAGGAACTAGGGGGGGCAAGATGTCTGCCGGAGCTGATACACTGTGACAAACCTGCAGCTGTGAGAACAGGAACTGGGGGGCAAGATGGCTGGCAGCCATGAGTACTATTAGGGGAGGGTGTGACCCGGCTGCCCCCTGGTGACCTATGCTGCTGCCGGCTTTGACGGGTGAGGAGTCTGAGAGATACCATTCTGGAACAATGTAGAATAACGCAGCGGTGGCGGTGGCGGTAACGTCTCCGGACGGGCTGATGGGAATCTTATTCTCACCTCCGCGCAGGAGAAGTGACAGTAATGCATCGTGTGACACAATCACAAAGCTGAGACATAATGAATTCTCCCGGAGACAATTTCCTCCAGACGCTCGCAGGATTGGCGCCTCCGCTTATACAGAACGTGGCGGCACGGCGAGGTGGTACAGACCCCGGGCAGCGGGCGCCATGCTCTGTGCCAGACTCCTCATTTCTTCTCTCTTATAGAATTACAAGAAGGGACAAAACGCAATCTACAATAACCAGCGGGGGGCGCTAAGGATTAACCCCCTCACTGCTGCACTCATCCGCAGCTTAAAGGGGAACTCCGGAGAAAACCCTTTTTTTTTTTTTTTCAAATCTACTGGTGTCAGAAAGTTACACAGATTTACCTCTATATAATAATCTCCAGTCTTCCAGTAATGATTAGCTGCTGTATGTCCTGCAGCAAGTGGTGTATTCACTCCAGTCTTCCAGTACTAATCAGCTGCTGTATGTCCTGCAGGAAGTGGTGTATTCTCTCCAGCCTTCCAGTACTAATCAGCTGCCGTATGTCCTGCAGCAAGTGGCGTATTCTCTCCAGTCTTCCAGTACTAATCAGCTGCTGTATGGCCTGCAGGAAGTGGTGGATTCTCTCCAGTTTTCCAGTACTAATCAGCTGCTGTATGACCTGCAGGAAGTGGTGGATTCTCTCCATCTTTCAGTATTAATCAGCTGCCATCCATGGTAATGAAATGCTCCACCACCTTACAAGCTTTCTCGGATCTCTGTCTGCTGTCAATGAATGGAAACCTTCTCATCCATAATTCATATACAGTGATTACTCCTTACAGCTGAGGGTTTGTTATAAGCACAGAACATTGTCCACACTGGATACAATGTTACAGGATCGATACATGAACGAAATAGGACAGGAGAGAGGTCTATCCTGCACTGACACACTGTTACAAATCCTCAGTCCTTGGTTCAGTAGTTACAGCCAACAGGTACTACAGAAGAGACCTCTGGGGTCCTCTGCACCAGTATATTGGGTCTGGGGCTCACACTTTATATTAGCAGCAGACAGGTGACCCCTATATGCTGTATGGTCGGAGGCCCCTAATGTATATAGGAAGCAGTCAGATGACCCCTATATCCTGTATGGTTGGGGCCCCTAATGTGTATGGGAAGAAGTCAGGTGACCCCTATATCCAGTATGGTCGGAGGCCCCCAATGTATATGGGAAGAAGACAGGTGACCCCTATATCCTGTATGGTCGGAGGCCCCCAATGTATATGGGAAGCAGTCAGGTGATCCCTATATCCTATATGGTCGGAGGCCCACAATGTATATGGGAAGAAGACAGGTGACCCCTATATCCTGTATGGTCGGGGGCCACCAATGTATATGGAAAGCAGACAGGTGACCCCTATTATTCTGTAAGGTCGGAGTCCCTCAATGTATATGGGAAGCAGTCAGGTGACCCCTATACCCTGTACGGTCAGGGGCCCCCAATGTATATGGGAAGAAGTCAGGTGACCCCTATATCCAGTATGGTCGGAGGCCCCCAATGTATATGGGAAGAAGACAGGTGACCCCTATATCCTGTATGGTCGGAGGCCCCCAATGTATATGGAAAGCAGTCATGTGACCCCTATATCCTGTATGGTGGTGGGCCCCCAATGTATATGGGAAGCAGTCAGGTGACCCCTATACCCCGTACGGTCGGGGGCCCCCAATGTATATGGGAAGCAGTCAGGTAACCCTATATCTTGTATGGTGGCGGGCCCCCAATGTATATGGGAAGCAGTCAGGTGACCCCTATATCTGTATGGTTGGGGGCCCCTAATGTATATGGAAAGCAGTCAGGTAACCCTATATCTTGTATGGTGGCGGGCCCCCAATGTATATGGAAAGCAGTCATGTGACCCCTTTATGGTCGGGGGTCTCTTACCTTTTCCAGTGTATCGCTCAGGAGGTAAATCAAAGGGAACTGGGAAGGATCCTGCAGAATCTTCCTTATTGCTGTAGATATTCGGCTTCACAGGGAAGGTCCCACTGGGGAGATCCTGCACAGGAGAACAGAGGATTTCAGGAATGAAAGTAAAGTAACAAATATAGAAGGAAATGTCTGCAGCTTCCTGATACACTTGTGTCCACTGCCAAGATCCCCGGCACGCTACATCTGCAGGCAGTCATCATAGTGCTCTCTGTTATCAGCCACCCAGGCCGACTGTAAGACACAGAGGATTACTCAGCCGGACCTGCCAATAATCCACAGATAAAATATCTCACGTCTGTGACCGGTGCCGGGAGAGACAATGACACAAAGTGCCACTATATCCTGCAGGGGAGAGCACATCACAGTGTACCGCCATCTCCGCTATCACTCACTAAGCTGCTTATCAGAGAACACATTACACGTCCCACACGTATCCGCACCGTCCAACCTCATACCGAGCAGTCACATCACTGAGGACTATAGCAGCAGTATTATAGTAGTATATTCCTGTATATAGGAGCAGTATTATAGTAGTATATTCCTGTATATAGGAGCAGTATTATAGTAGTTATATTCCTGTATATAGGGGGCAGTATTATAGTAGTTATATCCCTGTATATAGGGAGCAGTATTATAGTAGTTATATTCCTGTATATAGGAGCAGTATTATAGTAGTTATATTCTTGTATATAGGGGCAGTATTATAGTAGTTATATTCCTGTATATAGGAGCAGTATTATAGTAGTTATATTCCTGTATATAGGAGCAGTATTATAGTAGTTATATTCTTGTATATAGGAGCAGTATTATAGTAGTTATATTCTTGTATATAGGGGGCAGTATTATAGTAGTTATATTCCTGTATATAGGAGCAGTATTATAGTAGTTATATTCCTGTATATAGGAGCAGTATTATAGTAGTTATATCCCTGTATATAGGGGGCAGTATTATAGTAGTTATATTCCTGTATATAGGAGCAGTATTATAGTAGTATATTCCTGTATATAGGGGGCAGTATTATAGTAGTTATATTCCTGTATATGGGAGCAGTATTATAGTAGTTATATTCCTGTATATAGGGAGCAGTATTATAGTAGTTATATCCCTGTATATAGGGAGCAGTATTATAGTAGTTATATCCCTGTATATAGGAGAAGTATTATAGTAGTTATATCCCTGTACATAAGGGGCAGTATTATATTAGTTATATCCCTGTATATAGGGAGCAGTATTATAGTAGTTATATCCCTGTATATAGGGAGCAGTATTATAGTAGTTATATTCCTGTATATAGGAGCAGTATTATAGTAGTTATATTCCTGTATATAGGAGCAGTATTATAGTAGTTATATTCTTGTATATAGGGGCAGTATTATATTAGTTATATTCCTGTATATAGGAGCAGTATTATAGTAGTTATGCGGTTCACGGAAGAAAAAGAGCGCTGCACCTCACACCTATGGCTGATACTAGTGCCCCTAGGCTAAATAAAAAACACATCAGAATTTTGTGTATGAATTGATCAAGCCATACTGCCCCATGTACCATCGTGCAGGTATCTGATACACATGGGTCCCTACACTAAGTCCACACACCGTGCCAGTCAGTGGCCACCAACCCCGCAGGCGCGCACAGTCAGGGAACGGGGGCCATGGGACGGCCCTGCGACCCCCATGCCACAGGACCAGACCCAAAAACACCACACCAGAACCCGGCCAGCACCGCCGGCGGAGAAGGTCGCCCCCAAACAGCACAAGTCTGGATGAGGTATTGCGCTCACCATAGCTGCTGCAGACAGAATGGGAAAAGACAGGAGGGATTAAAACCATGTGCACTCAGGTGTCTCCTGCTAATTGCGGTCATGTGGGTCTCACCAGGAGGAGTGCAAAACACTGGGAAAAGAGAGAAACAAAATGCGGTTCACGGAAGAAAAAGAGCGCTGCACCTCACACCTATGGCTGATACTAGTGCCCCTAGGCTAAATAAAAAACACATCAGAATTTTGTGTATGAATTGATCAAGCCATACTGCCCCATGTACCATCGTGCAGGTATCTGATACACATGGGTCCCTACACTAAGTCCACACACCGTGCCAGTCAGTGGCCACCAACCCCGCAGGCGCGCACAGTCAGGGAACGGGGGCCATGGGACGGCCCTGCGACCCCCATGCCACAGGACCAGACCCAAAAACACCACACCAGAACCCGGCCAGCACCGCCCGCGGAGAAGGTCGCCCCCAAACAGCACAAGTCTGGATGAGGTATTGCGCTCACCATAGCTGCTGCAGACAGAATGGGAAAAGACAGGAGGGATTAAAACCATGTGCACTCAGGTGTCTCCTGCTAATTGCGGTCATGTGGGTCTCACCAGGAGGAGTGCAAAACACTGGGAAAAGAGAGAAACAAAATGCGGTTCACGGAAGAAAAAGAGCGCTGCACCTCACACCTATGGCTGATACTAGTGCCCCTAGGCTAAATAAAAAACACATCAGAATTTTGTGTATGAATTGATCAAGCCATACTGCCCCATGTACCATCGTGCAGGTATCTGATACACATGGGTCCCTACACTAAGTCCACACACCGTGCCAGTCAGTGGCCACCAACCCCGCAGGCGCGCACAGTCAGGGAACGGGGGCCATGGGACGGCCCTGCGACCCCCATGCCACAGGACCAGACCCAAAAACACCACACCAGAACCCGGCCAGCACCGCCGGCGTAGAAGGTCGCCCCCAAACAGCACAAGTCTGGATGAGGTATTGCGCTCACCATAGCTGCTGCAGACAGAATGGGAAAAGACAGGAGGGATTAAAACCATGTGCACTCAGGTGTCTCCTGCTAATTGCGGTCATGTGGGTCTCACCAGGAGGAGTGCAAAACACTGGGAAAAGAGAGAAACAAAATGCGGTTCACGGAAGAAAAAGAGCGCTGCACCTCACACCTATGGCTGATACTAGTGCCCCTAGGCTAAATAAAAAACACATCAGAATTTTGTGTATGAATTGATCAAGCCATACTGCCCCATGTACCATCGTGCAGGTATCTGATACACATGGGTCCCTACACTAAGTCCACACACCGTGCCAGTCAGTGGCCACCAACCCCGCAGGCGCGCACAGTCAGGGAACGGGGGCCATGGGACGGCCCTGCGACCCCCATGCCACAGGACCAGACCCAAAAACACCACACCAGAACCCGGCCAGCACCGCCGGCGGAGAAGGTCGCCCCCAAACAGCACAAGTCTGGATGAGGTATTGCGCTCACCATAGCTGCTGCAGACAGAATGGGAAAAGACAGGAGGGATTAAAACCATGTGCACTCAGGTGTCTCCTGCTAATTGCGGTCATGTGGGTCTCACCAGGAGGAGTGCAAAACACTGGGAAAAGAGAGAAACAAAATGCGGTTCACGGAAGAAAAAGAGCGCTGCACCTCACACCTATGGCTGATACTAGTGCCCCTAGGCTAAATAAAAAACACATCAGAATTTTGTGTATGAATTGATCAAGCCATACTGCCCCATGTACCATCGTGCAGGTATCTGATACACATGAGTCCCTACACTAAGTCCACACACCGTGCCAGTCAGTGGCCACCAACCCCGCAGGCGCGCACAGTCAGGGAACGGGGGCCATGGGACGGCCCTGCGACCCCCATGCCACAGGACCAGACCCAAAAACACCACACCAGAACCCGGCCAGCACCGCCGGCGGAGAAGGTCGCCCCCAAACAGCACAAGTCTGGATGAGGTATTGCGCTCACCATAGCTGCTGCAGACAGAATGGGAAAAGACAGGAGGGATTAAAACCATGTGCACTCAGGTGTCTCCTGCTAATTGCGGTCATGTGGGTCTCACCAGGAGGAGTGCAAAACACTGGGAAAAGAGAGAAACAAAATGCGGTTCACGGAAGAAAAAGAGCGCTGCACCTCACACCTATGGCTGATACTAGTGCCCCTAGGCTAAATAAAAAACACATCAGAATTTTGTGTATGAATTGATCAAGCCATACTGCCCCATGTACCATCGTGCAGGTATCTGATACACATGGGTCCCTACACTAAGTCCACACACCGTGCCAGTCAGTGGCCACCAACCCCGCAGGCGCGCACAGTCAGGGAACGGGGGCCATGGGACGGCCCTGCGACCCCCATGCCACAGGACCAGACCCAAAAACACCACACCAGAACCCGGCCAGCACCGCCGGCGGAGAAGGTCGCCCCCAAACAGCACAAGTCTGGATGAGGTATTGCGCTCACCATAGCTGCTGCAGACAGAATGGGAAAAGACAGGAGGGATTAAAACCATGTGCACTCAGGTGTCTCCTGCTAATTGCGGTCATGTGGGTCTCACCAGGAGGAGTGCAAAACACTGGGAAAAGAGAGAAACAAAATGCGGTTCACGGAAGAAAAAGAGCGCTGCACCTCACACCTATGGCTGATACTAGTGCCCCTAGGCTAAATAAAAAACACATCAGAATTTTGTGTATGAATTGATCAAGCCATACTGCCCCATGTACCATCGTGCAGGTATCTGATACACATGGGTCCCTACACTAAGTCCACACACCGTGCCAGTCAGTGGCCACCAACCCCGCAGGCGCGCACAGTCAGGGAACGGGGGCCATGGGACGGCCCTGCGACCCCCATGCCACAGGACCAGACCCAAAAACACCACACCAGAACCCGGCCAGCACCGCCGGCGGAGAAGGTCGCCCCCAAACAGCACAAGTCTGGATGAGGTATTGCGCTCACCATAGCTGCTGCAGACAGAATGGGAAAAGACAGGAGGGATTAAAACCATGTGCACTCAGGTGTCTCCTGCTAATTGCGGTCATGTGGGTCTCACCAGGAGGAGTGCAAAACACTGGGAAAAGAGAGAAACAAAATGCGGTTCACGGAAGAAAAAGAGCACTGCACCTCACACCTATGGCTGATACTAGTGCCCCTAGGCTAATATATAGCTAATTATAGTAGTTATATTCCTGTATATAGGAGCAGTATTATAGTAGTTATATTCCTGTATATAGGAGCAGTATTATAGTAGTTATATTCTTGTATATAGGGAGCAGTATTATAGTAGTTATATTCTTGTATATAGGAGCAGTATTATAGTAGTATATTCCTGTATATAGGGGGCAGTATTATAGTAGTTATATTCCTGTATATAGGAGCAGTATTATAGTAGTTATATTCCTGTATATAGGAGCAGTATTATAGTAGTTCTATTCCTGTATATAGGAGCAGTATTATAGTAGTTATATCCCTGTATATAGGAGCAGTATTATAGTAGTTATACTCCTGTATATAGGAGCAGTATTATAGTAGTTATATTCCTGTATATAGGGGCAGTATTATAGTAGTTATATTCCTTTATATAGGAGCAGTATTATAGTAGTTATATTCCTGTATATAGGAGCAGTATTATAGTAGTTATATTCTTGTATATAGGAGCAGTTTTATAGTAGTTATATTCCTGTATATAGGAGCAGTATTATAGTAGTTATATTCTTGTATATAGGAGCAGTATTATAGTAGTTATATCCCTGTATATAGGAGCAGTATTATAGTAGTTATATTCTTGTATATAGGGAGCAGTATTATAGTAGGTATATTCTTGTATATAGGAGCAGTATTATAGTAGTTATATCCCTGTATATAGGGGCAGTATTATAGTAGTTATATTCCTGTATATAGGGGCAGTATTATAGTAGTTATATTCCTGTATATAGGAGCAGTATTATAGTGGTTATATTCTTGTATATAAGAGCATTATTATAGTAGTTATATTCTTGTATATAGGAGCAGTATTATAGTAGTTTTGCAATACAGGAGAGAAAAGAGTGCTGCACCTCACACCTATGGCTGATACTAGTGCCTCTCGGCTACATAAAAAACATCAGAATTTTGTGTATGAATTGATCAAGCCATACTGCCCCATGTACCGCGTGCAGGTATCTGATACACATGGGTCCCTACACTAAGTCCACACTGTGCCGGTCAGTGACCACCACCCTCGCAGGCGCGCACAGTCAGGGAAGGGAGGCCATAAAACTGCCCTGCGACCCACATATCACAGGACCAGACCCAAAAATGCCACGCCAGAACCTGGCCAGCACCGCCGGCGAAGAAGGTCGCCCCCATACAGCACGAGCATTTTTTTCTTCTCCCTTTCTGAGTCCCATGCCTGGAGGGCCTCTTTTGGCCCAGTACATTGTAGCAGTGCAGTTTCACCTTTATCCATAGGTACTGCAGTTTGTTTCCCCTTTCACGGGGATTTTAGATGTTTTTATTTGTTTGTTCAACTGGTACTTAATAAAGTTTATTCTTTTTCTTAATTATTTTGGTGTGCGCTTGATTTAGTTACCCTAGTTTCCTTCTGTCCCTCTCTCCTTTTTACATTGTATTGTACCTAGGGTAGTGAGCTGCACCCAGCTTTACATATTTTTCTACCTGGTGGTGTCCACCCTGTCCCCTCTAGCACACCCATACAGCACGAGTCTGGATGAGGTATTGCGCTCACCATTGCTACTGCAGATAGAATGGGACAAACAGGAGGGATTAAAACCATGTGCACTCAGGTGTCTCCTGCTGATTGCGGTCATGTGGGTCTCACCAGGAGGAGTGCAAAAACACTGAGAAAGAAAGAAAGAAAGCAAAATGCAATACATTAGAGAAAAGAGCGCTGCACCTGTGTATCAGATACCTGCACGCGGTACATGGGGCAGTATGGCTTGATCAATTCATACACAAAATTCTGATGTGTTTTTTATTTGGCCTAGGGGCACTAGTATCAGCCATAGGTGTGAGGTGCAGCACTCTTTCTTCCCTGAACCGTATTTTGTTTCTCTCTTTTCTCAGTGTTTTGCACTCCTCCTGGAAGACCCACATGACCACAATTAGCAGGAGACACCTGAGTGCATGTGCTTTTATCCCTCCTGTTTGTCCCATTCTATCTGCAGTAGCAATGGTGAGCGCAATACCTTATCCAGACTTGTGCTGTTTGGGGGAGGCTTCCTCCGCCGGTGGTGCTGGCTGGGAGTTTTTTGGGGGGGCATTTTGGGTCTGGTCCTGTGGCATGGGGGTTGCAGGGCCATTCCATGGCCCCCCTTCCCTGCCAATGCACACCTGCGGGGGTGGTGGTCACTGACCGGCACAGTGTGCACATGTGTATCAGATACCTGCACACGGTACATGGGGCAGTGTGGCTTGATCAATTCATACACAAAATTCTCATGTCTTTTATGCAGCCGAGAGGCACTAGTGTCAGCCATAGGTGTGAGGTGCAGCGCTTTTTTTGTTCCCTGAACCGTATTATAGTAGTTATATTCTTGTATACAGGAGCAGTATTATAGTGCATAAAGTGTTTGCTTTAGGTTACAAACCCACTTGCCGGATATGCAGCGAGTCTCCTTGCTGCGTTTTTGCAGGGAGACTCGCTGCAGATCCTGGCCCTATACTTTCAATAGCAGAGAAACTCGCAGCAGGGATGTACATCCCTGCTGCGATTTTGTCTGCAGCCCGCCCCATTAACCCCCCGGCCGCCGGACATTATACATTACCGGGTCCCCGTTCCTGCTTGCTTCGGGGCTCCCGATGTCTTCACGGCCCGCCCGGCCAATCAGTGCGCTGCGGCGGGGCAGCGCACTGATTGGCCGGGCGGAACGTGCCGGGAGCCGCCGAAGCAAGCAGGAGCGGGGAACTGGTAATGTATATCCTGCCCGCCCCCCTGCAGCCCCGATCGCCCCGCAGCCCCCGGCCGCACGATCACCTGCAGCCCCCCAGCCCCCGGCCGCACGATCGCCCGCAGCTCCGCAGCCCCCGGCCGCATGATCGCCCGCAGCCCCCGGCCGGGGGCTGCGATGCTGGGGGCGATCGTGAGGTCGGGGGCTGCAGGGCTGGGGGCGATCGTGCGGCCGGGGGCTGCGGGCGATGGTGTAGTCGGGGGCTGCGGGCGATCGTGCGGCCGGGGGCTGGGGGCTATACATTACCTGATCCCGGCTCCTGCTTGCTTCAGCGGCTCCCGGCACGGCCCGCCCGGCCAATCAGTGCGCTGCCCCGCCGCAGCGCACTGATTGGCCGGGCGGGCCGTGAAGACACCGGGAGCCCCGAAGCAAGCAGGAACGGGGACCCGGTAATGTATAATGTCCGGCGGCCGGGGAGTTAATGGGGCGGGCTGCAGACAAAATCTTTTCTGCTATTGAAAGTTTCTCTGCTATTGAAAGTATAGGGCCAGGATCTGCAGCGAGTCTCGCTGCAAAAACGCAGCAAGGAGACTCACTGCAGATCCGGCAAGTGGGTTTGTAACCTTAATAAGATATATTACAAAGTTTCTTATGCATCTGCTCATTTGTGTAGAGGTTTATAATCAGACACTTTAGTGTTCTCCTGTGTTACGCCCCCTGCTGTTGAGGCCTGTAAGTGCACAAAGCATCTATGTACGTAAACAACATAATAAGCCTTGCACTTCGGCTATTTGAGAATTCCTCGCCCCATTACCAGGCAGGGGTCTCGGCTGGCAGCTCTGTGTATTCATACAGCAGGGTAAGAATTATAGGGCATTATGATATAACATAGTATCATTTTCTTAGTATGAGGCTGTAATTCTCCTGTATACAGATGCTGAGTGGATAATGCAGCCGGTGAGTAAAGGCTCTCGGGAGGCAGGTAATGAGGACAGGAGTACTTACTGAGTCAATGCCATGTAATGATACCTAGAAGGCTTTAACCCATGATGACCTTGTAGGCTGATGCGCTGTACACTGTCTATATAACATTCACTAAGCCTGATCTGAGGCCGCCGCATAAAACAAGCTAAAGCGACCACTTATGTCTTCAGTAATCCTATATAGTATGGAAATTACACCCATCTTGGGAAGATACTGGGGAGAAAGTGGCAGAAATAGCAAATACTAGAGCAAGCCTGATCTCACTAGAGATCAGCGGTGACATCACTGAGAATACAGCCTATCCATCACTAGAGATCAGCGGTGACATCACTGAGAATACAGCCTATCCATCACTAGAGATCAGCGGTGACATCACTGAGAATACAGCCTATCCATCACTAGAGATCAGCAGTGACATCACTGAGAATACAGCCTATCCATCACTAGAGATCAGCGGTGACATCACTGAGAACACAGCCTATCCATCACTAGAGATCAGCGGTGACATCACTGAGAATACAGCCTATCCATCACTAGAGATCAGCGGTGACATCACTGAGAATACAGCCTATCCACTAGAGATCAGCAGTGACATCACTGAGAATACAGCCTATCCATCACTAGAGATCAGCGGTGACATCACTGAGAATACAGCCTATCCATCACTAGAGATCAGCGGTGACATCACTGAGAATACAGCCTATCCATCACTAGAGATCGGCAGTGACATCACTGAGAATACAGCCTATCCATCACAAGAGATCAGTGACATCACTGAGAATACAGCCTATCCATCACTAGAGATCAGCGGTGACATCACTGAGAATACAGCCTATCCATCACTAGAGATCAGCGGTGACATCACTGAGAATACAGCCTATCCATCACTAGAGATCAGCGGTGACATCACTGAGAATACAGCCTATCCATCACTAGAGATCAGTGACATCACTGAGAATACAGCCTATCCATTACTAGAGATCAGCGGTGACATCACTGAGAATACAGCCTATCCATCACTAGAGATCAGTGACATCACTGAGAATACAGCCTATCCATCACTAGAGATCAGCGGTGACATCACTGAGAATACAGCCTATCCATCACTAGAGATCAGCAGTGACATCACTGAGAATACAGCCTATCCATCACTAGAGATCAGCGGTGACATCACTGAGAATACAGCCTATCCATCACCAGAGATCAGCGACATCACTGAGAATACAGCCTATCCATCACTAGAGATCAGTGACATCACTGAGAATACAGCCTATCCATCACTAGAGATCAGTGACATCACTGAGAATACAGCCTATCCATCACTAGAGATCAGCGACATCACTGAGAATACCGCCTATCCATCACTAGAGATCAGCAGTGACATCACTGAGAATACAGCCTATCCATCACTAGAGATCAGCAGTGACATCACTGAGAATACAGCCTATCCATCACTAGAGATCAGCAGTGACATCACTGAGAATACAGCCTATCCATCACTAGAGATCAGCAGTTACATCACTGAGAATACAGCCTATCCATCACTAGAGATCAGCGGTGACATCACTGAGAATACAGCCTATCCATCACTAGAGATCAGCGGTGACATCACTGAGAATACAGCCTATCCATCACTAGAGATCAGTGGTGACATCACTGAGAATACAGCCTATCCATCACTAGAGATCAGCGGTGACATCTCAGCGCGGTTGTGTTATATTCTATGTTAGTGACTCTCCTAAACGCTGATCTCTCCCATATGGATTCAGTAACAATAGAGATGACACATCTGCTCCAGATCTGGACTCACAAAGGCAGATGGCAGGAATAAGACCCCCAGTTCATAGGACCGGATAAACAGCTGGGTCCCGCTCTTCTCCAGAGACCCCCACGCAGCTTTGGAGAGGTTTGCGCTAAAAGAAAGGAAACAAATAATACAATGAGATGAATATCAGCGATGGGAATAATAGCATAAACCAGCGGAAGTTATAATATAACGTCTTCCTCATGGTGCAGAGCCTGCGCGCCATGCGATACCTCGCTAAGGAATCAGTACTGGTCATGTGACCCGCTTGCCCTGTCACTACCCGCAGTCGCTGTATTGTTTTAGCGCAGAAAGGTCAGGCGCATTACATCTGGTCGATGCACAACACGACGTTCTGTCAGGCACAATGTAACGCCATGAAATGCGTCGGGCTTCTGTTCCAATCACTGTAAAAGCCAGAGTAAGACTTCTCTGCGATACAGCACGTCCCCGGCAGCCACCCCACCGCGCCAGCTCAGATAATAATCTTGTCCTACGCTAGACCCCGTATGAGCACGCGGCGACCCCTCAGCGCACTGAATTCCCAGTCGCCTATGACGCTGCGGCCCTGAGGACAGAGCACTGCCGTCTGCCTCCGCCTGGATCAGCACTTTATCCCATATTGTTCCTGCAGCAGATCAGCGGGTGACGTCAGGCGCGGCGGGGAATTATGTACATCGTACCCCCAGTCTGAGAGACACTGCACAGCTGAGATCTCCGGACTGATGTAGCAGAGCTGAGATTGCTATCATAACTCGCAATGCAAGAGACAGGCGTATAGGGGAGTACTTTAGTGTCGTTATACATCAAGTCACAATGAACAGAAGGGAAACTCATTCACATACTGACTTCTCACAGCTGAGGGTTTGCTACAGTTGCATCCAGTCTAGACAATGCCCTGTGAGCTAAACAGACTGAGAGAGTCACTGCCGTTAATCTTTTTTTTTGCAGAAATCAATAGTCCAGGCATTTTAAGAAACTTTGTAATTGGGTTTATTAGGCAATTATGCCATTATCTGCATTCAAAAAGCCTTTTCCCAGGCCCCCCCTCCTCTCCTTTCTGTCATCCACTGCTCAATCAGGAAATCTCGACTTTTTTTTATCATTCGGATCCTGTCTGTGCTATGGAGAGGGGAGGAGGGAGATTAGTCGCCAGCAGAGAGCAGGGAACAAAGGATTACATAGCGGGGGAGCTATTCAGAGGTCAGTGGTGACTGTGAGAGGAGAGAGCCTGGTGAGGTAGCTGTAAATTAACTCTTTGTTGTCCTGTTTTGGTGTCTCATTTCCTTCTCTCCATAGGAAAACCATGAAGACAGGGGGACAGCTTCAAACTGCTTTTTCATGATAAAAATTCAATTTTTGGCTAATACACCCAATTACAAAGTTTCTTAAAATTGTCTGTACTATTGATTTCTGCAAAAAAAAAAATTTAATGACCGTGACACTTTAAGTAAACAGAGACATACTCCTTTTTATAGCAGTGGACTGGGCTGCTGTTTCTCTGCTTACACAACACCCAGTGCATCAGTAACCCCTTTCCTACCATCTACAGTGCACTGTGTAATCCCCCCCAACATAGTGCCCCCTGTTCAGTGCTTGCTGTGATGCTGCTGACTAGGGATGGTCCGAACATTGTTCGTTTCGGGTTCGTACGAACCCGAACTCTCGGTAATGATTCCCGCTGTCTGCCCGCTATGTGGAGAGGGTGGATACAGCAGGAGGACCGCCTGGAAAACTGGGATACAGCCATAGCCATAAGCTGCATCCCAGTTTTCCAGGCGGTCCTCCCGCTGTACCCGCCCACTCCACGGAGCGGGGAGACAGCGGGAATCTGATGCTAAGCGTTCGGGTTCACACGAACCCGAACCTCGGCAGTTTCGGACCATCCCTACTGCTGACGCTTGTTGCATTTCTGTTCACTTTGCTCAGTGCATCAGTAACCTCTTCTATCCATCATCTATAATAGATTACTGTATAAGTATCAACTGCCTGACCGTTACACAGCAGAGAGGAGAGAGTATGTGATAGGGATGTTTGGCTGTGTTCACATTGCAAAAAACGGATAAAAAAACAAAATGTTTACTTGTGTGCATCCATTTATCCAGTGACTTCTCTTAAAAAAAAAAAAAAAAAAAAAAAGATATTGCATAAAAAGTGTGATCCCAGCCTAAACTACAACTCCCAGCATGCCCTGACAGCCTTCAGCATGATGGGAGTTGTAGTGCTGCACAGCCACAGGCTGGGAAACCCTCCTAGAACGATCCACATTTTCCATATGTATGGGGGTGGGGTGCGTTGTGCGGTCACTAGGTCGCACCGTTGTCCCTTTAAGAGGCTGGCGTGACGTCTTCTGCCATTTACTGAAAAAATCTGCAGCTGCCAGACATCAAAGCGAACGCAAGATCCGCAGGTGAGGAACGCGTCTACCGGCCACAACAAGTGCTAGTGGTAATGGAGAGCGGCGGGGAGGGAGGGGGAGCGAGACCTAGCGCCGTAATCAGACACGGTTACCAGGATACATGATCGGTGAATACTCAGGACTCGCGCCTCAAGGATCTCAAGACTATTATAGTGGAATATTTTAAAGAACAACAAATGGTGGTTACCGTGGCAACAAAACGCAGAGTGCTCAGAAGGAAAATCGCTTAAAGGGCAACTCCTGGTCCTCAAGTCATCTGTAGCCTTGGAGTAGGCCTGGTCTTATAGACATAGCAATGGTGGATGAAACCAGGGGCCACACACACTGCCAGGGCATGCTGAGAGTTGTAGTTCTGTCATAGGTTGGGAAACACTAAAATGTAAAGTCTGTGAGGCCCATAGAGGCCGACGGAGGCTCCATCACACCCTCCACCAGTTACCAGAACCTTCAGATAAACAGCGGCTTGTTGCTAGGATACCGGCACAGCGTACCCTGTGCTGTCACCAATAGAGGAGTCCTGAGGGGGGGAGAGAGAGGAGTCCGGAGGAGGAGGGAGAGACAGAGGAGTCCAGAGGAGGAGGAGGGAGAGAGAGAGGAATCCAGAGGAGGAGGAAGGAGAGAGAGAGGAATCCAGAGGAGGATGAGGAGGAGGAGGAAGAGACAGAGGAATCCAGAGGAGGAGGAAGAGACAGAGAAGTCCAGAGAAGAAGGAGGAGGGAGAGACAGAGGAGGAGACAGAGGAGAATGAGGAGGAAGAGAGACACAGGACTCCAGAGGAGGAGGGAGAAACAGAGGAATCCAGAGGAGGAGGAGACGACAGAGGAGTCTAGAGAAGGAGGAGGAGGGAGAGACAGAGGAACCCGGAGGAGGAGGAGGAGGAAGAGACAGAGGAATCCAGAGAAGAAGGAGGAGGGAGAGACAGAGGAATCTGGAGGAGTAAGAGACACAGGAGTCCAGAGGAGGGAGAGAAAGAAGAATTCAAAAGGAGGAAAAGAGGAGTCCAGGAAGAGGAGGGAGATACAGGAGTCCAGAGGAGGAAAAGAAGAGTCCAGAGGAGGAAACAGAGAAGTCCAGTAGAGGCGGAGTCCAGAGAAGGCGGGAAAGACAAAGGAGTCCAGGAGGAGGAGGGAGTGACAGGATGAGAGAAAGAGTACCGGGAAGAGAGAAGAGTTTTAGAAAGGGGGAAAGGAATTTGGAGAAGGAGGACAAAAGGATTAAAGAGGAGGAACAACTGAGTGTAAAAAGTGTGAGGAGGAAAAGCACAGTCCCTAAAGGACAAGTCCAGCGAAAATTTTTATTTAAGGAATATATTGTCCTCCAAAAGTTATACAAATCCCCAATATACACTTATTACGGGAAATGCACATAACGTACTTTTTTTCCCTGCACTTACTACTGCATCAAGGCTTCACTTCCTGGATAACATGGCAATGTCACTTCCTGGATAACATGGTGATGTCACTTCCTCGATAGCATGGTGATGTCACTTCCTGGATAACACGGTGATGACACTTTCTGGATAACATAGTGATGTCACGACCCGACTCCCAGAGCTGTGTGGGCTATGGCTGCTGGAGAGGATGATGGCAGGGGGATGCTCAGTGTCCCTCCAGTGCCCTATGTCCCTCAGTGTCCCCCTGCCATCATCCTCTCCAGCAGCCACAGCCCGCACAGCTCTGGGAGACGGGTCATGACATCACCGTGTTATCCGGGAAGTGACATCACCATGTTATCCAGGAAGTGACATCACCGTGTTATTCGGGAAGTGACATCACCGTGTTATCCGGGAAGTGACATCATCGTGTTATCCGGGAAGTGACATCACTGTGTTATCCAGGAAGTGACATCACCGTGTTATCCGGGAAGTGACATCACCATGTTTTCCAGGAAGTGACATCACCGTGTTATCCAGGAAGTGACATCACCGTGTTATCCATGTTGGGGGACAATACAATACTTTGATAAAAAATTTTGCCAGACTTCTTTTAGAGAGGCAACAGAGGAGGCTCAAAGGTAAGGACAGAGGAGGCTGGAGGAGGATCATAAAGGAGTCCATAGGAAAAGAAAAGGAGCAGAAAAGGAGAAGAGGAATAAAGGAGTCTGGAGGAGGGGGGGCAGAGGAGCTTCGAGGGGGACAGAGGAGTTTGCAGGAGGGGACAGAGGGGTCTGGAGGAGCGGGAATAAAAAAATCTACAAGGAACAGGGGAGTCTAGAAGAAAAGGGACAGAGGCGGCCTAAGGGGTCTGAAGGAGAAAGGGAACAAGAGTGGAGGGTGACAGAGGAGTCTGGAAGCAGCGGCTCTGGTAGTTGCTTACACCCCTCTTCCTCGGGCTCTGAAGAGCTGCATGGGGGGGGGGGGGGGGGTCAGGAGGGATATCTCCCTGCCCTTGCATCTCGGTGGAGTGCGGCCGCCTGGTTCCTGGCAATAAATAGTCATCTATTCCCGTCCCACCCACCAGGTACTTGTCCCCATGCAGATGATAGCATTACATAGTACCTTAGGCCTCCCACTCCTAGCACCCCCCCCCCCCCAATTCTAAGGGTTAATGGCGTTGCTCTCCGACTATTGCTCAGGGTGTCACTTTGCTTTATTCTCTTAATTCATACAACTACAAATAAAAGAAAACTAAACAGAGGCATCAATGGCAGATGGCAGGAGATCTCGCTGCCATCTCTATGGAAACTTGGGATAAGAGGAGCGCTACAGACATGAGGAGCACCGAGCCACACTCCAGCTGAGATGGACTGAAGCCTCCGCATGCAACAAGCCTCTACAGAACATGCAGCACTTAAAGGAACAGCAACCTATAAAAAAAGAGCTCAGAGACAGGATCGTGTGGAGGAGGAGGAAAGAGCTGCCTGTAGAGCTCAGAGACAGGACTGTATGGAGGAGGAAAGATCTGCCTGTAGAGCTCAGAGACAGGATCGTGTGGAGGAGGAGGAAAGATCTGCCTGTAGAGCTCAGAGACAGGACTGTATGGAGGAGAGAAGAGCTGCCTGTAGAGCTCAGAGACAGGAATGTGTGGAGGAGGAAAGAGCTGCCTGTAGAGCTCAGAGACAGGATCGTGTGGAGGAGGAGGAAAGATCTGCCTGTAGAGCTCAGAGACAGGACTGTATGGAGGAGAGAAGAGCTGCCTGTAGGGCTCAGAGACAGGAATGTGTGGAGGAGGAGGAAAGAGCTGCCTGTAGAGCTCAGAGACAGGACTGTGTGGAGGAGGAGGAAAGAGCTGCCTGTAGAGCTCAGAGACAGGAATGTGTGGATGAGGAGGAAAGGACTGCCCGTAAAGCTCAGAGACTGGACTGTGTGGAGGAGGAGGAGGAGGAAGGGGGGGGAGGGCTGACTATTGAGCTCAGAGACAGGAGTGTGTGGAGGAGGAATGAGCTGCCTGTAGAGCTCAGAGACAGGACAAAGTAATAGGAGTAAATGGGCGTTGGTAAGAGTGGAGACAAGAAACCCAATAGTTACCGTGGCGGAGCTCCACAGATGCTGTGTACAGCTGGGAGAAGCTTCTAGAAGGTCATCACCATCTCCGCAGGAGTATTTACTAGAATGGTGCGGCCATAATACGGTCACAGTCTCTCCGGCTATGACATGGCGGCTGACAGCGGACAGAATGTTTGGAGCCGGGCCGGCACAGTCTGGGTAAGAAGCAGCGGATGTGTTAAATTACAGAGACTTCAACAAGAGCGCGGCGGGATGTCCAGGGCGATCAGCGGATACAGGAAATTATTGGCGATTTTCAGCTGCGAGCGCCGAGATTTATTGTCTTTCTTCTATTTATTTGCAACGTGAAACAAGCAAATCAATCAATTCCCGAGTAGAGCAGAGCCGGCACGGTTACCGCTGCACAGCCGGATAGTGGAGCTTACATAATGACGTATAGATCTGTGGAGACGCTGTGTGTCAGGACAATGAGAGCCGCAAATACAGGGGGCCACGCTACAGGGGAGATCAATACAAGGAGGGTCATGTGACCAGCAGGATTCCAATAGTACGGCACCTGCCAGACCAGGGGAGTAATGGATCTCCTCAACAACCAACAGTGAGAATCACTGTGTTATCTGTGGTGTTACATAGGACTGCAGGTGACTACTACATTATCCGTACTCAGAGATATCACTGTGTTATCTGTGCTGTTACATAGGACTGCAGGTGACATCTACTACATTATCTGTACTCAGAGATATCACTGTGTTATCTGTGGTGTTACATAGGACTGCAGGACTGTAGTGTATACCACCCCCCCCCTTGTACCTTGTAACTAAGAACCATGCCAGCTGCCGGCAGTCCGGTGACAGCCGCATGTACGTCTTGATGTGGGGCATGGCTCTACTACGACCTGAAGTTTCTGCTTTCCACCTGCTGTAAAGAGAAGGACAGGCGCTTATAGTGCAGGGATTACCACAGGTTACATGAGTATAGGTCAGACTACTTGCAGAGTTCTCTTTTCATACACTGGTACAATATAAACATACTGGTTGCTAAAATTGACATCCCCTTTAAGGTTTATTTGCATGAGCCTTTATAGCTCCTTTAAATCATGCAGGGAATGATAATTGCCTCTATGGCAGAGTGTTACCTACTGGAAGTATGTGTGAAGCCAGGGCTGCTTCTGAGCTGTCTGGATCCCGTACGGCAGGGAACCCCCCGCTGCAAAACACAAAGAGCGAAACAAGGCGGAACTGAGAATCCCGCAAAATATAAAGAAATAATGCAGGGACATTGGCTGCTATACTGGGGTCATACTGCTCTATAGGCATCCCTATAATGGAGCAGACAGGGCTGCAGTCTCCTCACCAGGATATCCCTCCAGGCTGGTCCTCACATTGTCCACAGATGGGTAGATCTGCAAAGAGAAAACATCACAGATGTCCCATTACCGCCATCGCATAACAACATGGCGGATAAGAGAAAGAGAGGTGTGATCTATGTACAGTGACCCCACCAGCAGAATAGTGAGTGCAGCTCTGGGGAATAATACAGGATGTAACTCAGGATCAGTACAGGATCAATAATGTATGTACACAGTGACCCCACCAGCAGAATAGTGAGTGCAGCTCTGGAGTATAATACAGGATGTAACTTAGGATCAGTAATGTAATGTATGTACATAGTGACCTCACCAGCAGAATAGTGAGTGCAGCTCTGGAGTATAATACAAAATGTAACTCAGGATCAGTACAGGATCATGTAATGTATGAGCACAGGGACTTATGTAGTGAACAGATGAGTGGGGACTGGAAACATGTACAGGGGATATCACTCAGGACATTACCAATTGCAGGGGGTTTTCGGAGTGCGGCAGCGTTTTCACCCCCTTCCCCAGGGTCTTCATGCTTTCACTGAATTCAGAGTGCAGCCACTTGCTTTGGTCGGCCCCCATTGAGCCTATGCTGGAAAACTGACCAATCACAGGCCAAGATTCTACGCCAGCGATGGGGCTGCACTTCTCCCTTAAAATCTACAAAGTGAAGAAAGACAAAGATGATAGATGATCAGGACGCATCAGGTAAGTATTATGGCTGGTTCTGGAGCTTACTCACCTTTCTTAGGCGGAAGTGCCCCCATTTGTCTTTTTCGTATCCCTGGAACCTCCCGGGTGTGGATCCCACCAGATACACCCTGTAATACAATCACCATAAGAACAATGTATCAGCGTCTCCTCTATCATGTTCCATCATGTGTCACTACACGGAGCCCCCATCACATACTGACCTGGTCTCGGACAGATCGTGCTGCTTAATGATATCTGTCCATTCCCTGAGGCTCGGCGAGTTGTAGGCGCTCAGATAAGCCACCAAGTCAGCCCTGAAGTTGGTGACTGACTCTCCGGCTAATGATGAAGACCCCTCGGGCAGTCTGGGATACAGAGGACTCAGCCAGATCCTGACACGAAGCCAAGAAGAGAAGATAATAAGATGTGAAGGGGATGGATTCTGCAGTAATACACTCAGGGAGGAAGAGCACTGAAGCCCCTATTCCACAGGCCGACAGTGAGGAGCTATCAGCGCTTATTTGCTCCTCGTTCCCCTGTATTCTCAGTGCTGACATCACTGAGAATACAGCCTATCCATCACTAGAGATCAGCGGTGACATCACTGAGAATACAGCCTATCCATCACTAGAGATCAGCGGTGACATCACTGAGAATACAGCCTATCCATCACTAGAGATCGGTGACATCACTGAGAATACAGCCTATCCATCACTAGAGATCAGCGGTGACATCACTGAGAATACAGCCTATCCATCACTAGAGATCAGTGACATCACTGAGAATACAGCCTATCCATCACTAGAGATCAGCGGTGACATCACTGAGAATACAGCCTATCCATCACTAGAGATCAGTGACATCACTGAGAATACAGCCTATCCATCACTAGAGATCAGCGGTGACATCACTGAGAATACAGCCTATACATCACTAGAGATCAGTGGTGACATCACTGAGAATACAGCCTATCCATCACTAGAGATCAGCGGTGACATCACTGAGAATACAGCCTATCCATCACTAGAGATCAGCGGTGAGATCACTGAGAATACAGCCTATCCATCACTAGAGATCAGCAGGGACATCACTGAGAATACAGCCTATCCATCACTAGAGATCAGCGGTGACATCACTGAGAATACAGCCTATCCATCACTAGAGATCAGCGGTGACATCACTGAGAATACAGCCTATCCATCACTAGAGATCAGTGACATCACTGAGAATACAGCCTATCCATCACTAGAGATCAGCGGTGACATCACTGAGAATACAGCCTATCCATCACTAGAGATCAGCAGTGACATCACTGAGAATACAGCCTATCCATCACTAGAGATCAGCAGTGACATCACTGAGAATACAGCCTATCCATCACTAGAGATCAGCGGTGACATCACTGAGAATACAGCCTATCCATCACTAGAGATCAGTGACATCACTGAGAATACAGCCTATCCATCACTAGAGATCAGCGGTGACATCACTGAGAATACAGCCTATCCATCACTAGAGATCAGCGGTGACATCACTGAGAATACAGCCTATCCATCAGTAGAGATCAGCGGTGACATCACTGAGAATACAGCCTATCCATCACTAGAGATCAGCGGTGACATCACTGAGAATACAGCCTATCCATCACTAGAGATCAGCGGTGACATCACTGAGAATACAGCCTATCCATCACTAGAGATCAGCTGTGACATCACTGAGAATACAGCCTATCCATCACTAGAGATCAGCGGTGACATCACTGAGAATACAGCCTATCCAGTGATGTCAGTCCGCCCTCAGTCAGTGATTGGCTGAGCAGGCTGTTGCTTCCAGACGGGATTGCTCGGCTGGGGACTGAGGACGACAGAGGAGAAGGCGGGGGTAGGAATAGGCTGCCTGTTATGTTCTGCCTCTCAGTAGCAACATATTCAAAGCAGAATACCCCTTTAAGCATGTCCTGTCCTTAAGTTGCAGAACAGAACAGACAGCGGCCCTCACTGTTCAGGGTCTTGCAGACAGCATCCAGTCCTCTCCATCACATGGCAGGTAAACAACGTCTGCATTATAGACCGCCGTGTAGGATGTACAACAATACGCAGAGCGGCTGCCATCAGGAAGCCGGAGACAAAGGAACAAAGAGACAGAAGTAATGTCTTTGAAGATGGCGCTGAGTACGGCCGCTCAGGAAGCGGGCACGAAAGGAAAAGGCTTTTATATGTAATGTAACTGAGTTACCTCTAGAGAGAACAATGGTGGAAGGAGGTCGGGGGCGCTGGGGAGAGAACACAGGATCTAACCGAGCGCTCTCATCTATAGCGTCACACACTGAGCTACAGGGGATATACTACATCCTCATACTACACAATAGTGTCCTACCACAAGATCAGCAATACAGGTGATCAGACACCAGATCCACACACAGCCCCGCCCCCTGCATATAATTTGTATAGGGAGGTAGTCACAGCCCCGCCCCCTGTACATCATGTGTATAGAGGTAGTCACAGCCCCGCCCCCTGTATATCATGTGTATAGAGAGGTAGTCACAGCCCCGCCCCCTGTATACCATGTGTAGAGATGTAGTCACAGCCCCGCCCCCTGTATACCATGGGTAGAGATGTAGTCACAGCCCCGCCCCCTGTATATGTGTATAGAGGTAGTCACAGGCCCTCCCCCTGTATATTGTGTAGAGAGGTAGTCACAGCCCCGCCCCCTGTATATCATGTGTATAGAGAGGTAGTCACAGCCCCGCCCCCTGTATATCATGTGTATAGAGGTAGTCACAGCCCCGCCCCCTGTATATCATGTGTATAGAGGTAGTCACAGCCCCGCCCCCTGTATATCATGTGTATAGAGGTAGTCACAGCCCCGCCCCCTGTATATCATGTGTATAGAGGTAGTCACAGCCCCGCCCCCTGTATATCATGTGTATAGAGGTAGTCACAGCCCTGCCCCCTGTACATCATGTGTATAGAGGTAGTCACAGCCCCGCCCCTGTGTATCATGTGTATAGAGGTAGTCACAGCCCTGCCCCCTGTATATCATGTGTATAGAGGTAGTCACAGCCCCGCCCCCTGTATACCATGTGTAGAGATGTAGTCACAGCCCCGCCCCCTGTATACTATGTGTATAGAGATGTAGTCACAGCCCCGCCCCCTGTATATGTGTATAGAGGTAGTCACAGGCCCTCCCCCTGTATATTGTGTATAGAGAGGTAGTCACAGCCCCGCCCCCTGTATATCATGTGTATAGAGAGGTAGTCACAGCCCGTCCCCTGTATATCCTGTGTATAGAGATAGTCACAGCCCCGCCCCCTGTATATCCTGTGTATAGAGAGGTAGTCACAGCCCCGCCCCCTGTATATCCTGTGTATAGAGAGGTAGTCACAGCCCCGCCCCCTGTATATCATGTGTATAGAGGTAGTCACAGCCCCGCCCCCTGTATATCTTGTCTATAGAGAGGTAGTCACAGCCCCGCCCTCTGTATATCATGTGTATAGAGATGTAGTCACAGCCCCGCCCTCTGTATATGTGTATATAGAGGTAGTCACAGCCTTGATCCCTGGATAACATCACTGAACATAGAATAGTTGGGAGACAGATTTTCAAACTTTCTGGATTATTGGATGATCATAAAAGTATACACATTGATTATGATAAAAGATGGATGGTTTCAGGGCATTATGGGTGATACATACCCCTGGGTCTTCTGGTGCCAGTCATCGCGGATGAGGTTACTGGTGTGGATGACGACTCGCAGACCTTCCTCGTATAATAGCAGCATCATTTTCCTTTAAGAGACGGCTCTGATTATTGCCGAGATAACAACAGTAGGAGAAATTACCAGCCCTGGGTATGTGAAGCCCCCCAGCGATGTGCCGAGCCCCCTCCCCCACCTGTACAATCCATGTGTTCCTATACATCTTGTACCAGAGTGGAGGAGGCTGAATGCAGATGGATTACACATAATGAATAGCAATGGATTGTACATACAGAACCTGCGATGAGGGGGAGATTACTCCCTCGGGGGCTCGCTCTCTATTCTCACCTTCACAGGAAAGAACACAGTGATCTGAGCCGGAACAGAGTCTCTATGGGCGATCCTGCTTACTGCTGCAGGACTACAACTCTCAGAATGCCCAACCACAACCTCCGCACCCCAGGGTTCCCCAACTTGTGGCAGCCATAGGCTTTTAGGGCATGATGGGAGTTGTAGTTTTGCAACAGCTGTTGGGCCACAAGTTGGGGAAAACTACTATACAGAGTGGAGTGAATGGTATCATGAGAGTAGTAGTTTTGGAACGTTGCTGTATGGAGAGCAAGGATTCTTGCCTCCTCTTACAGACAGCATTTAGGGGGAGGGAGCCGCCCTGCTGGTCAAATGAGGGTAGTGAGGTGCCACCAGGAGTGCAGTGCTGAGGATTATGATATTATAATGGATGATATCATGCGAATAATAAGGGTAACCCTGAAGACCCGGGGAGGGGTCAGCCGCAGGCTACACTCCTATCCCCTGCCATAGACCGGCTGTCCTCTGGGTGAGGGGTCAGCCGCAGGCTACACTCCTATCCCCTGCCATACACTGATTGTCCTCTGGGTGAGGCGTCAGCCGCAGGCTACACTCCTATCCCCTGCCATAGACTGGCAGGCCTCCGGGCGAGGGGTCAGGTTACACTCCTATGCCCTGCCATAGACCGGCTGTCCTCTGGGTGAGGCGTTAGCCGCAGGCTACACTCCTATCCCCTGCCATAGACCGGCTGTCCTCTGGGTGAGGGGTCAGCCGCAGGCTACACTCCTATCCCCTGCCATACACTGATTGTCCTCTGGGTGAGGCGTCAGCCGCAGGCTACACTCCTATCCCCTGCCATAGACTGGCAGGCCTCCGGGCGAGGGGTCAGGTTACACTCCTATGCCCTGCCATAGACCGGCTGTCCTCTGGGTGAGGCGTTAGCCGCAGGCTACACTCCTATCCCCTGCCATAGACCGGCTGTCCTCTGGGTGAGGCGTCAGCCGCAGGCTACACTCCTATCCCCTGCCATATACTGGTTGGCCTCCGGGCGAGGGGTCAGCAGCAGGCTACACTCCTATCCCCAGCTATAGACGATCTGACCTCTGGGCGAGGGGTCAGCCGAAAACTACACTCCTATCCCCTGCCATAGACTGGCTGTCCTGCGGGCGAGGGGTAAGGTTACACTCCTATCCCCTGCCATATACTGGTTGTCCTCCGGGCGAGGGGTCAGCCGCAGACTACACTCCTATCCCCTGCCACAGACTGTCTGTCCCCCCCAGGACTAATCTCTGCTGGATTCATAAAGTGCAGAGGGATAAGAGCGGTGCACAATGCCAGGCTGCTCCTCTCCTTCTGGCCGGTTGCTTGGAAACTGCTACTAGAGAGTGAAATGAAGAGAACACAGAGCGATCCCATCATGTGCCGCCTCCCATCACACAGGGACGCCAAAACCTCAACAGGTCTCCTGGGGGACATGGCCAGACCCCACAGCGGAGTTCTATGTAGCTGCTGTAAGACTACAACTCCCAGGAGGCCCTGCCAGTCTGCAGGGATTCTAGAGTCTACCTACGTCTCCTGGGGGACAGGATCAGACCCTCCAACCATGACCTCCAACCTCTAGATATTGCAAAACTACAACTCCCAGCATGCCCTGACTGTCTACACCTAAATACATCGACTAGGGGACAGGACAAGGTCCCACAGCATGTTGCAGAACTACAACTCCCAGTATGTTCTTGCAGGGACCCCAAACACTTGATTAAAGGGGAACTCCAATGAAGATGTTATACTTTCAAATCAAATAGTGTAAGAAAGTTGTACAGATTTGTAATTTACTTGTAAGTAATCATTTCCAGTCTTCCAGTACTTATCAGCTGCTGTATGTCCTGCAGGAAGTGGTGTCTTCTCTCCAGTCTGACACAGTACTCTCTGCTGCCACCTCTGTCCATGTCAGGAACTGTCCAGAGCAGGAGAGGTTTTCTATGGGGATTTGCTGCTGCTCTGGACAGTTCCTGACATGGACAGAGATGGCAGCAGAGAGCACTGTGTCAGACTGGAGAGAATACACCACTTCTGCAGGACATACAGTAGCTGATAAGTACCGGAAGACTGGAGATTTTTTATATAAAAGTAAATTCCATATCTATGTAACTTTCTAACAACTGATGATTTAAAAAAAAAAAAAAAAAAAAAAAAAAAAAAAAAAGCTGATGAAAATCTACAGTGATGTCTTCTAATAAGTCCTGACAGTGACGCCAAAATCTGTCTACATCTCTGGATTTGTGGACTTACGTATGGTGCGTCCCGAACGCCTGATCCAGCCGCGCCTACAGAACAAAGACACCGGTTATAGCAGAAGAAAACCCAACAGCCATAGAAAGTGATGTAAAGGCAATCAATGCTGAAACGTCCAAAACGTGTTATGGGTGGTCAGGGTGGGGGCCACATACTGTCTGCAGGGTCACACCTTATAGGACACGACGTATAGAAAAAGAACCGGAGAGAAAGACGTTCCCCGGAGTGAAGCAGAGGGGAGTGGCCATTAGTGATGGTGCGATGCCCTCTAGTGTTCATAAGCAGAACTGATACACATCCTCCTCATGTACAGGAGAGGAGGGAGATTCATGGACGTTATCAGGGATTTCTCTTCTATTGGGGAAAATGTTTCAGTGACCGGACAGAAGTGGTTACAATATAAAGACTCACAGCAGAACTAGCAGGATGCAGGTCACCATGTCCTCCTCCTCCTCCGCCTGCACCCACAGCCGCCTCCGCCTCCTCCGACCCTCCGCCTGCACTCACAGCCGCCTCCGCCTCCTCCGACCCTCCGCCTGCACTCACAGTCGCCTCCTCCTTCCCTGTGGCGCTCATAGCCGCCGCCTGCTTCTCCCCTCTGGCGCTCACAGCCGCCTCCTCCTCCTCCCCCTCTCTGGCGCTCACAGCCCCCTCTTCCCCCTCCCCCACTCAGGCACTCACAGCCGCCTCCTCCTCCTCCCCTCTGGCACTCACTGCCGCCTCCTCCTCCTCCCCTCTGGCGCTCACAGCCGCCTCCTCCTCCTCCCCTCTGGCGCTCACAGCCGCCTCCTCCTCCTCCCCTCTGGCGCTCACAGCCGCCTCCTCCTCCTCCCCTCTGGCGCTCACAGCCGCCTCCTCCCCTCTGGCGCTCACAGCCGCCTCCTCCTCCTCCCCTCTGGCGCTCACAGCCGCCTCCTCCTCCCCTCTGGCGCTCACAGCCGCCTCCTCCTCCCCTCTAGCTCTCAGCCGCCTCCTCTCCTCCCCCCCCCCTCTGGCGCTCACAGCCGCCTCCTCCTCCTCCCCCCCCCCCCTGGCGCTCACAGCCGCCTCCTCCTCCTCCTTCTCCCCCCCCCCTCTGTCGCTCACAGCCGCCTCCCCCCCCTCTGGCGCTCACAGCAGCCTCCCCCCCCCCTCTGGCGCTCACAGCCGCCTCCTCCTCCTCCTCCCCCCCCTGGCGCTCACAGCCGCCTCCTCCTCCTTCCCCCCTCTGGCACTCACAGCCAGCTCTTCCCCCTCCCTCACTCAGGCACTCACAGCCGCCTCCTCCCCTCTGGCACTCACTGCCGTCTCCTCCTCCCCTCTGGCACTCACAGCCACCTCCTCCCCTCTGGCACTCACAGCTGCCTCCTCCTCCCTCTGCTGGCACTCACAGCCGCCTCCTCCTCCCCCTCCTGGCACTCACAGCTGCCTCCTCCTCCCTCTCCTGGCACTCACAGCGGCATCCTCCTCCCCCTCCTGGCACTCACAGCCGCCGCCTCCTCCTCCCCCGCCGGGCACTCACAGCCGCCGCCTCCTCCTCCCCCTCCTGGCACACACAGCCGCCGCCTCCACCTCCTCCTCCCCCTCCTGGCACTCACAGCCGCCTCCTCCTTCTCTCAGGCACTCACAGCCGCCTCCTCCCCTCTGGCACTCACAGCCGCCTCCTCCTCCTCTCAGGCACTCACAGCTGCCTCCCCCTCCCCCTCCTGGCGCTCACAGCCGCCTCCTCCTCCCCCCCCCCCCCCCCTGGCGCTCACAGCCGCCTCCTCCTCCTTCTCCCCCCCCCCCCCTCTGTCGCTCACAGCCGCCTCCCCCCCCCCTCTGGCGCTCACAGCAGCCTCCCCCCCCCCCTCTGGCGCTCACAGCCGCCTCCTCCTCCTCCTCCTCCCCCCCCTGGCGCTCACAGCCGCCTCCTCCTCCTTCCCCCCTCTGGCACTCACAGCCAGCTCTTCCCCCTCCCTCACTCAGGCACTCACAGCCGCCTCCTCCCCTCTGGCACTCACTGCCGTCTCCTCCTCCCCTCTGGCACTCACAGCCGCCTCCTCCCCTCTGGCACTCACAGCCGCCTCCTCCTCCTTCCCCCCTCTGGCACTCACAGCCAGCTCTTCCCCCTCCCTCACTCAGGCACTCACAGCCGCCTCCTCCCCTCTGGCACTCACTGCCGTCTCCTCCTCCCCTCTGGCACTCACAGCCACCTCCTCCTACTCCTCCTCCCCTCTGGCACTCACAGCTGCCTCCTCCTACCTCTGCTGGCACTCACAGCCGCCTCCTCCTCCCCCTCCTGGCACTCACAGCTGCCTCCTCCTCCCTCTCCTGGCACTCACAGCGGCATCCTCCTCCCCCTCCTGGCACTCACAGCCGCCGCCTCCTCCTCCCCCTCCTGGCACTCACAGCCGCCGCCTCCTCCTCCCCCTCCTGGCACACACAGCCGCCGCCTCCACCTCCTCCTCCCCCTCCTGGCACTCACAGCCGCCTCCTCCTTCTCTCAGGCACTCACAGCCGCCTCCTCCCCTCTGGCACTCACAGCCGCCTCCTCCTCCTCTCAGGCACTCACAGCTGCCTCCCCCCTCCCCCTCCTGGCGCTCACAGCCGCCTCCTCCCCCCCCCCCCCCCCCCCCCCTGGCGCTCACAGCCGCCTCCTCCTCCTTCTCCCCCCCCCCCCTCTGTCGCTCACAGCCGCCTCCCCCCCCCCTCTGGCGCTCACAGCAGCCTCCCCCCCCCCCCTCTGGCGCTCACAGCCGCCTCCTCCTCCTCCTCCTCCCCCCCCTGGCGCTCACAGCCGCCTCCTCCTCCTTCCCCCCTCTGGCACTCACAGCCAGCTCTTCCCCCTCCCTCACTCAGGCACTCACAGCCGCCTCCTCCCCTCTGGCACTCACTGCCGTCTCCTCCTCCCCTCTGGCACTCACAGCCGCCTCCTCCCCTCTGGCACTCACAGCCGCCTCCTCCTCCTTCCCCCCTCTGGCACTCACAGCCAGCTCTTCCCCCTCCCTTACTCAGGCACTCACAGCCGCCTCCTCCCCTCTGGCACTCACTGCCGTCTCCTCCTCCCCTCTGGCACTCACAGCCACCTCCTCCTACTCCTCCTCCCCTCTGGCACTCACAGCTGCCTCCTCCTACCTCTGCTGGCACTCACAGCCGCCTCCTCCTCCCCCTCCTGGCACTCACAGCTGCCTCCTCCTCCCTCTCCTGGCACTCACAGCGGCATCCTCCTCCCCCTCCTGGCACTCACAGCCGCCGCCTCCTCCTCCCCCTCCTGGCACTCACAGCCGCCGCCTCCTCCTCCCCCTCCTGGCACTCACAGCCGCCGCCTCCACCTCCTCCTCCCCCTCCTGGCACTCACAGCCGCCTCCTCCTTCTCTCAGGCACTCACAGCCGCCTCCTCCCCTCTGGCACTCACAGCCGCCTCCTCCTCCTCTCAGGCACTCACAGCTGCCTCCCCCTCCCCCTCCTGGCACTCACAGCCGCCGCCTCCTCCTCCTGGCACTCACAGCCTCCTCCCCCTCCTCGCACTCACAGCCGCCTCCTCCACCACTCTGGCACTCACAGCCGCCTCCTCCTAACCCTCCTGGCACTCACAGCCGCCTCCTCCTCCTCCCCTCTGACACTCACAGTCGCCTCCACCTCCCCCCCTCTGACACTCACAGCCGCCTCTTCCTCCCCTCTGGCACTAACAGCCGCCTGCTCCGGTAGGATGCCGCATAGGACATGAATACCTGGCACAGCCGGACGTTCTCATAGGGATGAGCATCTTCATGGAGCCGAGCTTTGGATTCCTGCTTCTCCCCATGGACGATAAGCAATGGTTTATCCCTGGTTACATAACAGAAGAGAGTGAAGAGTATTATAATGGCTCTGCGTACTGTCAGGGAATAGAACCATTGTAGTCTACCTCACAGACCTAATACATCTCCAGCTGAGGGTCTGTTACAATGTCATATCATAGAATATAAGCCATGTCCATGCGACTCACCGGAACTCCTGCGGGTATTGCTTCACCAGCCAGGCAACATCTATGCAATAGTTAAACTGCAAAGAACCATACAAGCAGTATATGAGGCATGTTATACAGTGTTATAGAGGATTATATAGGATTATTGAGCGTTATACAGGATCATATATATAGCTGTTCACTCTGCAGTCCCCAAAAATCTACTGCAGTAATAGAGAGAGACAGAAGGGGAGAAGGGGGATGCAGCTGCAGCTTATGTCTATGTGATAAGGGAGAGGACATGTCATGTGAGCATGTGTTCCCAGAGAGAAGGAGACTACCTGGAACATGCACAACACATAATACACACCGATAGCTGCAGCATATGGAAACGCTACCTGACGGCAAGACGTACCTGAACGGAAGACACCAACGTCCCAAAGAGAGGAGACAGAATATCTGCCAATACAGAGAAACATGGCGATCAGAATGGGGTACAACAGATCTAGTCACCTACTAGATCTGTTCTCGTAAGAGAGGACCCCCCCCCACCACTACTACCAGACAGAGAGACCCCGACACCACCAAAGGGGAGAGAGACCCCCCCCTCCCGTGACACCACCAGAGAGAGACCCCCCACGACACCACCAGAGGAGAGACACCCACCCCCGACACCACCAGAGGAGAGAGACCCCGACAACATCAAAGGGGAGAGAGACCCCCTCCCGCAACACCACCAAAGGAGAGAGACCCCCCACGACACCACCAGAGGAGAGACACCCACCCCCGACACCACCAGAGGAGAGAGACCCCGACAACACCAAAGGGGAGAGACACCCCCCTCCCGTGACACCACCAGAGGAGAGAGACCCCCCACGACACCACCAGAGGAGAGACACCCACCCCCGACACCACCAAAGGAGAGACGACCCCCCTCCCCCCCGACACCACTGAGAGACCCCGCCCCCTTGCTACTGGGCAGAGGACTCCCCAGCCTGGCACCCACTGTAGGGAGAGGACCCCCGGCACATGCACACAGTAGAGAGAGGACCGCAGGCACATGCTGTCAGAGGGGTGAGACCCCGTCTCTTTTCTACTGAACAGAGGACACTCTTCACCCCCCGGCACACGCACAGCCCTAACAGCCATTGTAGAAGAAGTAACACAGTTATTGGGGGTGGGACGGGCGCTCCCCACCTTGCTGTACCTCACCTTTAATGTGGAGCGCTCCTGTGTTATACTTGGGCTTGATTCCTGTGACTTTGGTCAAATAAAAGCGGAACGGCTCCCCGGCCTGGAGTACATCCCAGGGGTCCTGAGCATCACTGGGGGTCCGGTACTTCTCCTGGGTGTCGGGGCTACGTCTGCTTTCCTTCTGCAGCTTCCCCTTAGAGGACGTCTCCTCTTTCTCTGACTTTCCAGGCTTTTCCGACTTTTGCTCATCCTCGCTGCTAGACAGACACCAACCAGAATCCTCCCTGTCTGTTTTTGGCTTCTTGGCTGGTGATGGCTCCTTACCGGGGAGCTCCTCAAACTTCAGAGGATGTGACTTCCTCTTGTAGGACTCCTTCCTGGCGTCAGAGCAGTGGTACTGAGGAGGGGGGCTGCTGCTGGGCTTCACCTTACCTGTAGAAGACGCCTCCTGGTCCTCACACTCATCTTCACTGCTGGACAGAGTCCACTTGCCGTAACTCCCCTGCTGGGAACCAGTGCCCCTGCAGATACAGAGAGCATCAATATGGCGGCACGGCGGTCACCGCTATACACAATGCCGCATCGACACATTCAATTATCAGCGAGATTCAGAGAGAGAAGTTTCTGCGTAGAGATGAGCAAATCGCCCATCTAAAAGAAGCTCCACCCCGGGTGCCAGGGAAAAGCTGGATCCAATCCTGGGAATCTGGGTGAAGTTGCCCAGGATTGGATCCAGCTTTTCCCGGCATCCCGGGAGGAGCGGCAGGGAGCAGAGCAGCACTGACAGGCGGGCGGCTTGATGAGCCAAGTGCTGATCAAACAAAGCGCTTCGCTCATCTCTAATTCTCAGCCCTCAAGTAAGTGTTATATCCCCCATAGTGCTGGATTCCCAGCTTACACTGCTCAGTGCTTCTCTATAATGTGCTGTAAGCTCCCCATAGAAGTGGAAGGAGATTGGAGAGGGAGGAATGAGCTGTAAAATGAGACAGAGAAGTTGCTGTACCCTCTATTAAGTGTTATATTTCCCCTAGTGCTGGTGTTACAGCTTACACTGCCCAGTACAGGTATATAATGTCCTTCATGCTGTCCATATAGGTTTATAGAGAGGCGTATGAGGGAAAGCTGCTGAGCGCTCTACTAGAAGTGGTTGGCGTCCCCATGGAATGTGCATGGGATGGCATCTGCGGTGGCCACACAGGTGATCCAATCACACCGGGGGGTCCCTGTTCTCAAGATCGATGGGGATCCCCAGTTATCAGCTTACTATCCCCTCTTCCAGGTTATTCCTCTGTAATGACAGATTATAACTCAGAGAATATTGGTAGGGAAGACGCTGCATTATTACAGCCGCGCACCCGGCAGCCGCCTGACATTATTAATAAACAACATCTGCTGCCGCCGAAACCCCCCCCCCGGTGAGCGAACAATCCCGGGCGGCTTCATCCTGGGCCCCAGACGTGGCGGTTAAAGAACATGGAGGCTGAATTCTGTCATTGCCATCTGCTGCCGAGCCGCACAGAGAAGATCCAGGCGCTGCCGATCACTCTACCGAAGATGCCGCTTATCCCCACAGGCCGGGAGCAATCGCTGTAACTAAGGCCGGTGCGGGGGATGGGAGCGATCCCTGTAACTGAGAACGATGCGGGGGATGGGCTGTAACTGGGAACGGTGCGGGGGATGGGCTGTAACTGAGGCCGGTGCGGGGGATGGGAGCGATCCCTGTAACTGAGACCGCTGCGGGGGATGAGAGCGATCCCTGTAACTGAGACCGATGCGGGGGATGGAAGCGATCCCTGTAACTGAGACCGGTGCGGGGGAGGGGAGCGATCCCTGTAACTGAGACCGGTGCGGGGGAGGGGAGCGATCCCTGTAACTGAGACCGGTGCGGGGGAGGGGAGCGATCCCTGTAACTGAGACCGATGCGGGGGAGGGGAGCGATCCCTGTAACTGAGACCGGTGCGAGGGAGGGGAGCGATCCCTGTAACTGAGACCGATGCGGGGGAGGGGAGCGATCCCTGTAACTGAGACCGGTGCGGGGAAAGGGAGCGATCCCTGTAACTGAGGCCGGTGCGGGGGAGGGGAGCGATCCCTGTAACTGAGGCCGGTGCGGGGGAGGGGAGCGATCCCTGTAACTGAGGCCGGTGCGGGGGAAGGGAGCGATCCCTGTAACTGAGGCCGGTGCGGGGGAGGGGAGCGATCCCTGTAACTGAGACCGGTGCGGGGAAAGGGAGCGATCCCTGTAACTGAGACCGGTGCGGGGAAAGGGAGCGATCCCTGTAACTGAGGCCGGTGCGGGGGAGGGGAGCGATCCCTGTAACTGAGACCGGTGCGGGGGAAGGGAGCGATCCCTGTAACTGAGGCCGGTGCGGGGGAAGGGAGCGATCCCTGTAACTGAGGCCGGTGCGGGGGAAGGGAGCGATCCCTGTAACTGAGGCCGGTGCGGGGGAGGGGAGCGATCCCTGTAACTGAGACCGGTGCGGGGGAGGGGAGCGATCCCTGTAACTGAGACCGATGCGGGGGAGGGGAGCGATCCCTGTAACTGAGACCGGTGCGAGGGAGGGGAGCGATCCCTGTAACTGAGACCGATGCGGGGGAGGGGAGCGATCCCTGTAACTGAGACCGGTGCGGGGGAAGGGAGCGATCCCTGTAACTGAGGCCGGTGCGGGGGAGGGGAGCGATCCCTGTAACTGAGGCCGGTGCGGGGGAGGGGAGCGATCCCTGTAACTGAGGCCGGTGCGGGGGAAGGGAGCGATCCCTGTAACTGAGGCCGGTGCGGGGGAGGGGAGCGATCCCTGTAACTGAGACCGGTGCGGGGAAAGGGAGCGATCCCTGTAACTGAGACCGGTGCGGGGAAAGGGAGCGATCCCTGTAACTGAGGCCGGTGCGGGGGAGGGGAGCGATCCCTGTAACTGAGACCGGTGCGGGGGAAGGGAGCGATCCCTGTAACTGAGGCCGGTGCGGGGGAAGGGAGCGATCCCTGTAACTGAGGCCGGTGCGGGGGAAGGGAGCGATCCCTGTAACTGAGGCCGGTGCGGGGGAGGGGAGCGATCCCTGTAACTGAGGCCGGTGCGGGGGAGGGGAGCGATCCCTGTAACTGAGGCCGGTGCGGGGGAAGGGGGCGGTCCCTGTAACTGAGGTCGGTGAGGGGGAAGGGGGCGGTCCCTGTAACTGAGGTCGGTGCGGGGGAAGGGGGCGGTCCCTGTAACTCAGAAGGGAGCGATCCCTGTTAGAGTGCGTGCACACTACGGATTCCGTCACTCGTACCCGCATGTGGCGGCACGCATCTCCGCCCGAGCCATACACACTATTCTCTGCACGGGAGGACTCTGCATGCCGCTGAAAGAAGTGACATGTCAATTCTTTCGTCGGAATGCGGAATCCGCCGTGCAGAGAGCGGTAAAGGGGGAAGGGAGCAGGAAAACACTGAGCACATGTACAAAAGGATAAGGGAAGCAGAAAGGACTCACCTGTCCTCACCCCCCCGCACTACTCCCCCCACCATCACCTGTCCTCACCCCCCCGCACTACTCCCCCCACCATCACCTGTCCTCACCCCCCCGCACTACTCCCCCCACCATCACCTGTCCTCACCCCCCCGCACTACTCCCCCCACCATCACCTGTCCTCACCCCCCCGCACTACTGCCCCCACCATCACCTGTCCTCACCCCCCCGCACTACTGCCCCCACCATCACCTGTCCTCACCCCCCCCCGCACTATTGCCCCCACCATCACCTGTCCTCACCCCCCCGCACTACTGCCCCCACCATCACCTGTCCTCACCCCCCCCCCCGCACTATTGCCCCCACCATCACCTGTCCTCACCCCCCCCCCGCACTATTGCCCCCACCATCACCTGTCCTCACCCCCCCCCGCACTACTCCCCCCACCATCACCTGTCCTCCCCCCACCATCACCTGTCCTCACCCCCCCGCACTACTCCCCCCACCATCACCTGTCCTCACCCCCCGCACTACTCCCCCCACCATCACCTGTCCTCACCCCCCCGCACTACTCCCCCCCACCATCACCTGTCCTCATCCCCCAGCACTACTCCCCCCACCATCACCTGTCCTCACCCCCCCGCACTACTCCCCCCACCATCACCTGTCCTTCCCCCGCACTACTCCCCCCACCATCACCTGTCCTCACCCCCCCCAGCACTACTCCCCCCACCATCACCTGTCCTCACCCCCCCCGCACTACTCCCCCCACCATCACCTGTCCTCACCCCCCCCGCACTACTCCCCCCACCATCACCTGTCCTCACCCCCACTACTCCCACCATCACCTGTCCTCACCCCCCCGCACTACTCCCCCCACCATCACCTGTCCTCCCCCCGCACTACTCCCCCCACCATCACCTGTCCTCCCCCCGCACTACTCCCCCCACCATCACCTGTCCCCCCCCCCGCACTACTCCCCCCACCATCACCTGTCCTCCCCCCGCACTACTCCCCCCACATCACCTGCCCTTCCCCCGCACTACTCCCCCCACCATCACCTGCCCTTCCCCCGCACTACTCCCCCCACCATCACCTGCCCTTCCCCCGCACTACTCCCCCCACCATCACCTGCCCTTCCCCCGCACTACTCCCCCCACCATCACCTGTCCTCACCCCCCGCACTACTCCCCCCACCATCACCTGTCCTCCCCCCGCACTACTCCCCCCACCATCACCTGTCCTCCCCCCGCACTACTCCCCCCACCATCACCTGTCCTCCCCCCGCACTACTCCCCCCACCATCACCTGTCCTCCCCCCACCATCACCTGTCCTCCCCCCGCACTACTCCCCCCACCATCACCTGTCCTCCCCCCACCATCACCTGTCCTCTCCCCACCATCACCTGTCCTCCCCCCACCATCACCTGTCCTCCCCCCGCACTACTCCCCCCACCATCACCTGTCCTCACCCCCCCGCACTACTCCCCCCACCATCACCTGTCCTCACCCCCCGCACTACTCCCCCCACCATCACCTGTCCTCCCCCCGCACTACTCCCCCCACCATCACCTGTCCTCCCCCGCACTACTCCCCCCACCATCACCTGTCCTCCCCCCGCACTACTCCCCCCACCATCCTCCTGCAGCCCCTCCCCCCGCACTACTCCCCCCACCATCACCTGTCCTCCCCCCGCACTACTCCCCCCACCATCCTCCTGCAGCCCCTCCCCCCGCACTACTCCCCCCACCATCCTCCTGCAGCCCCTCCCCTCGCACTACTCCCCCCACCATCACCTGTCCTCCCCCCGCACTACTCCCCCCACCATCACCTGTCCTCCCCCCGCACTACTCCCCCCACCATCACCTGTCCTTCCCCCGCACTACTCCCCCCACCATCACCTGTCCTTCCCCCGCACTACTCCCCCCACCATCACCTGTCCTTCCCCCGCACTACTCCCCCCACCATCACCTGTCCTCCCCCCGCACTACTCCCCCCACCATCACCTGTCCTTCCCCCGCACTACTCCCCCCACCATCACCTGTCCTCCCCCCGCACTACTCCCCCCACCATCACCTGTCCTCCCCCCACTATCACCTGTCCTCCCCCCGCACTACTCCCCCCACCATCACCTGTCCTCCCCCCGCACTACTCCCCCCACCATCACCTGTCCTCCCCCCGCACTACTCCCCCCACCATCACCTGTCCTCACCCCCCCGCACTACTCCCCCCACCATCACCTGTCCTCACCCCCCGCACTACTCCCCCCACCATCACCTGTCCTCCCCCCGCACTACTCCCCCCACCATCACCTGTCCTCCCCCCGCACTACTCCCCCCACCAACACCTGTCCTCCCCCCGCACTACTCCCCCCACCATCCTCCTGCAGCCCCTCCCCCCGCACTACTCCCCCCACCATCACCTGTCCTCCCCCCGCACTACTCCCCCCACCATCCTCCTGCAGCCCCTCCCCCCGCACTACTCCCCCCACCATCCTCCTGCAGCCCCTCCCCTCGCACTACTCCCCCCACCATCACCTGTCCTCCCCCCGCACTACTCCCCCCACCATCACCTGTCCTCACCCCCCCGCACTACTCCCCCCACCATCACCTGTCCTCCCCCCGCACTACTCCCCCCACCATCACCTGTCCTCCCCCCGCACTACTCCCCCCACCATCACCTGTCCTTCCCCCGCACTACTCCCCCCACCATCACCTGTCCTCCCCCCGCACTACTCCCCCCACCATCACCTGTCCTTCCCCCGCACTACTCCCCCCACCATCACCTGTCCTTCCCCCGCACTACTCCCCCCACCATCACCTGTCCTCCCCCCGCACTACTCCCCCCACCATCACCTGTCCTTCCCCCGCACTACTCCCCCCACCATCACCTGTCCTCCCCCCGCACTACTCCCCCCACCATCACCTGTCCTTCCCCCGCACTACTCCCCCCACCATCACCTGTCCTCCCCCCGCACTACTCCCCCCACCATCACCTGTCCTCCCCCCACCATCACCTGTCCTCCCCCCACCATCACCTGTCCTCCCCCCGCACTACTCCCCCCACCATCACCTGTCCTCCCCCCGCACTACTCCCCCCACCATCACCTGTCCTCCCCCCGCACTACTCCCCCCACCATCACCTGTCCTCCCCCCGCACTACTCCCCCCACCATCACCTGTCCTCCCCCCGCACTACTCCCCCCACCATCCTCCTGCAGCCCCTCCCCTCGCTGACCCCGCCCCGTGTCACTTTCTGTCCCTGCTGTTACCTGCTCATCCTGCGGCTCGGCTCCACATGTGTCGCTGTTTGATGACGTCACCAGCTGCGCGCGCACAAATAGACGTCAGAGTCCGAATAATGAGAGGGATTCCCCGTGTTCTCCGGTCATAGGTGATCTGTGACTGCTGCCCTCTACCGGCCGCAAGTGTCACCACATTAACCCCTCACTCTCCTGTATACACATCTACACTGACCTATCACCTGTGTTCACACACTGCAGTTACTGTCGCGATATTGCAGAACCATGTCAGTACCGCATAGAAATCTCATGTGTGAACCCAGCCTTACAGAGAGAAGTAACTAGGACTTGCTGAATGAATATGTCCAGGAGGCGACCACCAGGGGGCAGTGATGTCCTTCTAGTGATAGACACCTCATTGAGGACTCATAATATTTAGTCACAACCATCACTGACAGACTCGGGATTACTCCCAGCATCCTTTGTCAGTCTATGGTATTATACGGCTCCTGATAGGTTTGCTGGGAGTTGTAGTTCAGACTGTAACTAATAATGGTAATCACCCTACAGGATTCAAAGGACCTTCGGGGATGAGCCAATAGGCGCCTTGTTTACTATGACGTCATTAAAATTGACCAATCGGGTGTTGATTTAGTTTTAGGCGGCCGTTTTGGATCCTGGGTTGCCATGGAGACGCGGCCTGCGCTGCTGAAGGTTGGAAGAGTTTCAGGCTCCGGTTCTCGGCCGGTTCAGGAGGCGGACATGTTTGCTCCGGCGCGGGGTGTGAGTGACTCCGATAGGAGGAGGTTTCTGCAGGTAACACCGTGATACAGAACCTGCCGAGGCCCGGGAAAGCTGGGTGACAGTATGGCGGCTGTCATTGCTACATCTGCCTCCATATACAAAACCATAGACCTGCAGGATTCTGGGAAAGCTGGGTGACAGAATGGCGGCTGTCATTGCTACATCTGCCTCCATATACAAAACCATAGACCTGCAGGATTCTGAGAAAGCTGGGTGACAGTATGGCGGCTGTCATTGCTACACCTGCCTCCATATACAAAACCATAGACCTGCAGGATTCTGGGAAAGCTGGGTGACAGTATGGCGGCTGTCTCTGTTACACCTGCCTCCTAATACAAAACCATAGACCTGCAGGATTCTGGGAAAGCTGGGTGACAGAATGGCGGCTGTCATTGCTACACCTGCCTTCATATACAAAACCATAGACCTGCAGGATTCTGGGAAAGCTGGGTGACAGAATGGCGGCTGTCATTGCTACACCTTCCTCCTAATACAAAACCATAGACCTGCAGGATTCTGGGAAAGCTGGGTGACAGTATGGTCGCTGTCCCTGCTACATCTGCGTCCTTATACAAAACCATATAATGGTATTCTGGGCTGTATATATATATATATATATATATATATATATATATATATATATATATATATACTACCGTTCAAAAGTTTAGGGTCACCCAAACAATTGTGTTTTCCATGAAAAGTCACACTTCTTCACCACCGCACGTTGTGAAATGAATAGTAAATAGAGACAAGACATTGACAAGGTTAGAAATACTGATTTGTATGTGAAATAACATTGTTCTTCCATCACACTTTGCTTCCGTCCCAGAATCCTCCTTGTGCAGCAATTCCAGCATTGCCCACCTTTGGCATTCTAGCTATTAATCTGTTGGGGTAAGCTGGAGAAATTGCCCCCCACGCTTCTAGAAGCAGCTCCCACAAGTTGGATTGGTTGGATGGGCACTTCTGGTGGTGATCTGGTGACTGCGCTGGCCACTCCATTCCCTATGATAGAATACCAGCTGCTGCTTCTGCTGGAAATAGTTCTTGCACAATTTGGAGGTGTTTAGGGTCATTGTCCTGTTGTAGGATGAAATTGGCTCCAACCAAGCGCTGCCCACTGGGTATGGCATGGCGGTGCAGAGTGATAGCCTTCCTTATTCACAATCCCTTTTACCCTGTACAAATCTCCCACCTTACCAGCACCAACCCCAGACCATCACATGACCTCCACCATGTATAACAGATGGCGTCAGGCATTCTTCCAGCATCTTCTCATTTCTTCTGCGTCTCACAAACATTCTTCTTTGTCATCCAAACACCTCAAACTTGGATTCATCCGTCCACAACACTTTTTTCCAGTCTTCCTCTGTCCAATGTCTGTGTTCTTTTGCCCATCTTAATCTTTTCTTTTATTGGCCAGTCTCAGATATGGCTTTTTCTTTGCCACTCTGCCCTGAAGCCCAAAATCCGGCAGCCGCCTCTTCACTGCAGATGGTGACACTGGTGTTTTGCGGGTACTATTTAATGAAGATGCCAGTTGGGGACCTGTGAGGCGTCTGTTTCTCAAACTAGAGACTCTAATGTGCTTATCTTCTTGCTTAGTTGTGCAACGCGGCCTCCCACTTCTTTTTCTACTCTGGTTAGAGCCTGTTTGTGCTGTCCTCTGAAGGGAGTAGTACACACCGTTGTAGGAAATCTTCAATTTCTTAGCAATTTCTGGCATGGAATAGCCTTCATTTCTAAGAACAAGAATAGACTGTCCAGTTTCAGATGAAAGTTCTCTTTTTTCTGGCCATTTTGAGCGTTTAATTGACCCCACAAATGTGATGCTCCAGAAACACAGTCTGCTCAAAGGAAGGTCAGTTTTGTAGCTTCTGTAACTAGCTAGACTGTTTTCAGATGTGTGAACATGATTGCACAAGGGTTTTGTAATCATTAATTAGCCGAGCTGCGAGTGGGGGGCCGGGTGTGCGGGCAGGCTGGGCTGCGGGCGCGTGATCGCAAAACGATTTTTCCGTACGATATATCGTACCGTATAAACGCTGATCGTTATGAAAAAAAATTGTTACTCCGACATCGTTAATCATACGATCGGGCCAATTATCGTTTCGTGTAAACGCACCAGAAGAGTCTCCTCTTTTGCTAAGTTTACACGGAGCGATAATTGGCACGATTAACGATTTGGAAGTAACTATTTCTTTTTTTATAACGATCAGCGTTTAGACGGTACGATATATCGTACAGAAAAATCGTTTTGCGATCACGCGCCCACTAGCCTGGCCTACCCGCAGCCCGGCCCCCTGCTCATCCGCAGCCCGGCCCCACGGTCAACCGCAGCCCCCTGCGCCGCCCCGATCGCCACCCCTGCTGCTCCGATCGCCACCCCTGCCGCCCCGATCGCCACCCCCCCCCCGCCACCGCTCCGATCGCGCCCCCGCCGGCCCAGCCATAAGCATACGTTACCTGCTCCACGTAGCAGGACTTCGACATCCCCGAGGGGAGCCGGGAATTTCAAACGGCTCCTCTTCAGCCAATCAGTGCTCCTCTTCAGCCAATCAATGCAAGGCAGCAGGGGGCTGTGGATGAGCGGGGGGTCGGACTGCAAGCGGGGGGCCGGGCAGAGGCCGGCCGGACTATCGCGCGACGACTGTTTACACGGACCGATCGGCGAATTTTTTGCGAACGACGATTTGAGAACAAGTTAAAAGATCAAAATTAACGATTTCTCGCTCGTCGTGCGATCGTTCGCTGCGTTTACACGCACGATTATCGTTCGAATTTGATCGTTATCGTGCAAATTCGCACGATAATCGTTCTGTGTGAACCCAGCATTTCCTCCACTCATTACCTGTAGTAATGGCACCTGTTTAAACTTATCAGTATAAAAAGACACCTGTGCACACCCTCAAACAGTCAGACTCCAAACTTCACTATGGTGAAGACCAAAGAGCTGTCAAAGGACACCAGAAAGAAAATTGTAGCCCTGCACCAGGCTGGGAAGACTGAATCTGCAATAGGCAACCAGCTTGGAGTGAAGAAATCAACTGTGGGAGCAATAATTAGAAAATGGAAGACATACAAGACCACTGATAGTCTCCCTCGATCTGGGGCTCCACGCACAATCTCACCCCGTGGGGTCAAAATGATCACAAGAACGATGAGCAAAAATCCCAGAACCCCGCGGGGGAACCTAGTGAATGAACTGCAGAGAGCTGGGACCAATGTAACAAAGCCTACCATCAGTAACACACTACACCGCCAGGGACTCTGCCGTGCCAGACGTGTCCCACTGCTTAAGCCAGTACATGTCCGGGCCCGTCTGAAGTTTGCTAGAGAGCATTTGGATGATCCAGAAGAGTATTGGGAGAATGTCCTATGGTCTGATGAAACCAAAGTGGAACTGTTTGCTAGAAACACAACTTGTCGTGTTTGGAGGAAAAAGAATACTGAGTTGCATCCATCAAACACCCTAGCTACTGTAAAGCATGGGGGTAGAGACATCAGGCTTTGGGGCTGTTTCTCTGCAAAGGGGCAAGGACGACTGATCCGGGTACATGAAAGAATGAATGGGGCCATGTATCGGGAGATTTTGAGTGCAAACCTCCTTCCATCAGCAAGGGCATTAAAGATGAAACGTGGCTGGGTCTTTCAACATGACAATGATCCAAAGCACACCGCCAGGGCAACCAAGGAGTGGCATCGTAAGAAGCATTTTAAGGTCCTGGAGTGGCCTAGCCTGTCTCCAGATCTCAACCCTATAGAAAACCTTTGGAGGGAGTTGAAAGTCCGTGTTGTCAAGCGACAGCCCCAAAACATCACTGCTCTAGAGGAGATCTGCATGGAGGAATGGGCCAACATACCAACAACAGTGTGTGCCAACCTTGTGAGAACTTACAGAAAACGTCTGACCTCTGTCATTGCCAACAAAGGATATAGAACAAAGTATTGAGATCAAATTTTGTTACTGACCAAATACTTATTTTCCGCCATAATTTGCAAATAAATTCTTACAAAATCAGACAATGTGATTTGCGGGATTTGTTTTCTCTTTTTGTCTCCCATAGTTGAGGTCTAATATGGTGTCAATTACAGACGCCTCTCATCTTTTTAATGGTATCCTGGGCTCTATATATATAATGGTAATATTATATATATATATATATATTGTAGGGATCTTCCCGGGGGATGGTGTGTTTGGACACAGTTCACAGCAGACTTGGACTTGTAAAACAACAGCTTGGCGTTTATTTGCAGCATAAACCGTCCATCAAACAAAATACAGCAGCACCGTGCTTTAAGAATAAAACAAACAAAAAGGTCTTGCCCGTCTGGGCGCTTACTAACAGGTTAGCTCACCTATCTAACACTTATCATAGTGCGTCTTTCACCTGGATACCGCAGGGTATATATATATATATATGCTCCAGCAGAGGCTTTATTCCCAGGTTGCTCCCAAACAGACACCCAGGCTGATCACTCCTGGCTGAGAGCAAACACTGGATCCTCTGCAGGGCTTTTACATTGTCAGGCTGATTAGGGTCAGAAACACCTGACCCCAAAACCTGACCTGGATCGGGGGGAGGGAATGGCAAGTCCCACTACCAAAAACCTACCTGCCATTCCATGTAAGTCCAGGCCCGGCAATAATAAATAATAGCTCAGCAGCATAACACTGCTGAGCACAGATGCCTCCTGGACTCACCATCTCACGCTATGTATTAACCTGGGTGAGATGTACATCCCCTCGAGCACTTTACCAGTGACCTGTCCACAATATATATATATATATATATATATATATATCTGCATTATATAGTGTGAGCACAGCCTGACTATCTGCATTATATAGTGTGAGCACAGCCTGACTCTCTGCATTATATAGTGTGAGCACAGCCTGACTCTCTGCATTATATAGTGTGAGCACAGCCTGACTCTCTGCATTATATAGTGTGAGCACAGCCTGACTCTCTGCATTATATAGTGTGAGCACAGCCTGACTCTCTGCATTATATAGTGTGAGCACAGCCTGACTCTCTGCATTATATAGTGTGAGCACAGCCTGACTCTCTGCATTATATAGTGTGTATATAGTGTGAGCACAGCCTGACTCTCTGCATTATATAGTGTGAGCACAGCCTGACTATCTGCATTATATAGTGTGAGCACAGCCTGACTATCTGCATTATATAGTGTGAGCACAGCCTGACTATCTGCATTATATAGTGTGAGCACAGCCTATCTGCATTATATAGTGTGAGCACAGCCTGACTCTCTGCATTATATAGTGTGAGCACAGCCTGACTATCTGCATTATATAGTGTGAGCACAGCCTGACTATCTGCATTATATAGTGTGAGCACAGCCTGACTCTCTGCATTATATAGTGTGAGCACAGCCTGACTCTCTGCATTATATAGTGTGAGCACAGCCTGACTATCTGCATTATATAGTGTGAGCACAGTCTGACTCTCTGCATTATATAGTGTGAGCACAGCCTATCTGCATTATATAGTGTGAGCACAGTCTGACTCTCTGCATTATATAGTGTGAGCACAGCCTGACTCTCTGCATTATATAGTGTGAGCACAGCCTGACTCTCTGCATTATTACCAGTCACTTTTCCTGTGTTTTTTCAGGTTTTCCAGGCCTGTGATGAAGGCAAGAAAGGCTTCCTGAGCAGGGAGGACCTGAAGGTGGCCGTTGTTATGTTATTTGGGTATAAACCCTCTAAGGTAATGTATTTGGCGCTGTATACACCCTCTTATCGTGTATCTTTATGGAGATAATGTAGAAGCATTTCCTGCACCCTGGGCCCTGTGTTTCTGCCGCTGTCCAGCAGATGTCAGCAGAGGATCACTGCTAGTGGCTGCAAGGTTATCAATACCTGTGGCTCGTCTGCCATGTCTGCAGTCAGCTTACTTTATACTGTTCACTTTATGTCCCAACATGTGCATAGCCGCTAGGGATCACAGTGCACGAACTATGGTGGGATGTGCCTGGCAGCTTCCACAAGAACTAAGCACCCGGATAAGTAACTGTGTATACTGTTTATATGGCATTTACATTCATATATACGGCTACACCTGAAAGCTGCAAGGCCTGAATAATTGCATTTCCTCGGGGCACAATTTATAACCAGAGCGCTCTGACACACTGTAACAAATAACGCACCCCTGTCAGCTAAGTACAGAAAACCTCTCCAAAAGACTAACCCCTGGACCTTGTGTGATAGAGTCCACTGTACAATATGCATAGTGGCATTTCCCTTTAAAGAATTTTTTTTTTTTTTTTTGCAGAAATCAATAGTCTAGGCAATTTTAGGAAACTTTGTCATTGGGTTTATTAGCCAAAAAATGCATTTTTATCATGAAAAAGCAGTTTGAAGCTCTCCCCCTGTCTTCATTCAGAGCTAAATAAAAGACCAAAACAGGACAACAGAGGGTGAGGTATTTGTAGATTAACTCTTTATCTACCCTCTCTCAGCTCTGATTACAGCTGTCACCCAGCTCCCCTGCCTGCAATCCTCTGTTATCTGCTTTCTGGTGTCAACTCCCTCCTCCCTCCTCCCCCCTCCCCTCTCCCTAGAAAAGACTGGGGACGTCTGATGCAACAAGTCACAATTTTCAGATTTTTTGCAGTGGATGGAAAAGAGGAGGGAGGTGGGACCTGGGAAAAGGCTTTTTAAATGCAGATAATGGCAGATTTGGCTAATAAACCCAATTACAAAGTTTCTTAAAATTGCCTGGACTATTGATTTCTGCAAAAAAAAAAAAAAAAAGTACGGCAGTGACTCTTTAAGAAGACCACCCACAAAGGGCCACTATTTCATGTAATTTTTGGTGGTCTTCTCATGGAGGTGACACTGTGCTGTACTAAATCGTGTACTGAGTCTCAGGGTTGTCTTCTCCATTCGCCTCCAGAGCTGCGTTTAAAATTCTGCTAGTCACCCTTGAAAGGAAACAGTACCTAAGCTCGGTCCCTTCTATGAGTCTGTGATCTGAGCCCCCACAATGCTCTGCCATGCTGGATTTAGCTTTTGACTCGATTAGATAAGAAGACATGATGTTTGCCGCTCGGTTCCTTATGTATCTCTTTGTGTACGTGAGGCTTTTCTTCAGCTGTTTTCCTGCTTTGTTATTATAAGGGTGCAAACACACAGGACGTATATGCAGCGAGTTTCTCGCTGCGTAAACGCAGTGAAACTCGCTGCATATCCACTCCCTGTGTAGTCAATGGCAGGCAAAATCACAGCAGGGATGAACATCCCTGCTGCGAGTTTGTCTGCAGCCCGCCCTTTTAACCCCCCGGCCGCCGGAGCGTATACTTTACCTGATTCCGGCTCCAGCAGTTCCCGGAGTGGGGACAAGGTAAAGTATATGCTCCAGCCAGCCACCGCCCGCAGCCTCCTTAACACATCCGGCAGCCCCGATTGTCCCCACATGTGCTTGATCGCCCCGATGTTCATCCCTGCTGTGATTTTGCCTGCCATTGACTACACAGGGACGGGATATGCAGCGAGTTTCACTGCGTTTACGCAGCGAGAAACTCGCTGCATATACGTCCTGTGTGTTTGCACCCTTAAAGCGATGACTAGTTACCTGTTGTGCTGATATCTTTGATGTTCTTGATTGTGATTTGTTCTCTTCTTACAGATGGAAGTGGATACAAAAGTGCCGGACCTGTCAAAGACTGGAGGTAACTGGGAAGGGTCTGCAGAGGAGGAGATCTTTCACTTTGTAAAGGGCGGCTCTATGTTTCGTTGGTTGGTCTGAAGTGTGTGTAATGGGCCTATTACACCGGTCGTTTAGAGGAGCAAACGAGCGCTCTCATCGCTAGTTTGCTCCTCGCTCCCCGCTCGCTGCTGCCGCTATTCAGCGCGGCTGCAGCGAGCGGGAGGGGGCGGCGGGGACCTGCGGGGGGGCTGCCCGGGGGATCGCTGATTGTCCGGGCAGCCCATAGGATATAGCAGCGTCTGCTGCCGATGCTCCTATTCAACGGAGCGACGGCAGCAGATCGCTGCTATATCAGTCGCTTGTTTTTCAACATGTTGAAAAACAAGCGACTGCAACGATCAGCCGACATGAACGATGTTGGGCTGTTAAGGTGCCCAGGTACCTCATACTGTCGAATGAACCCTCCGCTAGCAGCGGGTTCGGCCGAGTTTAGTATAAAGTGTATAGGCACCTTAACCGTTCCCAAGTGTGTAGCTGGTATCAGAATTTCTCCTCTTCCATGTAGTTGTTATGAAGGGTTTCCCCCCATTAGTCGCTGATCTCCTTTCTCTCTGATGTCGACTGTTATATGACCAGCTGCCTATAAGCCTGGTGTCTCCTTCCAGCCTTCATAGTCGTACTGCAGGGGCCATTTATCCATTTATCAGTGCATCCCAGGGGGGTGGTGACCCCAAGGGCTGTCCAGCCATGTAACATTTGTGTAAAGTGTTTTCTTCTGGTATAGTATGAGAGAAGCAGAGCTGTTCATCTGGAGCAATGAAATCCACATTCATTCTGCACTGACCACCACATCCCAAGCAGAGCAGCTACATGGAGGTTGAGGCTGCTGCATTATGACTGACATCTCTGGTCCCTAGTGTTATATAGCCTAGTGTATGTATGGCTGCGTACACAGGCAGGAGAAGACATGGTACACACACGCACTAAAAGAAAGTAACGTCATCTTCTTACCCCATAGGAGTGAGGTCTGATGAATTTGTAAAGCTGATGGCCCTGAAGAAAAGTGCACAGCAGAGCTTCGGAGACCACAGACAGATCTTCTCGGTGTTTGATACGCACTGTGAGTATTAGTATTGGCCTCTAGGTGTCATGGTCGCTGTATAGCTGAAAGGACTGACAAGCAACTTCTGTGTTAATGTGCAACTTTTCCTTCAGTTGTATAATCCTAGCGTCATATAACCGGATCTCCCTGCCGCCGAAACCTTACCCTTAATGCAGAGTTCTCTTACTACACATTACTTGACACAAGTAATGTGTAGTAAGGGAACTCTGCATAAAGGGTAAGGTTTCGGCTGCAGGGAGATCCTGCTCTTTATCATGGGCTCTTCTTCACGTAGAGACATCCACGGCTCTGTCTCCATCCTCACCTCACTCGGTGATCAGTGCAGAGAGGGGAGAAGGATTGCCTAAAATAACTAGTGCAATGAGCTTATATCCCAGGATGTCACAGGAATGGAAAGTTATATTTTTTACGCGTGGGCGTTCATGAGCCGCCATATAGCTATGCATTATATGTTATAAAATCAAAGGGGCACTCCGGCAAAAGTTTTTTTTATTCTTTTACATTAACTAGTGTCAGAAAATTATATAGATTTGTAATTTACTGCTATTTGAAAGCGAATGTACCACCGGTGCATCATTTTTTTGTTTTGAAGCGTGAAGCACTGGAGGTAGCCTGACGGCCCCTGGTGTGACGATCTTTCCTCTGTGACACGGCTCCATTAGAATCAATGAAGCCGTGTCACACGGGGGAGGGACCGGCACCGGTCTAGTCATGTGAAAAACAAAAAAGCGATGTACCGATGGTCAATTTACTTTAAAAATCTCCACTACTACCTGCAGCCTAGCTGCCCTGCTAGATCCTGATGCCAAAAATCTCCAGTACTTATCAGCTGCTGGATGTCCTGCAGGAAGTGTTGTATTCTCTTAGTCTGACACCATATTCTCTGCTGCTGCCATGTCAGGAACTGTCTAAAGCAGTATGAAATCCCCATAGAAAGCCGCTCCTGCTCTTGACAGTTCCGGACATGGTGGCAGCAGAGAGCACTGTGTCAGACTGGAGAGAATACACCACTTCCTGCAGGACATATAGCAGAAGTACTGGAAGACTGGGAGATTTTTAAATACAAGTAAATTACAAATCTATGTAACTTTTTGACACCAGTTTATTTGAAAAAAATAAATAAAAAAAATAAATAGAATAACAGGAGTACCCCTTTAATAAATGTTGTTTGAGGTTGGCTCTCTTATGCTGTGTCTGTTTTTGTCGACAGGCCGCGGATTTTTAAACTTGGGCGACTTTAAGCGCGCATTCAGTCGAGTGGCTCCACATCTATCTGAGCAGACAGTTATCGAGGCTTTCAGGTGAGAAGGTTATGTTGTCAAGGATGTAAAATATTCTTTATTGTTTATAGGGCCTGTCCACACCGAGAATCCAGCCTCTGAATCCACAGCTTAAATTCACACGATTAGAAGTGGCTTTTGAGGCTGGTGCAGTGTGGATTTTAAGGCTCCTATTCATTTTAGTGGGAAACTTTTCCCATGGAAATGTACAGAAAAGTATCAGGTCTGCCGTTGAGTTAATGGCAGGGGGTGGGGCTTAACGGCAAAGAAGCTCCGCCTCATGAAACTGTTGTGGCTGCCCCTGTGACTGTCATCTGTGCATTCACAGGTAACTGTTAACTATACCCATCAAACGTTTGTTAAGTTTGGGGACTGGGTGCTCATACCTCACTGATGGTTGGATCAAGCAGCGAGAAGCGATTCTCTCCCCATCTCTCTCTCTCTTTCATCGCAGCAGGAGACAGATTCTAAAAAAAAGTCAATGGAGCCCATCTAACGTAGCAATGGGAGAGAAGCACCAAACAAAACTTTAGACAGATCTGTGTGATATTTACTAAATGATAGTAAGGGGCCTGTCAGCAGAAACACAGGACAGTAAATAAGCCCTAGAGAGGGCTAGTCATCAGGATTCCAGGAGTAGCCCCTCTATCCCCATAGTCATTTCCAGCACTGAGATATAAGCATGCTTGTTATTATGTAAATGAGGTTCAAGAGCCCATGAGGTGTTCCCCAACTATGCAAGAGCCCATGAGGTGTTCCCCAACTATGCATGAGCCCATGAAGTGTTATCCAACTATGCATGAGCCCATGAGGTGTTCCCCAACTATGCAAGAGCCCATGAGGTGTTCCCCAAATATGCAAGTGCCCAGGGGTTGTTCCCCAGCTCGGCAAGTGCCCAGGGGTTGTTCCCCAGCTCGGCAAGTGCCCAGGGGTTGTTCCCCAGCTCGGCAAGTGCCCAGGGGTTGTTCCCCAGCTCGGCAAGTGCCCAGGGGTTGTTCCCCAGCTCGGCAAGTGCCCAGGGGTTGTTCCCCAGCTCGGCAAGTGCCCAGGGGTTGTTCCCCAGCTCGGCAAGTGCCCAGGGGTTGTTCCCCAGCTCGGCAAGTGCCCAGGGGTTGTTCCCCAGCTCGGCAAGTGCCCAGGGGTTGTTCCCCAGCTCGGCAAGTGCCCAGGGGTTGTTCCCCAGCTCGGCAAGTGCCCAGGGTTAGGTGTGCCTCTCCTCTTATTTATCACCTCCAAGTGACAGCCACCAGCGTGTACAAAGACAATGAATAAGATGGGGGGTGCCTATCCCCCGGCTCTTGCTGTGTTCCTCGGCACTTGAGCCTCATTTACATGTTAATGTATACCTGGGTGTTTGAGGGGGCTGTGGAGATAATAAAGGCACGCCCGGTATCCCGATGACCCATTAGGTATGGCGTTATTTACCCCCATTTCCTGCTGACTGGTCAGCTCCACATGGGGGTGTTTTAATGTAAGATTCAGTAGAATTCCTAATACAAAGCTTAGAGTGTGGCCATATTCTGACCCAGAGTAATCGGCCTTAGGGTGATCCTGATGTGGCTTTTTTTTTTTTTTCCAGATCAGCTGCACTAGAAATATTTTGCGTATTGGTGGTGAGATTTTTAGGGCCCACATGTACCGATTCCATTGGAAGCTAAAGGGGAGCTGCAGCGAAATTTTTTTTCTTTTAAATTAACTGACAGTTTTGTAATTTACTTCTATATCAAAATCTCCAGTACTTAACAGCTGCTGTATGTTCTGCAAGAAGCTGTGTAATCAACTTTCTGTCACTAATTGAGTTGAAAGATTTTTTTTCTCTCTGTAGTACCCCTTTAAAAATTGATGGAAAATGTGTAAACCAATGCAACCACTTATGTTTTTTTCTGCATGTTGCTCTTAAGTGCAGTTTTGTGCCGCATGTTTGGAAGGTTCTGCTGACCTGACCTAGAACCCAATGTGGATCGCTCCCTGTATATGTCTGACGGATACTCTTGACTGAAGAAATTGAGAACTGACACCATATCTTGTATGTTAGGAAATACAGTGGTGCCTTGTATTAGGAGCACAATTCTTTCCGGGATGGCACTTGTAATCCAAATCCACTCTCAAACCAAAGCAAATTTTCCCATAAGAAATTATATTAATGCAGACAATTGGTTCCACACCCCAAATATAATGATTTATTATTCTGAATACGATGTAACACAGATGAAACAAACATTCAGAAACAGCAGAATCTGTGATATATAAGTTACTGTACAGTAATGGAGAGGATGGGAAACACAAGGGCTGACAGAGACTGCAGGGAGCATGAAGGAATGAGCAGGGCAGATGTGGGCACATACATGCAGCACTCTCTGTCCGGGGAGAGAGGGGTTACAGCTATGCAGAGATTACCTCCACAGTCCTGTCCCCTGATGTAAGCCCCAGTCTGAAGTGGATCTGCTATGATTTGGAAGGTGAGGAAGACTTCCTGGGTCAGAGTACAGGGCTGTATACCCCGCTATGTAGACCATGCCCCTCCCCCACTCCCCCTCCCACCCAGTACAGGGAGCTCTTACACCAAAGCAATGCTCTTAAACCAAGTAATAATTTTGAAATCCTGTGAGCTCTTAAACCAAAACGCTCTTAAACCAAGTTACTCTTAAACCAAGGTACCACTGTAGTTCCAAAGCATTTATGCTGCCACCTGTAAACTGTAGGCTTATCATGAGGGGGTCCAGGAGTCGTCTGTTACCGCTGGAGGATGACGCTGCTGCTGAGTGTTCCTTGCCCTCCAAAGGACACATTAGGCGTCTCCCACTGCTCCTGGCCCTGGACCCCCCTCTGTTACCTGTTATAGATATACATGCATAATGTTTCTGTAATGGGGAGGTAATATTTCCTATCCGCCCAGGCTCCCTGTATATAGCTGCAGCTCTGACAATGAGAATAGCATTAGGACTGATTTATTGAGTAAGATAGCGTCGCCTCCGTCCTACACAGCGACATCTGTAGCGACAATCTCTTTAACATTCCACTCTGTCCTCTCCCGTTCATCACTTGTAACTTGCAGCCGAAATTCCAGCCAGACGATTATACCAGTTGCTGCGGAATTATGAACCCAGACAGACAAGTCAGGAGGTGGTCGGGGGCGTTCAGAGCCAAAGTGCGCACATTATAGAGACAACCCTGAGGTAATGATTGCACCGGCCACTTTGAGTGCGCACAGACACGGCCCGTACAACGCAGGACCTAATAAACGCCACTCGCCAAACTGGAAATGGGGCTTTTTTATTACGCGTTGATTAGCATGCTTGGAAGGCTGCGTGCGTTGCGTTTTACTGCACTGTTATAGCCTTCTATTATCTCCTGGCGGTCCATCCCAGCGGCTCCTGCACCACGTTAGATAAACACGGGGGTCAGATGCCAGGTGCACCTCCGATTATTTCACTTCATTGTCCGCTAATAACGACCTCATTGTTTCGCAGCGCTCGGCTGTAATTAGAAGCAGAAGCCAAACGACGCGCGGCTCACAACAATGGAGGCGCGCCGATACCGCGCTCCTTCTGCAAGTTAGATTTATGAACCTGTACTACAGAGCGGAATGAATCTCCTGCGTTCGTCTCCCAACGCCGGTTACCATGGAAACCAGATACACAGAGCAGCGTCGTTTCACCTCTGGTGATTCCGTCAGACGATTTTCTTTTCTCCCTTTGTTGCTGCAGCTTTAGCAGCTGTCTTCCCGGCCTTTCATCAGCAGACAATTAATCATTGGCGCAGGTTCTCCGTTCTTCCATGCATCTTCCTCATACAACATTTATAAACGTCTTTGTTGTGCTGCAAAAGAGAAGAAAATAAACTGAAGAGCGGCGACCGAGTAACAGGCTGCCATTTATAGCGTATATATATCTCTTACACCTAGGTAGATGCCACCACTGAGGCGTCTGTGAGGACCGAGGGGCCGTGCGGGGTTCAGAGCTTTTATTTAGCCTCTATACAACTAGTCGCCCTCCATCTTTGATCTTGGGAATTACGCCGTGTCCATCTTTACCATGGATAGGAATTCCTTAAGTTAGATTATTTTTACAGAATATGGGTGAACCAATATGGCTGCCATCTTGTTGGTTCACCCATATGCTGGGGAGGGGGGATGCTATTCCACAAAAACAATTTCCCTCTTTCCGTCAGTGCTTGTGTCCTGTTGCACCCTGCCAGCACCATATTTATACGTCTCACTATACACTGCTGATTCCCCCCCCCCCTCTGTATACATCTCACTGTACACTGCTGATCCCCCGGTGTACCCGATGGACTCCATAAAGCTTGTATACATCTCACTATACACTGCTGATCCCCCGCTGTACCTGGCGGACGCCATAGAGCCTGTATACACCTTACTATACACTGCTGATCCCCCGCTGTACCTGGCGGACGCCATAGAGCCTGTATACACCTTACTATACACTGCTGATCCCCCGGTGTACCTGGCGGACACCATAGAGCCTGTATACACCTTACTATACACTGCTGATCCCCCGGTGTACCTGGCGGACCCCATAGAGCCTGTATACACCTTACTATACACTGCTGATCCCCCGGTGTACCTGGCGGACACCATAGAGCCTGTATACACCTTACTATACACTGCTGATCCCCTGGTGTACCTGGCGGACACCATAGAGCCTGTATGCATCTCACTACACACTGCTGATCTGGCCCGCACAGGACCCACCAGGCTGCCGCCAGGCGCACGTTGCTTTTCGCCGCTTCTCACTGCCTCTTATTGAGTGAACACAATTTGATGTGGTGAAACTTCCCTGAAGTTCCCTGCCGTCTCTGTTTGATAGAAACACAATTCAGGCATCTCGCAACGATAACTGCAACCCGCTGCCCGTGTTCTAGCTGTTCTATCTGTGACCTTCCTCTCCGTCTTGTCATTCAGGCTGCAAATGGCTCTCCGCCGTCTCAGCTGGTAGGATCATATGGTATAATTATTATTCCAGGTGGTGTTATATTATATCATGGGCTATTATACTCTTATTTCCTGTAATGTACTATTGACTAATATACTCCATTCTGTTTTATTATGTGGTGTTATATTATATCATGGGCTATTATACTAATATATGCTGTAATGCTCTATTGGCTATTATACTTTATTCTTTTCTGTGGTGTTATAGCTAATTATGTTGTATTATGGTGATTTATATTATAGATTATGTCCTATTACAATATTATACAATGTGATATTATCCTGTGTATTATATTATAGAGTACATATCAATACAATTGTCAGATGATGTCACTAGATAAAGTATTATATAATATCCGACTATATTATAATGGTTGGTCGTAGGCCGGCATTGCATGGTAACGCCGCCCCCTCTGGTTATAATAACCTAGTGAGTCCCTGTCTCCTGCCATGTAGGAAGGATCAGTGGCTGTCATTCCCCCCCCCCCCCCCCCTGGTTATTATAACCTGGTCAGTCGCTGTCTCCTGCCATGTAGGAAGGATCTGTGGCTGCCACGTGGCTGTCATGCACCCACCCCCCCTGGTTATTATAACCTGGTGCGTCGCTTTCTCCTGCCATGTAGGAAGGATCTGTGGCTGCTCCTGAACAGTTCATCTTTCCATCGATCTCCAATCTGTAACCTTCCTCTCTTTTGGTGGGTGTCCCTGGCCAGTCCCTCACCGTCCACTCCGAGCTGCCAGTGTGGCACTGTAGAGAGACACACCCCCTACCATAAAGGGAGTAGTAGCGCCCAGTTGTCAGTTTATTTCCAGGAGGAATAACAGAGTAATGCACAAAGCTAAAGAGTTAAAAGGGAAACAAATTCTCCAGAATTGTTACTTCCTGGGGAATCCAGATATTTATTATAATGGACAGGAGAGGCGACAGCCCACCCTCCTTACTAGAGGCTAGAACGTCTCCTGAAATCTGTAGATGAGGGGTTAATCGGGGGTAGTACAATGTTTGCAGGTGACGGCCCGGGCCCTGCTGCTGTGGCGTTACGTCCCCTTTTGGCAGTCGCACTGTTATTTTGTTTAGCTTCCCCCCTCAGTAGGGATCATGGAGTCATCCGCCGCTAACGTGTGAAGCAATAAACGGCAACACTTCATATTCTCAGCTTTCTGACAACCAAAATATGATCCGAAGAAAAAAAATTATCTCCGCCATATGGCTCGAGAAATGTGTCAGCGGACGGACTGCGCAAAAGCCTCCAAGGCACAATCTCTCACGTGCCGAGTGTGTGCGGCAAATCTGCTGAGGAGGAAGCGGAGGCCAAAATACTGCACGTGAGTGCAGCTCTGGAGTATAATACAGGATCAATAATGTAATGTATGTACACGGTGACCCCACCAGCAGAATAGTGAGTGCAGCTCTGGAGTATAATACAGGATCAGTAATGCAATGTATGTACACAGTGACCCCACCAGCAGAATAGTGAGTGCAGCTCTGCAGTATAATACAGGATGTAACTCAGGATCAGTAATGTAATGTAAGTACACAGTGACCCCCACCAGCAGAATAGTGAGTGCAGCTCTGGAGTATAATACAGGATATAACTCGGGATCAGTAATGTAATGTATGTACACAGTGACCCCACCAGCAGAACCGTGAGTGCAGCTCTGGGGTATAATACAGGATCAGTAATGTATTTACACAGTGACCCCACCAGCAGAACCGTGAGTGCAGCTCTGAAGTATAATACAGGATGTAACTCAGGACCAGTACAGAAAAAGTAGTAAACTATATGTATCCGGTCTCTGGTTATCATGTGGATCTCAGACTCCATTAGACATTGGGCAGCTATAGCACCTTGTACTGATTGAGTACTGCTGCAGTGTAAAGAACATAGGGAAACATCGCATTCATTCAGTGTGGCAGGTGATCTCCCATATACTGTACTTAGTGTACTGTCCGGTTACCTCCCTAGCAGGGAAGTTGTTAATTTCCGCCTGATTATTCTCCGTTCTCCCTCCTGATATATAATTGGTCCCTGGGAGAGAAGTCAATTACTTAATGTGTGCGGCTTGTGATGGCGGCAGTGTCAGGCGGTCTTATCCATACGAGATACAGCGCCTCTTGTATTCACTAACAGAAACAAACAGAATGAGCTGTGTAATTAATCTGAGTCGCCGAACGCTGGGAAACAATGGCGCGTGGTGGAGCGATAGCCTGCGGGAGATTCCCCACAGGAGGTGCCTGAAGCCTGCGCGGCCACTGTACAGGAGCGAGCGGCTAATGTCACCGTCCTCCCGGGGTTTACATTCAGGCAGCCCAAGGATTGACCAGACCATGGAACCACCACTGAGGCCATCGCAACGCAAAGTGAACTCTTCAATGAGTAATACTGGTAATAGGTGAAAACATGAAGGGTAGACGTCCAGGAGTAGCAGAAGTGTAAACCTGAAGCCATGGGAGCTCTCAGTGCTGATAGCGCACCACCTCCGTGAGGGATTGGGGTCAGCATGCTCAATGCCAGACGTATGCTGTAAAGTAGTATAAGGCCCAGTACTGGAGTCTGCAGAGCCGCGAAAAATGCAGCAACAACAATCGGGAACATTCCCTGAGATGCACAGCTACTTGACGTGTTCAGTATGCTGTCCATGGTGCTGAACACAGAGCTGAATGCTGGGTACAATCATTTCTGGATTATTTTTGCCACTTTCTGTGTCGATAACTTTAGAACCACAAGAGAAATTGCAAATCTGATGGCAACAATTGATCTCTACAACTCCGGTCTTTTCTGATAGGTCACATGACTGCCTTCCCATTTGAAAAATGTGGTCCAAGATGGTGGCCATGTTTCAGATATAGCCTAAAACACAGGCCCTCTCCCCCATTACATGCTGTAGTATCAGATATGTCATTTTCCTGAGGGTCCTAAGACTTTTTACCCCCCTGTATAAAAACTACAGCAGAAGCAATGTGGGAGCCTCTTGTGATCCGCCATGCTGACTGCTGCCATCGGGGATTGGATCCTAGCGGCTTGTGAGACACAATAAATGTATAGCAGATGTCTTTCCAGGACGTTCCCAGACTGACAGACAGACCTGAACATCCTCACACATCTCTTCCATCTGTGCCCCCTACATCACAGGCATTTCTGTTACTGTGTAGCAGGACAGATGGGCCCATGCAGGGTGACATTATATACTTCACACCCTCTGCTCGGTTTCCTCATATTGTCAAGTGCTGTCCAAGAGCTGAGGAGCCGCCATGGCACTTCTCCCTACAGGGAATGCTGGGGGAGCGTGCCTGGAGCTGTAATGGTGCACATCCTGGTCACATCGCTTTCCCATAGAGTATAATTCACCTGCATGTCCTGTCTGCCCAGTGCTTAAAGCAGGGAACCTGGAACCTTCTGCCTTTCAGCTGCTGCAAAACTAAAGCTTCAGCTGTCCAGGTTTGATGGGAGTTGTAGTTTTTCAACAGCTGGAGCACCACAGGTTCCCCATCCCTGGCTTAAAGGTATAGTGCGGCGTTTAACATTTATTCACTAAATAACACACATTACAAAGTTATACAACTTTGTAATGTGTCTTATTTAAGTGAATGGCCCCCTTCCCCGTGTTTCCACCACCCTGGAAGTGTTGGTGCATTATACTTACTCCATTGCTGTTGCCCCGGCTGCAATGTTGCTCCAGCCGTCCCTCATGCCAGCCCCCCTCTGTTGCGTCATCAGCTGCTTAGCCCCGATTGGCTGAGCACAGTTATGCTCAGCCAATCGCAGCTGAGCAGCTGATGATGTGGAAGAGGGGGGCCGGCTGGAGCGGTCCCCCCGGCCTCCCTCCCGAAGATGACGTTGTTGACCCAAGATGGTGGCCGGGGTCGGTGAGTATAATGCACCACTCTTCCGGGGTGGGGGGAGCAATGACAAGGGGGCCATTCACTTAAATAACACACATTACAAAGTTGTATAACTTTGTAATGTGTGTTATTTTGTGAATAAATGTTAAACGCCGCACTACCCCTTTACAGGGAACCATCACCATATAATACAATCTATTCCACTGCCATCATAATACAGATGGGGAGGAGCTAAGCACACTGATAGATATTCAGCAGTACATGTTAAGGCCCGCCCACTGGACTCTTATCAGTGAATGGTGGATGTCTTTGAATGTAAACTCATACAGGAAAGCCTGTCAGTCACTTACAGGCCCGCCCAATGGACTCACGAGCCTATGAGGAGCCATAAAGGGCAAGTAGTGTGGAGTCCAGCAACATTCTCCAAACCTGAGCGCTCTGCATTTGACTCCAGATGTCTGGTGAAGTAGGATTCTGCCGTATGGAGTCCTATAAAACATATCCATGTTTTTCTGGCAGCCTCAGGGCAGCCACCAACTTCTTCAGACATTGGCAGTCGAATGACTAGTGTTCGGGTTCAGAGTGTTGCCGCACCCAAACAGTTCGGAAACTCTGCTCCACACTACGTGCCCTTTATGGCTCCTCATAGGCTCGGGAGTCCATTGGGCGGGCCTGTTAGTGACTGACAGGCTTTCCTCTATGAGTTTACATTCAAAGACATCTGCCATTCGCTGATAGAGTCCAGTGGGCGGGCCTTAACATGTACTGCTCAATCTGCCTTATTCCACAGAGCGACGGCAGCAGATCGCTGCTATTACAGTGTTTTGTTTTTCAACATGGTTGAAAGACAAACAACTGCAACAATCAGCCCACATGAATGATGTCGGCTGATCGTTGCCTTCTATTCCACGGGACGATTATCGGCCGAATACGGCCATGATTGTTCCGTAGAATAGGGCCTTAAGGCAAAGTTATACTGAATGTCACCCTTAGGGCATGTTTATACAGAACGGTCACAATCTGCAGCCACCTGGGCCTGATGTGAAGGGATCTGGTCGTCTCGTCCTAGCACGGTTCCTATCCTTGCGTCTCTGTAGTAGAGTCTAGTTGTATTATATGTAGGGTCTTGTAGTGGCGGCCATGGAGTGTGCAGAGTACAGACCCCTGGAATTGCCCCTTGATTGTAGTCAGGAATCTCCGGATAACTCTCCTGGTCTGTGACGGCACGCCGGGCTCAGATCTTCAGGATCGCACTTCTTAAAGGATTAAATGATTAGCCTCTCCGGCCTATTATCTCCAGCATATAATCACTTTAAGATGCTTCTAGATACTTACCTGCTGGAGTGCTCGGAGATGATTTGATCCCCTCTCGCAGCATTATGTGGATGGCACTTGTGCACCTGGTCCCTACATTCGGGGGTTCCTCCGCCGCCTGGTTTTAAAAAGTGGAGAGATACTTCAGCCTGTAATTGTTCTTCACCGCCGCTCGGCCTTCTTACTGGTTTACAAGGGAGGCGATTTGTAACCAGAGCAGCGCCATAAGATGGAAGCCGCCTGCAAGTGAACAGCAGCGAATACAGCTGCAGGGACAGACCTCAGCACTTACCTAATCGCTGCATTTAAAGGGGTTATCCAGTATTAGGAAAAGCCCAGCTACTTAATGTAATGTATCAGTCTGGGGTCCAGGCTGTAGAGCTCACCGAGCATTGTCTACACTGGATACAGATGAAAGCAGGACTAGCTATGTACAATGTATCAGTCTGGAGCTCACAGAGCATTGTCTACACTGGATACAGATGAAAGCAGGACTAGCTATGTACAATGTATCAGTCTGGAGATCACAGAGCATTGTCTACACTGGATACAGCTGAGAGCAGGAGTAGCTATGTACAATGTATTAGTCTGGAGCTCACAGAGCATTGTCTACACTGGATACAGAGCAGGACTAACTATGTACAATGTATCAGTCTGGAGATCACAGAGCATTGTCTACACTGGATACAGCTGAGAGCAGGACTAGCTATGTACAATGTATCAGTCTGCAGAGCTCACAGAGCATTGTCTACACTGGATAGTGGTGAGAGCAGGACTAGCTATGTACAATATATCAGTCTGGGGCTCACAGAGCATTGTCTACACTGGATACAGAGCAGGACTAGCTATGCACAATGTATCAGTCTGGGGCTCACAAAGCATTGTCTACACATGATACAGCTGGGAGCAGGACTAGCTATGTACAATTTATCAGTCTGGAGCTCACAGAGCATTGTCTACACTGGATACAGCTGAAAGCAGGACTAGCTATGTACAATTTATCAGTCTGGAGCTCACAGAGCATTGTCTACACTGGATACAGCTGAAAGCAGGACTAGCTATGTACAATTTATCAGTCTGGAGCTCACAGAGCATTGTCTACACTGGATACAGCTGAGAGCAGGACCAGCTATAAATGTGAACAAGCAGCAATGAGCCAGAAAGACATTTGGAAAAGTGGTTCCTGCAAAAATGGCTTCCAACTGAGCGATATGTGAGTGTGCCTCTAATCCTGCTTTATATTTATAAGTTCTAGAGCAATGTGAGGAGAGAACAGAGACCCCCAGCTGAGACTGCCACCCCCAACAATAGGAAGGCCGCACTGGTTTCATACACTTAGCAGATGCAGCTGGATTCAGGGGGGCAGCACTGTATAGGGGGGATCGGCGCTGTTACTTTAAGGCTCTACTGGTTATACCGCGCACCACAGGACCCTGTCCACACAAGTCAGAGAAAAACTGTACACAGTCTGTGCCGAAACGAAACCATGGTGCAGGCTTGAGCCATCCAGCGACCACTCATGCGGCAGTTCTCATTTTCCCCATTCATTTCAATGTATAATTTTTCATTATTGCAGATATTGCAACTTTTGCAGAAATGTTCCAGTATTATATGTTGCGTAAATTTTTTGGCCCATACCTGGATTGTTGCGGAAATACTGGTTCTGCATCATTGTGGAGAATCAGCAGCGTTTCCATCCCATGGGAATATCCTGGCCACACGTGGTACATTTACTGCCGATCGGATAGATCTTCTAGTGACATTTTCTGGGCCACTCATCCATGTGGTGGCGCTGTCAGCCTGTCTGGGTATGAATCCATCCCTGCAGATAACATACACCCCTACACGCTTACTGTCTTCCCTGGGGTGGTCAGAAATTTTGGAAATTGGTTGGAAGAGCATGACCATGGCTTCCCAGTACTACCCAACCCCTGAACCTCATTGCTCATCTGTGAGACCTCAATGTTGGCTCTCTGCAGCTATGGGATTGAGTCAGGATGATTTCAGATACCTGTGATACCTACCATATGGCTGCAGCCTTATCGCCCTATGAGATGTGGGGATGCTCACTGTAGATCAGTGCCGATCTTGTAGATCCTATTGCAAGGCTGGAGCACTGAGTGTGTATGACCACACCATTGATGGCTGGATTGTTCATGCTGCCCCTTTTCTGCCATTTCTCGTCCACCACTGATCCCTTATTACACAGCCGATGAAACATGATGTTTGGCTGGATCATATGGACCCGATCAGCCGGATGAAGCAGCCTTAACACAGGACGATGTTGGCCTGATCGGCTAATAATCGCTCGGTGTAATAGGGCCCTAAGGACTCCAATAAAAAGGACAAGGGTTGGGTACATCTCAGCACAGAGAAGAAAAAGTAACGTTGGCAGCCCGCTGAGAGGCGAAAAGCGAGAGGATGAAGACGTGACCATGTGCAGCGGGGGAGCGCGGCTTCACACAATTCATTAGAGATCCCCCGTAGACTGGAATTAAACACATCAACTCATTACCAAGTACAGATGTCTCCAATAAACCACAACATCTGACCGGGAAAACACGCTGCCGCCGCTCATCACTCGCCACCGCCAGCGCCGTCTAGATTAAGAAGAATCAAACAGTGACAACAAGCTCGGAGAATTAACCGCGCGTCTGTGCGGCTGGACGGCCAGGCGCGCTTCCTCGCGTTTACATCCACCGCAAACACATTTGGCAAAATAATTTCACGGCGAAAAATGAACATTTATCGCAGGAGATGAACATTAGAGGGAACGGCGCCCGCGACGCCTAATCTGTTTTACTTCATTGCAGAATTGTTGTGGGGAGGAAAAAAATAGCAAACTCGTCTCTGCAATTCTTTCTGGAAAAACAGATTAATTTTTAATCCGTCTCAAGGGAATTGATTGTAACAAACTACATCAGACTGATAGCGTTCCTGTAGTTACGGGAGCACCCGGCGTCCTGACTGTCCTAATTATAAGCGGTTTCCAGCCGCTACGCCTTTTCTGCCCCATTTAGGGGAAATAGAGTTTCTGCATGAAGATTGTAATGCCCCTAATGGCTGCGGCCGCTGGAGTGTTGCCTATAGTGAATGGGACGTCACAATTGTCCTCCCTCATCCCCACCTCTTGGACTACTCCATCCCCTCCAGGCCTCCGCTGTCCATTCCTCCATCTGTCCTTCCCCTGCCCCTCCTCCAGGCTTCCGCTGTTTCCTCCTCTGTCCATCCCCTGTCCGCTCCTCTGTCCCCTCCTCCGTCCCTCCCCTGTCCGCTCCTCTCTCCCTCCCCGTCTCCTCCTCCGTCCCTCCCCTGTTCACTTCTCCGTCCCTCCCCTGTCCTCTACTCCGTCCCTCCCCTGTCCGTTTCTCTGTCCCTCACCTGTCCGCTTTTCCGTCCCTCCCCTGTCCCTCCTCTCTCCCTCCCCGTCTCCTCCTCCGTCCCTGCCCTGTTCACTTCTCCGTCCCTCCCCTGTCCTCTACTCCGTCCCTCCCCTGTCCGCTTCTCCGTCCCTCCCCTGTCCGCTTCTCCGTCCCTCCCCTGTCCGCTTCTCCGTCCCTCCCCTGTCCTCTTCTCCGTCTCTCCCCGGTCCTCTTCTCCGTCCCTCCTTTGTCCTCTTCTCCGTCCCTCCTTTGTCCTCTTCTCCGTCCCTCCTTTATCCTCTTCTCCGTCCCTCCCTTGTCCGCTCCTCCGTCCCTCCCCTGTCCGCTTCTCCGTCACTCCCCTGTCCTCTTCTCCGTCCCTCCCTTGTCCTCTTCTCCGTCCCTCCCTTGTCCGCTCCTCCGTCCCTCCCCTGTCCGCTCCTCCGTCCCTCCCCATCTCCTCCTCCATTCCTCCCCTGTCCACTGTCCTCTAGCCACAGGTTGGCGTTCAGTGGTGGTAACTATAGACCAGAATTGATCACTCTGGGAATATGATGACTATATAAGTGTCTCCTTTTCACACTTGGCAGTGACTTGGATACAGGTATCCCCATCTATTCCCTACCAGCGGCCACGGAGCCCGGGTGATCCACAAGCCCACACCACTCCCCTCCGCCAGGACAATCAGTTGGATATGGATCCTTCACGTTATTGTGGAGGTGTCAGGAGACACCAGGCCTATACTCGCTGGATCTTACAACTATTTTTGCTCCTCTGCTCATCATGGATATTGATTTATTGGTAATTGCTGATGTTAAAGTGACGCTCTCTCCACCTCCAGTATCATCCAGTCAGCATCTTGTAATCTATGTCCTGGGATTCCCTTATTCTTCAGCTTTCATCATGGATTTTTCTACTATGATCATTTTGTATTTCAATATCTCGGCTTACTGTCAGTGAATGCAGGAAACCTGTCCGTCCCTTATACGTGCACAGTGTATTACAGGACATCACAACTCTATATCAGCAATATCAGGGCCGGATGAATCCCATTACAATTGGCCAAGACTGTTCCCTTCTCCTTCCCCTCTTCCAAGACTCCCCTGTCCCCTCCCCTGGGACCCCTCTGTACCCTCCCCTGTCCACACCTCTGGTACTCCCCTGTCCCCTCCCCTGGGACCCCTCTGTACCCTCCCCTGTCCACACCTCTGGTACTCCCCTGTCTCCTCCTCTGGGACCCCTCTGTCTGTTCCCCTGTCCACCCCTCTAGGACTCCCCTCTCCCCTCCTCTGTCCCTCCCTTGTCCCCTGTCCCCATCTCTATCCCTCCCTTGTCCACTCCTCCGTCACCCCTCCAGCCCTTCCTCTCGAGCTCCTCTCCCCCCACCTCTGTCCTTCCCCTCTCCCTTCCTCCGTCCCTCCCCTTTCCACTGCTCTGTCCCTTCCCTGTCCACTGCTCCATTCCTCCCCTGTCCACTGCTCCTTCCCTCCCCTGTCCCCTCCTCTGTCCCTCTCCTCTCCCTTCTTCCGTCCCTCCCCTGCCCACTGCTCCGTCCCTCCCCTGCCCACTGCTCCGTCCCTTCCTTGGCCACTGCTCCGTCCTTCCCCTGTCCCCTACTCAGTAGCTCGGCTTGCTGTCAGTGAATGCAGGAAACCTGTCCGTCCCTTATACGTGCACAGTGTATTACAGGACATCACAGCTCTATATCAGCAATACCAGGGCCGGATGAATCACATTACAGCTGACGGAGACAGTGCGATAACATTTCACCACACTTCATGTATTTGACAATGTAATGTTCAGGGGAGAACGGAAAAGAGGCGAAATCAATAAAAATAGTGCACGGTTTGCATCCACCAGAGAAGAATAGGTTGTGGATACTGCTTTATAGAGATCTGCTGGTGCGGTTGCATCTAGGCCAGGGAAAACTACTGCAAAACTACAATCCCCACCATCCCTGGAGAGCCAAAGCTTTTATGCATCTATATAGGCATGTGTCCAATGTGTATGTGCAGTGAGCTCTATACTGGGACCACTACAATGTAATAGAAGATAGAAGTTGCACATTGTATAGGGGAAATGTCGGGTGTATTATGGTCCTCTAGAATGGTGGGAGATCTCTACTAACATTTCCTCTGTTTCTTCTGCAGGGAGGTGGATGGAGACTCTGACGGACTCGTCTGCTATAAAGACTTTGAGTTTGTGATGAGTTACGGTGAGGATGAAGAGCAGATCCATTAAGCGGTCACACGACAACTTTATAGTCACCTAAGGTGAGGAACATTTCCCCTAAGACTGCAAATATCCCCAGTAAACGAAAGCAGTTGTCACCCAGCTTTCCCAGACTCCCAAATGATAAAGCTGCAGCTATGTGTATAGGACATGATGACCCCGGTCATAGCCATCACATCAGTCATTATGCAGCTTTACTGGTGATTTTGCTACTGGGTAAATGCCCTTTAAGGCCCAGGTCGTCACACAAACCGCAAAGAACACAAGAAGGGGTCGCCCCATCCCCGCTCAATATCAGAATCGTCAATGCAGGCATCGTGAATGTGGAAAGCGAGCTGAACCCTGCAGAAAGAAGGAAATTCAAGAAGGTTTAGCGAAGGTTGCTAGGCAGCACAGCGTACACACGCTCTCCCGTACAAGCGCTGACCTTGCTACTGTAGTCAAGCAAAATCTCTGGAGCCCCACTCAGGAAAACTGGAGCAGGTGCTGAAGTGTCATCTGAGGTTACCAGCGCCGGGGGTGTCATCCCCATCAAACACATCAGAGGTTCTCTCAAATCTCCCACATGTCCTTACACCGTCTCTTCCCGGTCTGCAGGCGGAAAGAAAATAAAAGGAGATCCATAAAGAGCATTAGCTTGTCTTGATATTTACACAAGGGCGTAAAGTACCAAGGAAAGGGCCATTCCAGGCCGGCGCCAGGCCTTTAGATTTAGGGATGAAACTGGAGCAGCAAATCACCCAGGCCGGCCGAGCTGGAGGGGGGATTTATTCTTATTGATGCTTTCTATTCACTTAGAGGAAATCTATCTGCTCTCTATCATGCTCACGGCTACAGCCATAAAGCCAATGATGCCTGTCATAGCTGAGGCCGGCTGAGCTGGAGCATGCACACCTCCCTGCCCTGCATCTGTTCTGGAAAACAAGCAGGGTATAGATGGGAAGGGAGGAGACTGCTGCTCAGTGTCACCTTTATGCTTTCTAACCTTAGGGTGGGTTCACACTGAGGAATCCGCACAGAGAAGTTCCAGTGGATTCTGTTGCTCATCCCCGCTCGCGCCGCGCCGCCCGTCCCATACACTCCATTCTATGGTTGGGCGAATTCCACTGTCCGCTGAAAGAATTGACATGTTAGTTCTTTCAGCAGCGTCGGAATCCGTCTGTGCATAGAATGGAGTGTATGGCACAGGCGGAGATGTGCTCAGCCACAATTAGGGACAAGTGATGGAAACCACCAGAACTTCTCTGCACGATTTCCTCGGTATGGACCCACCCTTAGAAGGAAAACAAGACATTATATAACTTGTTTCATCTCCTTGCCCATGTCTGCAGCCTGATGGGAAGCTCTGACAGTCTTTGATGCATCCAACCCATACGACCTGATCCCTCAACCTGTGGCTCTCCAGTTGCTGCAAAGCTGCCACTCCCATTGCCCGACAGCTTTCAGTCCATCTCACTGGTGCATCCTGTTCCCCAAACTGAGACTAACCAGCTGTGGCAGAACTACAAGTCCCATAGTGTCTTGACAGCCAGGGACTTCCAGGGTATGGTTGGAGTTTTGGAACAGCTGGACAGCCATAGGTTGGGTATCTCTACCTTTCAAGTAAATCTGAAATATTCCTTAAAGGGGTAATCCGCCTCATCTTACTTGCTTAGCTGCTCTGCTGCCGAAAGTGTGACGTCACGGCACTCTGCGTTCTAGTGATGCCATTCTGTGCTGTGCCAGCAGCTGCAGTGGGCGTCTCTTGCTCGGTGTGCCGCCCTCATCTTAACACGCTTGTGTGCCGTACTCTTGCACCATACTTTTGCAATAAGCGAGAATACGGCTCACAAGCGCTTGCAGCTGATGGCACGGCACAGATTGGTGGCCCTGGTGACGTCAGACTTCAGGTGGCAGAGCTGCTCAGACAGTAAGATAGGCCGAAGCACACCTTTAACTGTGCCATACAACTCTGTTAAAGGGGTACTCCAAAAACTAATTTTTTTGTGTTAATATGTTTCTTTAAAAAATGAATGTGTAGTATTATATTTACCTCTCAGGCAGCAGCCCCCTCCGCTGCGACCAACATTTGTGTCTGGAACTGCAGGGCTGTCAAAGCCCTGATCCCGGCTTCTCTGCTCTGATCAGATGCTGCTGCCAGAGAAAAATCTATATATTTCTTCTCATGAAGTTACAAAACAAAGTAATCTAACTTTTTAGTAAATCAACGAATTAATTAAAAACAAATGATCAGCTCTGGAGTTCCCTTTTAGGGTACAAACACACACGACATATACGCTGCGTATTTACTGCTGCGATACGCAGCAGATACGCAGCAGATTAGATCTAAATAACTGAACACAGCATCAAATCTGCTGCGTATCTGCTGTGTGTGTGTTTGTACCCTAAATCAGAGTTTAGATCCAACTGGGCGGAGCCATTTCCTGTCAATTATCTGCTCTCAGCCAATCAGCAAGACTGGAAGTGTTCTTTATATTACTCCAGATAGATGCTGAGCAGAATGTACAGAACCGAACACTGGGACCCTCGTATAAACCGTCCTGGCTTTATAATAAGTGTAGCCTACAGGCTAGCCTGGAAATAAACAGCTTTGTGATTACAGCTCTGGATAATAGGACATGTAAGTTAAGCAGCAGATCAGTAAAGGTCGCTCCCCAGCTGTATACATACACTAGATGTAAACCACGAAACGCTGTTTACAACATCCCCAGTCTGGATACAGAGAATTTAGATTAGTGTTTATGGAGGTGGGCCCAGCGCCCGCCCCCCCGCTGTGATGCTTCACACGTCTGATCTATTCCGCATGGCGGCTCTGGGGCAGATCCACATATTACAGGCACGGTCCCATCTACACAGTAAAGTTTCTGTTAACACATCTGTCAGTGACAGTATACAGTATATACAGAGCAGGTATAGTCAGTCCTCCCCCCCGCCGGCCAGCAAGACCCTCTCCTAGAGTATTCAGCTAATGGAAAATTACTTAGCAGACATTGTAGCTGAAATAATCAGGCCCATAAATCAGAGACGACAGAACCAGTGGCGACAGCTTTATATATCCGCAAACTCCTAACATCCAGCCAGGAACGGATCCTGAGTGTGAACCACAAGTCACAGCATGACCTGTCACAGGGGCAGAGGATCAGGACCATCAAACAAGGCAGCTACAGATGCAGCGTTCATATAGATCAGCATAACCATGTCCATCCTGCTCCTCCTGGTTCATGAAGAGCATGCTAGGACTCCAGGGCTGCAATGCAGTGAAGGGTGATGTGTAGAGATGAGAGAACCTGGAGCAGCTGGAGTCCATCCGAACCCGAACGTTCGGCATTTGATTAGCTGGGGCTGCTGAACTTGGATAAAGCTCTAAGGTTGTCTGGAAAACATGGATACAGCCAATGACTATATCCATGATTTCCACATAGCCTTAGGGCTTTATCCAAGTTCAGCAGCCGCCGCTAATCAAATGCCGAACGCTCGGGTTCGGATGGACTCCAGCATGCTCCAGGTTCGCTCATCTCTAGTGATGTGCAGTCATGATGGCTGAATAGACAAACACCTTACCTACTAATAATTCAACAGTCTTAAAGTCTTCGTAATTAACTTTTATATAAAAATCTCCATTATTCCAGTACTTATCAGCTGCTGTATGTCCTGCAGGAAGTGGTGTATTCCCTCAAGTCTGACACAGTGCTCTTTGCTGTATAAGAAAGATGGATGACAGCGTCCAATCATGCAAACGTTTCTTTTATTCCTCCATAAACAGACAATGTAGTACTACGTTGTCTGTTTATGGAGGAATAAAAGAAACGTTTGCATGATTGGACGCTGTCATCCATCTTTCTTATACTGCATTCATTGGGCCGATTGGGATCCACGACCCGGGTGAAATCTGCGTCCAGAGGGAGGCCAGGTTGGGCCCCTGTGGTTATTGGAGTGCTACTGAGGACTTTGCTCTTTTTGCTACAGTGCTCTCTGCTGTCACTTCTGTCCATGTCAGGAACTGTCCAGAGCAGGAGAGGTTTTCTATGGGGATTTGCTGCTGCTCTGGACAGTTCCTGACATGGACAGAGGTGGCAGCAGAGAGCTCTGTGTCACACTGGAGAGAATACACCACTTCCTGTAGGATATACAGCAGCTGATAAGTACTGGAAGACAGGGGATTTTATATAGAAGTAAATTACAAATCTGTATAACTTTCCCATACCTGTTGATTTAAAAATATTTTTTCCTCTGGAGTGCCCCCTTAACATTGTATATAGCATTAGATGGCATCCTCTAATAGCCGCCATTATATAATAATAATAAGAAGAATAATTAATAATTTTTATTTATAAAGCGCCAACAGATTCCGCAGCGATTTACAATTATATACGCCCAGAATGTTATATACCTTACATTTCCCATATATTAATATGTCTCTTTAATTTTGATATGATTTTTTAGCTGCCCCTTATGAACCAGGAGGATCAGGATGAACATTCATGTATAACAATGCTGCATCCATAGGGTCCTTGTCCCCCCTGGTAAACTAAATATTTGCGCTATCCGGTTATCATGTTATGCTGTCACTTGTAGTTCTCCAGAGTCAGTCAGAGATAACCATCCATTCTTAACCATCAGTACTAGAGATGAGTGAACCTGGAGCAGCTGGAGTCCATTCGAATCCGATCGTTCGGCATGTGATTAGCGGTGGCTGCTGAAGTTGGATAAAGCCCTATGGCTATGTGGAAAACATGGATATAGTCATTGGCTGTATCCATGTTTTACAGACAACCTTAGAGCTTTATCCAAGTTCAGCAGCCGCCGCTAATCACATGCCGAACGTTCGGGTTCGGATGGACTCCAGCTGCTCGAGCTTCGCTCATCTCTAATCAGTACTCTATGGCAGAACTCTTCTGATCAGAGCAGAGATCAGCTGAACGTCCCAGGCCCGATCTCCGCAGGTCTCCTCCATAATCAGGGCCGAGATAAACTGCAGCCGAGAAGTAAATTGTATCTGACTGGCAAATCCTATTGGCTGATGTGATTTAGTAACATTCAATATGGGAATGGATCGAGCCAGAGGCTCATCCCAATATCACTAATACACTGCGTACTGAGGGAGGCCGCCCCGCCGAACACTCCTGCCTCTTGCCTTACTCCATCCAGAAATCCTTCTTATTCTCATCCTTGCCGGGACCAGGGAACTGCAAGAGTATTAGAGACACAGCCCTCCCCCATGCCTAGAAATAAACAGGGACCTCACCAGCAGAATAGTGAGTGCAGCTCTGAAGTATAATACAGGATCAGTAATGTATGTACACAGTGACCCCACCAGCAGAATAGTGAGTGCAGCTCTGGAGTATCATACAGGATGTAACTCAGGATCAGTAATGTAATGTATGTACACAGTGACCCCACCAGCAGAATAATGATTGCAGCTCTGGGGTATAATACAGGATGTAACTCAGGATCAGTAATGTAATGTATGTACACACTGACCCCACCAGCAGAATAGTGATTGCAGCTCTGGAGTATAATACAGGATGTAACTAAGGATCAGTAATGTAATGTATGTACACACTGACCCCACCAGCAGAATAGTGATTGCAGCTCTGGGGTATAATACAGGATGTAACTCAGGATCAGTAATGTATATACACAGTGACCCCACCAGCAGAATAGTGAGTGCAGCTCTGGAGTATAATACAGGATGTAACTCAGGATCAGTAATGTATGTACACAGTGACCCCAGCAGCAGAATAGTGAGTGCAGCTCTGGAGTATAAGACAGGATGTAACTCAGGATCAGTACAGGATCAGTAATGTATGTACATAGTGACCCCACCAGCAAAATAGTGATTGCAGCTCTGGAGTATAGATGTATTTACAGATTATAGCTGTAAACTGAATTGAGATTGAATGAGCGCTGGAATTGTCCTGTGAGCTCAGGAATGGCTGCGGAGAACGTGACAGGACAAGCCATTACTAGGAAAGTCAGGAAGGCTTGAAATTGCTTTATCTCCACCAGTGCGTATCCTACAGGGGAAGAACCATAACCAGAGCCCTGATAATATATACATTCAGGGTCCATTCAGTGCGTCCTGTGTGTACACAGGGATCTGGATGACTCTACATGTCCTGACTATTGGGGACATGTGTAATCTGCCTGGGTGGTGAGCCAGGCCATGCGTATATATAGCGTATATATAGCACCATGATGGAGGAAGGAGCTAGCTGCTAGTATACAGGGATCTCAGTGAATGATAGGGATAGAAGAGGCATCAGGTTACCCCTCTATGTTTTAGCAACATTTTGTTTCTTCTTTTTCTTAATGGGATTTTAGTTTCTTGTATTTCCTAATATGCAAGGAGAATAGCTGATCAATAACTCGTCAGTAGACGATAGAAGCCAGAGGTGATGAAGTGAATGATGATCAGGGATGAAGGAGATGACTAGACCGTCCCTAACTGTCCCTTCAAGTGTCCCTAAGGAAGCCAGGACAAGCTGTATAGCAGAAACCACAGAGAAGGCAGAGAAATACAGGATGACCCAGAGAACAGGGACAAGACCCAAAGAACTAGAGAGATACAGGAAATGCAGGTATATTATAGTGTCAGGTCAGGTGTATTATAGTCAGTGTCAGTATATCAGTGTTAGGTCAGGTGTATTATAGTCAGTGTCAGTATATCAGTGTCAGGTCAGGTATATTATAGTCACTGTCAGTATATCAGTGTGTTGCAGGTATATTATAGTCAGTGTCAGTATATCAGTGTCAGGCGGGTACTGTATATTATAGTCAATGTCAGTATATCATTGTCAGGCGGGTATATTATAGTCAGTGTCAGTGTATCAGTGTCAGGCCAGTTATATTATAGTCAGTGTCAGTATATCAGTGTCAGGCAGGATATATTATAGTCATTGTCAGGCTGGGTATACAGTATTATAGTCAGTGTCAGTATATCTGTGTCAGGCCGGGTATATGATAGTCAGTGTCAGTATATCAGTGTCAGTGTCAGGCGGGATATATTATAGTCAGTGTCAGTATATCAGTGTCAGGTGGATATATTATAGTCAGTGTCAGGCGGGTATATTATAGTCAGTGTCAGTAAATCAGTGTCAGGCGGGTATATTATAGTCAGTGTCAGTATATCAGTGTCAGGCGGGTATATTATAGTCAGTGTCAGTATATCAGTGTCAGGCGGGTATATTATAGTCAGTGTCAGTATATCAGTGTCAGGCGGGTATATTATAGTCAGTGTCAGTATATCAGTGTCAGGCGGGTATATTATAGTCAGTGTCAGTATATCAGTGTCAGGCGGGTATATTATAGTCAGTGTCAGTATATCAGTGTCAGGCGGGTATATTATAGTCAGTGTCAGTATATCAGTGTCAGGCGGGATATATTATAGTCAGTGTCAGTATATCAGTGTCAGGCGGGTATATTATAGTCAGTATCAGTAAATCGGTGTCAGGTGGGATATATTATAGTCAGTGTCAGTATATCAGTGTCAGGCGGGATATATTATAGTCTGTCAGTATATCAGTGTCAGGCGGGTATATTATAGTCAGTGTCAGTAAATCAGTGTCAGGTCAGGTATATTATAGTCACTGTCAGTATATCAGTGTGTTGCAGGTATATTATAGTCAGTGTCAGTATATCAGTGTCAGGCGGGTACTGTATATTATAGTCAATGTCAGTATATCATTGTCAGGCGGGTATATTATTGTCAGTATATCAGTGTCAGGCGGGTATATTATAGTCAGTGTCAGTGTATCAGTGTCAGGCCAGTTATATTATAGTCAGTGCAGTATATCAGTGTCAGACAGGATATATTATAGTCATTGTCAGGCTGGGTATACAGTATTATAGTCAGTGTCAGTATATCTGTGTCAGGCCGGGTATATTATAGTCAGTGTCAGTATATCAGTGTCAGGCGGGATATATTATAGTCAGTGTCAGTATATCAGTGTCAGGTGGATATATTATAGTCAGTGTCAGGTGGGTATATTATAGTCAGTGTCAGTATATCAGTGTCAGGCGGGATATATTATAGTCAGTGTCAGTATATCGGTGTCAGGCGGGTATATTATAGTCAGTATCAGTAAATCGGTGTCAGGCGGGATATATTATAGTCAGTGTCAGTATATCAGTGTCAGGCGGGATATATTATAGTCAGTGTCAGTATATCAGTGTCAGGCGGGTATATTATAGTCAGTGTCAGTATATCAGTGTCAGGCGGGATATATTATAGTCAGTGTCAGTATATCAGTGTCAGGCGGGTATATTATAGTCAGTGTCAGTAAATCAGTGTCAGGCGGGTATATTATAGTCAGTGTCAGTAAATCAGTGTCAGGCGGGTATATTATAGTCAGTGTCAGTATATCAGTGTCAGGCGGGTATATTATAGTCAGTGTCAGTATATCAGTGTCAGGCGGGTATATTATAGTCAGTGTCAGTATATCAGTGTCAGGCGGGTATATTATAGTCAGTGTCAGTATATCAGTGTCAGGCGGGTATATTATAGTCAGTGTCAGTATATCAGTGTCAGGCGGGATATATTATAGTCAGTGTCAGTATATCAGTGTCAGGCGGGTATATTATAGTCAGTGTCAGTAAATCAGTGTCAGGCGGGTATATTATAGTCAGTGTCAGTATATCAGTGTCAGGCGGGTATATTATAGTCATTGTCAGTATATCAGTGTCAGGCGGGTATATTATAGTCAGTGTCAGTATATCAGTGTCAGGTGGGTATATTATAGTCAGTAAATCAGTGTCAGGCGGAATATATTATAGTCAGTGTCAGTTTATCAGTGTTAGGCCAGGGAGGTGTATATTATAGTCAGTATCTAAGGCTTCCTGTCTTCTTTATAGCCTGGTATCACTGGAGGGGCCCGTGTCTTGCTGCCCCCTGTATTCCCCGGTAGGACCCCCCCTCCCCGTTAGCTGCAGACATTGCTTCGTTGCGGTTGCAGCGCGTTGCTCGTCTTTGCTTGTATTTGTTTTCGTGCAGTGTTTGCGCAGCACTCGGGGACCTCCGCCAGCTGGCACATCTCTTCCCCACACAGACACTTCGCTGCCACCAGCACCAGCTCTGATGTGCTGCAAGACGAGAAGGAACAATTATAACTCCAGAAGGGCTCGGGGAGCCGAGGAATCCTGGGAATCACACGCCGCACCTATCACAACAGTCTGACTGCAAGAGCATTTGTCAAAACATTTTTAACTGATAATTACTTTTCTGTGCTAAAAATGTTAAAAATCATGTTGAGCTCTGCTCGATGTGGAGAGATACAGCCAAAGCTGACGCCGGGCCTGAGACCTGTACTGACACTGACGCCGGGCCTGAGACCTGTACTGACACTGACGCCGGGCCTGAGACCTGTACTGACACTGACGCCGGGCCTGAGACCTGTACTGACACTGACGCCGGGCCTGAGACCTGTACTGACACTGACGCCGGGCCTGAGACCTGTACTGACACTGACTCCGGGCCTGAGACCCGTACTGACACTGACGCCGGGCCTGAGACCTGTACTGACACTGACGCTGGGCCTGAGACCCGTACTGACACTGACGCCGGGCCTGAGACCCGTACTGACACTGACGCCGGGCCTGAGACCCGTACTGACACTGACGCCGGGCCTGAGACCCGTACTGACACTGATGCCCGCCTGAGACCTGTACTGACACTGATGCCGGGCCTTAGAGCCGTACCGACACTGATGCCAGTCTAAGACTTGCAGACAGGATGTCCTGTACCAATGTGTCTCTATGTACTGTGGATAGACCTGGGAACAGAGACCTCGGGGTAGCTCCTTACCAGGGTCAGCAGAGACGCAGGGGTAGCTCCCCACTAGGGTCAGCAGAGACGCAGGGGTAGCTCCCCACTAGGGTCAGCAGAGACGCAGGGGTAGCTCCCTACTAGGGTCAGCAGAGACGCAGGGGTAGCTCCCCACTAGGGTCAGCAGAGACGCAGGGGTAGCTCCCCACTAGGGTCAGCAGAGACGCAGAGGTAGCTTCTCAGTAGGGTCAGGAGAGGTGCAGGGGTTGCTCCCTACTAGAGTCAGCAGAGACGCAGAGATAGCTTCTCACTAGGGTCAGCAGAGATGCTGGGGTCGCTCCCTACTAGGGTCAGCAGAGACGCAGGGGTAGCTCCCCACTAGGGTCAGCAGAGACGCAGAGGTAGCTTCTCACTAGGGTCAGCAGAGACGCTGGGATCGCTCCCCACTAGGGTCAGCAGAGACGCAGGGGTTGCTCCCTACTAGGGTCAGCAGAGACGCAGAGGTAGCTTCTCACTAGGGTCAGCAGAGATGCAGGGGTTGCTCCCTACTAGGGTCAGCAGAGACGCAGGGGTAGCTCCCCACTAGGGTCAGCAGAGACGCAGGGGTAGCTCCCCACTAGGGTCAGCAGAGACGCAGAGGTAGCTTCTCAGTAGGGTCAGGAGAGGTGCAGGGGTTGCTCCCTACTAGAGTCAGCAGAGACGCAGAGATAGCTTCTCACTAGGGTCAGCAGAGATGCTGGGGTCGCTCCCTACTAGGGTCAGCAGAGACGCAGGGGTAGCTCCCCACTAGGGTCAGCAGAGACGCAGAGGTAGCTTCTCACTAGGGTCAGCAGAGACGCTGGGATCGCTCCCCACTAGGGTCAGCAGAGACGCAGGGGTTGCTCCCTACTAGGGTCAGCAGAGACGCAGAGGTAGCTTCTCACTAGGGTCAGCAGAGATGCAGGGGTTGCTCCCTACTAGGGTCAGCAGAGACGCAGAGGTAGCTCCCTACTAGGGTCAGCAGAGACGCAGGGGTAAATAAAGGGTTAGGACAGAAGCACTGCTAGAATGGGTTGTGACAAAGGCAGAGTTCCAATGGAAGGTTTAGGGTTAGATGCATTCGGCAGGAACAGACAGGAAAGTTGCAGGGTTAGCAGCCGCTAAAGTGTAACAACACTCGCCGGACACTACAGAGCTAGATTATACTTGTAGCAGTTTCCTTTCCTTGGTTCTGTGTTTCTCAGGACCCCAAATCACATGACAAGCAGGTATTCACTAGAAAAAATATACTGTACATATAAAATGTATATTATTATAGAAAGAGAAGAAGAATGAGATCAGCAACTCCCCAGAACCAGAGATGATGCAGGTGAATGATGATGATGACAGCCACAAGGATGAAACAGAAGACCACAAAACAGAGTCACTGCCTGATCTTTCCCTAAACTAAGACTAGACAAGTAAACTTTCTTCCCACCACCACAGCCTTGTGATCGCTTTGGACTATCAGAAACAATAAGCTGGATTAAAGACCCAACGAAAAAGAACTGCAAGACTGAAAAATAGTAAAACCTCCCATAAAACAAACTAAGCAAAATAACAAAGTACAAATAACAAGACCCCAATCCAGAAATTCCTGAAGGATCAGGGATCAGAACTAGAGAGATGCAGGAACAGACTAACGTAGCCTAAACTATCGTCCAGAGAAAGGCACAGGCTGGGCGGCTGTTATAGAGGCTAAGTAATGGAAAACTGTACAGATTAAGTTTGTCTGTTCCAAGAGAGCACAGCTAAGAGTCTAATAGGGTAAGAGAGCACAGCTAAGAGTCTAATAGGGTAAGAGAGCACAGCTAAGAAACTAATAGGGTAAGAGAGCACAGCTAAGAGTCTAATAGGGTAAGAGAGCACAGCTAAGAGTCTAATAGGGTAAGAGAGCACAGCTTAGAAACTAATAGGGTAAGAGAGCACAGCTAAGAGTCTAATAGGGTAAGAGAGCACAGCTTAGAAACTAATAGGGTAAGAGAGCACAGCTAAGAGTCTAATAGGGTAAGAGAGCACAGCTAAGAGTCTAATAGGGTAAGAGAGCACAGCTAAGAAACTAATAGGGTAAGAGAGCACAGCTAAGAAACTAATAGGGTAAGAGAGCACAGCTAAGAAACTAATAGGGTAAGAGAGCACAGCTAAGAGTCTAATAGGGTAAGAGAGCACAGCTTAGAAACTAATAGGGTAAGAGAGCACAGCTAAGAGTCTAATAGGGTAAGAGAGCACAGCTAAGAAACTAATAGGGTAAGAGAGCACAGCTTAGAAACTAATAGGGTAAGAGAGCACAGCTAAGAAACTAATAGGGTAAGAGAGCACAGCTAAGAGTCTAATAGGGTAAGAGAGCACAGCTAAGAAACTAATAGGGTAAGAGAGCACAGCTAAGAAACTAATAGGGTAAGAGAGCACAGCTAAGAAACTAATAGGGTAAGAGAGCACAGCTAAGAAACTAATAGGGTAAGAGAGCACAGCTAAGAAACTAATAGGGTAAGAGAGCACAGCTAAGAAACTAATAGGGTAAGAGAGCACAGCTTAGAAACTAATAGGGTAAGAGAGCACAGCTTAGAAACTAATAGGGTAAGAGAGCACAGCTAAGAAACTAATAGGGTACTAATAGGGTAAGAGAGCACAGCTAAGAGTCTAATAGGGTAAGAGAGCACAGCTAAGAGTTTAATAGGGTAAGAGAGCACAGCTAAGAAACTAATAGGGTAAGAGAGCACAGCTTAGAAACTAATAGGGTAAGAGAGCACAGCTAAGAAACTAATAGGGTAAGAGAGCACAGCTAAGAGTCTAATAGGGTAAGAGAGCACAGCTAAGAGTCTAATAGGGTAAGAGGGCACAGCTAAGAGTCTTATAGGGTAAGAAGGCACAGCTAAGAGTCTAATAGGGTAAGAGAGCACAGCTAAGAGTCTAATAGGGTAAGAGAGCACAGCTAAGAGTCTAATAGGGTAAGAGAGCACAGCTAAGAAACTAATAGGGTAAGAGAGCACAGCTAAGAGTCTAATAGGGTAAGAGAGCACAGCTAAGAGTCTAATAGGGTAAGAGAGCACAGCTAAGAGTCTTATAGGGAGAGAGCACAGCTAAGAGTATAATAGGGTAAGAGAGCACAGCTAAGAGTCTTATAGGGAGAGAGCACAGCTAAGAGTCTTATAGGGTAAGAAAGCACAGCTAAGAGTCTTATAGGGAGAGAGCACAGCTAAGAGTCTAATAGGGTAAGAAAGCACAGCTAAGAGTCTAATGGGGTAAGAAAGCACAGCTAAGAGTCTAATAGGGTAAGAAAGCACAGCTAAGAGTCTAATAGGGTAAGAAAGCACAGCTAAGAGTCTAATAGGGTAAGAAAGCACAGCTAAGAGTCTTATAGGGAGAGAGCACGGCTAAGAGTCTTATAGGGAGAGAGCACAGCTAAGAGTCTAATAGGGAGAGAGCATAGCTAAGAGTCTAATAGGGAGAGAGCACAGCTAAGAGTCTAATAGGGAGAGAGCATAGCTAAGAGTCTAATAGAGTAAGAGAGCACAGCTAAGAGTCTTATAGGGTAAGAGAGCACAGCTAAGAGTCTTATAGGGTAAGAAGGCACAGCTAAGAGTCTTAAAGAATAAGAGAGCACAGCCAAGAGTCTAGTAGGACAAGAGAGCGTAGCTAAGAGTCTAATAGGGAGAGCATAGTTAAGAGTCTTATAGGCTAAGAGAGCGCAGCCAAGTGTCTAATAGGGTAAGAGAGGGTAGCCAAGAGTCTAGTAGGGTGAGAGAGCACAGCTAAGAGTCTAATAGGGTAAGAGAGCGCAGCTAAGAGTCTTATAGGGTAAGAGAGCACAGCTAAGAGTCTAATAGGGTAAGAGAGCACAGCTAAGAGTCTTATAGGGTAAGAGAGCACAGCTAAGAGTCTTATAGGGTAAGAGAGCACAGCTAAGAGTCTAATAGGGAGAGAGCATAGCTAAGAGTCGTATAGGGAGAGAGCACAGCTAAGAGTCTAATAGAGTAAGAGAGCACAGCTAAGAGTCTAATAGGGAGAGAGCATAGCTAAGAGTCTAAAAGAGTAAGAGAGCACAGCTAAGAGTCTTATAGGGTAAGAGAGCACAGCTAAGAGTCTTATAGGGTAAGAAGGCACAGCTAAGAGTCTAATAGGGAGAGAGCACAGCTAAGAGTCTAATAGGGAGAGAGCACAGCTAAGAGTCTAATAGGGTAAGAGAGCACAGCTAAGAGTCTAATAGGGTAAGAGAGCACAGCTAAGAGTCTAATAGGGTAAGAGAGCACAGCTAAGAGTCTAATAGGGTAAGAGAGCACAGCTAACAGTCTTCTAGGGAGAGAGCATAGCTAAGAGTCTTATAGGGAGAGAGCACAGCTAAGAGTCTAATAGGGTAAGAGAGCACAGCTAAGAGTCTTATAGGGAGAGAGCACAGCTAAGAGTATAATAGGGTAAGAGAGCACAGCTAAGAGTCTAATAGGGTAAGAGAGCACAGCTAAGAGTCTAATGGGGTAAGAAAGCACAGCTAAGAGTCTTATAGGGAGAGAGCACAGCTAAGAGTATAATAGGGTAAGAGAGCACAGCTAAGAGTCTTATAGGGAGAGAGCACAGCTAAGAGTCATATAGGGAGAGAGCACAGCTAAGAGTCATATAGGGAGAGAGCACAGCTAAGAGTCTAATAGGGTAAGAGAGCACAGCTAAGAGTCATATAGGGAGAGAGCACAGCTAAGAGTCTAATAGGGTAAGAGAGCACAGCTAAGAGTCTTATAGGGAGAGAGCACAGCTAAGAGTCTTATAGGGAGAGAGCACAGCTAAGAGTCTTATAGGGAGAGAGCACAGCTAAGTGTCTAATAGGGTAAGAGAGGGTAGCCAAGAGTCTAGTAGGGTGAGAGAGCACAGCTAAGAGTCTAATAGGGAGAGAGAGCACAGCTAACAGTCTAATAGGGCGAGAGAGCACAGCTAACAGTCTAACAGGGCAAAGGAAATTGGTGGGAAAATTCCTGCTATTAGTAACATAAAAGCATAGACATCAATAATAAACTTTTGTCTGCCTGTAGCTGCCACAAGGGGGAGCTTTTTTTTTTTTAAATAAAGGTATACAGAGAGTGGCTGCAGGTAAACAGAATTGTATCCTCTATCTTAGACTATACATGAAGGGGTCTGTAATCTGTATATAATGATAAATGTATTATTCTATGCAAAATATGAGAAATTCAGCAAATTAGAGACTTGAAAAAATGGCCCCTTAAAAAATGTCCGCCCAACAAACTGTGAGCGCCCCGTCCCCGCTGCGGAGGTGTCGCAGTAACATGCAGCAGGTTGCACAGTTTCATCACCATCTGGTATAATCTGAGTATTGATCCAGCATAGAGGCGACTTCGGGCCCCTGCAGCAGTAATTCTACATTGACCTCTGTGGCGGTATATTAACCGATCTCCCTGCATTTCCCACACAATGAACATTAAGATAATCACTTTGCTGCTGCTGGCGCTCCTGACATGCCAGACAAAGGAGCAAGTTACTCATTTCCATAGTGACGGCGCACTGAATGGCAACACATTATTTTCTTTTGCCTTAAATTATTATTTTCCATAGCGGTGGAGGCACGCCGGCGAGAGGCACGAGCGAGTGAGACATACCGCCAGGAGGAGAGAGTACGGCAGCACGCCCGCTATGTACAGATGGAGAAACCCTACACACCACCCCGAAAGTACACTTTCGGGGTGAAATACGGCGAGAATGCCTGCTGTATGTGGACATCTGTATGTAATACAGTACAACCGCTACTCTGGTGATGGGGAATATTCATGGTCTTGGATCACTCCGAGTTATCCCTGAAAACAACATTTATTTATGTAAATATATGAAAATTGATAATTCAATCAACTGGATGTGATATTCACGCTAATGGCGGGGGAAAATAATCCGTCACATATTGACAGCTTTATTAGGTTACTATTAAAATGCCGCTCGGTAAGTGACTATACAGAAAAGAAGCAGGCGGCCGCAGTGGTTTTTCTTATACATAGGAGCAGTATTATAATAGTTATATCCCTGTATATAGGGGGCAGTATTATAGTAGTTATATCCCTGTATATAGGAGCAGTATTATAGAAGTTATATTCTTGTATATAGGGGGCAGTATTATAGTAGTTATATTCCTGTATATAGGGGGCAGTAATATGGTAGTTATATCCCTGTATATAGGAGCAGTATTATAGTAGTTATATTCCTGTATATAGGGGGCAGTATTATAGTAGTTATATTCCTGTATATAGGAGCAGTATTATAGTAGTTATATTCCTGTATATAGGAGCAGTATTATAGTAGTTATATTCCTGTATATAGGGGGCAGTATTATAGTAGTTATATCCCTGTATATAGGAGCAGTATTATAGTAGTTATATTCCTGTATATAGGAGCAGTATTATAGTAGTTATATTCCTGTATATAGGAGCAGTATTATAGTAGTTATATTCCTGTATATGGGAGCAGTATTATAGTAGTTATATTCCTGTATATAAGAGCAGTATTATAGTAGTTATATCCCTGTATATAGGAGCAGTATTATAGTAGTTATATTCCTGTATATAGGGAGCAGTATTATAGTAGTTATATTCCTGTATATAGGAGCAGTATTATAGTAGTATATTCCTGTATATAGGAGCAGTATTATAGTAGTTATATTCCTGTATATAGGGGGCAGTATTATAGTAGTTATATTACTGTATATAGGGGGCAGTATTATAGTACTTATATTCTATATAGGAGCAGTATTATAGTAGTTATATGCACAAGCCAAAAAGACAGAAATGGCTGCACATCGCACCCATGGCTGACACGAAAGCTTATTCAGTTACATTTAAAACCAACATCAGAAGTTAGTATATAATTTGGCCAAACTATATTGCCTCATGTACCACGTGCAGGTCTTCTGATACACGAGTCTCTAACCAAAAAACATTACTGTGCCGGTCAGCGACCACAATCCCCGCAAAACGTGCGCAAGCATAGAAGGGGAGCCATGGAATGGCCCTGCAACCCCATTGTCACAGGACCAGACCCTAAAAGGGCCCCCCGGACCCCGCAGGCGGAAAAAGTGGTCGCCAAGCAACACAAGTGTGAACAAGCTCTTACCTCTCTCCATTCCTCTGCAGATAGAATGGGAGAATACTAGGAGATCCTCCCCTTATGTACACAGGTGCTTCCTGCTAATTTGGATCACATGGGTCTTACAAAGCACGAGTGCTAGCCACAATGAAAAAAGGGACAAAATACATAAAATATGCACAAGCCAAAAAGACAGAAATGGCTGCACATCGCACCCATGGCTGACACGAAAGCTTATACAGCTACATTTAAAACCAACATCAGTAGTTAGTATATAATTTTGCCAAACCATATTGCCTCATGTACCAACGTGCAAGTCTTCTGATACACATGAGTCCCTAACCAAAAAACATTAGTGTGCCGGTCAGCGACCACAATTCCCTGCCCTGGGGGGGCCTTTTAGGGTCTGGTCCTGTGACAATGGGGTTGCAGGGCCATTCCGAGGCCCCCTTCTCTGCTTGCGCACGTTTTGCGGGGATTGTGGTCGCTGACCGGAACAGTGATGTTTTTTGGTTAGGGACTCATGTGTATCAGAGACCTGCACGTGGTACATGAGGCAATATAGTTTGGCCAAATTTTATACTTACTTCTGATGTTGGTTTTAAATGTAGCTGTATAAGCTTTCCTGTCAGTCATGGGTGCGATGTGCAGCCATTTCTGTCTTTTTGGCTTGTGCATATTATAGTAGTGTATTCCTGTATATAGGGGCAGTATTATAGTAGTTATATTCCTGTATATAGGAGCAGTATTATAGTAGTATATTCCTGTGTATAGGAACTGTATTATAGTAGTTATATCCCTGTATATAGGAGCAGTATTATAGTAGTATATTCCTGTATATAGGAGCAGTATTATAGTAGTTATATCCCTGTATATAGGAGCAGTATTATTGTAGTTATATTCCTATATATAGGAGCAGTATTATAGTATGCAAAAAAGGGGTCCGTGGAGCCTCAGTTACAAGTCTCAAAACACGGGAATAGCCAGATATCCCTCTCTCCAGAGAAGGAAGCCCATTGCCAAGGGGCGCCTCCTAGTGGGGAGAGCACCAAACCACCCTGATACGTAGTCCCTCAGGTCCTCACTCTGTTACGAGCTTTGGGACCTAAATAGGGAAACACCAGGGTGGCCCCTGTAAGTCAAAGTCTAACTCTGTGGCGAGTGTAACGACAGTATTATAGCAGTTATATTCCTGTATATAGGGGCAGTATTATAGTAGTTATATCCCTGTATATAGGAGCAGTATTATAGTAGTTATATTCTTGTATATAGGAGCAGTATTATAGTAGTTATATTCCTGTATATAGGAGCAGTATTATAGTAGTTATATTGCTGTATATAGGGAGCAGTATTATAGTAGTTATATCCCTGTATATAAGGAGCAGTATTATAGTAGTTATATCCCTGTATATAGGGAGCAGTATTATAGTAGTTATATTCCTGTATATAGGAGCAGTATTATAGGAGTTATATCCCTGTATATAGGGGGCAGTATTATAGTAGTTATATTCCTGTATATAGGAGCATTATTATAGTAGTTATATCCCTGTATATAGGAGCAGTATTATAGTAGTATATCCCTGTATATAGGAGCAGTATTATAGTAGTTATATTCCTGTATATAGGAGCAGTATTATAGTAGTTATATTCCTGTATATAGGGGGCAGTATTATAGTAGTTATATTCCTGTATATAGGAGCAGTATTATAGTAGTTATATCCCTGTATATAGGAGCAGTATTATAGTAGTTATATTAATGTATATAGGGGCCAGTATTATAGTAGTTATATTTTTGTATATAGGGGGCAGTATTATAGTAGTTATATTCCTGTATATAGGAGTAGTATTATAGTAGTTATATCCCTGTATATAGGAGCTGTATTATAGTAGTTATATTAATGTATATAGGGGCCAGTATTATAGTAGTTATATTCTTGTATATAGCGTATAGAGTAGTTATTTTTAACCCTCTGTCCTCCTCTCTGGTTCATTTATGGTGTTATAGTAATCTGAGCACACAGGACACTTGATGGAATAGACGATACAGATCTGCACCTTGCTATTTGTCAGTCTGCTCGCTGTAGTGATGATGATAGCCCCCTGTCTGTATTTTACACCTGTCCTCCTGTCAGCTGTCAGGTCGGCTCTGTGATGTACCGCTATTGAGGGCACACAGGCGGTATACACACCAGCACTGCTGCTCATTCATTGCTGTGGTCCTCTCTCCTCATCGCCAGTCACAGTACATCAGCCTCGGCCCCAGCCTTGTGGTCCTCTAAAAACCTTCAATTCAATTATCCCCCAGTCATTTACTGCACACATGCATCTGTCTAAATATAGAGCGCAGTTCTCATCTATAGAACACCGGGCGGCTCTGATACTCTCTGCTCTCCTTAGATTCATCTTGACAAGGTCAGTTTATATGGATTCAGGGAGGTTTTTTTTTTTCCGTCTTAAAGATTCCTTCTAGGACCCCCTCCCCTGGCTTGCTTTCCATAGATCTCACACGCTCAGCATTGTGTCCGACTATAGTCTATTCTTCCCATGTATTTACTTCCTCATTTATAATTGTATGTCACTCTGTGTCTTGCTTAATTTTTCTAGCTGTGACTGTCCAGTGTTCATTCTGAGCCTCCTGATTCATGAACTACATTCACAGGATGAACTTACTATCAATCATCCAGGTGTGTCTTGTTTCCTTCTTTTATTTGTTTCTATGACTTTTATCTAAGTGGTCACATGGACGCCGGACTCCCCCCCGCACTGGTAGGAGGATGCCGGCAGTGATACTAGTCCTCCAGGCCTGCACCTCCAGGGTCCCTCTCATCCCAACACTTTATAACTTGTTTCAGTATGCAGCTCCCTGGCAGACTCATAGGGGTCTGGAGAAGGGGAGAAAGGAGTCTGTAGATTACCCAAAAATAATTCAAATCAACTTGTGTCAGAGATTTGTAATTTACTTCTATTAAATAAATCTAAAGTCTTCCGGTACTTATCAGCTGCTATATGCCCTGCAGAATGTGGTATGCTTTCCAGTCTGGAGAGCAGGAGAGGTTTTCTATGGGGATTTGCTGCGGCTCTGGACAGTTCCTGACATGGACAGAGGTGGCAGCAGAGAGCACTGTGTGAGACTGGAGAGAATACACCACTTCCTGCAGGACATACAGTAGCTGATAAGTACTGGAAGAGGAGAAGTTTGTTGGGAGGAAAACAGAAGTATGGAGTGGACAGGAGTTTGGAGTAAGGCTTGAGAAGCCTGGAGGAAGACAGAGGGAATAGGATGGATAGAGAATTCTGGAGAGTACAAATGAGTCTGGAGCATAGACAGAGGGATTCTAAAGGTAGCTGAGGAGTCTGGAGGGGGACAGAGGGAACCGGATAGGAGCAGAGGAGTCTGGAGGGGGACAGAGGGAACTGGATAGGAGCAGGGGAGTCTGGAGGGGGACCGAGGGAACCGGATAGGAGCAGAGGAGTGTGGAGGGGGACCGAGGGAACTGGATAGGAGCAGAGGAGTGTGGAGGGGGACCGAGGGAACTGGATAGGAGCAGAGGAGTGTGGAGGGGGACCGAGGGAACTGGATAGGAGCAGAGGAGTCTGGAGACGAACAGAGGGTTTCAGAACACGATGAATGATCAACCAAGCTGGCAGGTAGATTAGATGGCGGTGTGGAGGAAGATAGCGGTGCGGTGGAAGTAGATTAGATGGCGGTGCGGTGGAGGTAGATTAGATGGCGGTGCGGTGGAAGTAGATTAGATGGCGGTGCGGTGGAGGTAGATTAGATGGCGGTGCGGTGGAGGTAGATTAGATGGCGGTGCGGTGGAGGTAGATAAAATGGCGGTGCGGTGGAGGTAGATTAGATGGCGGTGAGGTGGAGGTAGATTAGATGGCGGTGCGGTGGAGGTAGATTAGATGGCGGTGCGGTGGAGGTAGATTAGATGGCGGTGCGGTGGAAGTAGATTAGATGGCGGTGCGGTGGAGGTAGATTAGATGGCGGTGCGGTGGAGGTAGATAAAATGGCGGTGCGGTGGAGGTAGATTAGATGGCGGTGAGGTGGAGGTAGATTAGATGGCGGTGCTGTGGAGGTAGATTAGATGGCGGTGCTGTGGAGGTAGATTAGATGGCGGTGCGGTGGAGGTAGATTAGATGGCGGTGCGGTGGAGGTAGATTAGATGGCGGTGCGGTGGAGGTAGATTAGATGGCGGTGAGGTGGAGGTAGATTAGATGGCGGTGCTGTAAAGGTAGATTAGATGGCGGTGCGGTGGAGGTAGATTAGATGGCGGTGCGGTGGAGGTAGATTAGATGGCGGTGCGGTGGAGGTAGATTAGATGGCGGTGTGGTGGAGGTAGATTAGATGGCGGTGTGGTGGAGGTAGATTAGATGGCGGTGCTGTAAAGGTAGATTAGATGGCGGTGTGGTGGAGGTAGATTAGATGGCGGTGTGGTGGAGGTAGATTAGATGGCGGTGAGGTGGAGGTAGATTAGGTGGCGGTGCGGTGGAGGTAGATTAGGTGGCGGTGCGGTGGAGGTAGATTAGGTGGCGGTGCGGTGGAGGTAGATTAGGTGGCGGTGCGGTGGAGGTAGATTAGATGGCGGTGCGGTGGAGGTAGATTAGATGGCGGTGCGGTGGAGGTAGATTAGATGGCGGTGCGGTGGAGGTAGATTAGATGGCGGTGAGGTGGAGGTAGATTAGGTGGCGGTGCGGTGGAGGTAGATTAGGTGGCGGTGCGGTGGAGGTAGATTAGGTGGCGGTGCGGTGGAGGTAGATTAGGTGGCGGTGCGGTGGAGGTAGATTAGATGGCGGTGCGGTGGAGGTAGATTAGATGGCGGTGCGGTGGAGGTAGATTAGATGGCGGTGTGGTGAAGGTAGATTAGGTGGCGGTGAGGTGGAGGTAGATTAGATGGCGGTGCGGTGGAGGTAGATTAGATGGCGGTGCGGTGGAGGTAGATTAGATGGCGGTGTGGTGAAGGTAGATTAGATGGCGGTGAGGTGGAGGTAGATTAGATGGCGGTGTGGTGAAGGTAGATTAGATGGCGGTGTGGTGAAGGTAGATTAGATGGCGGTGTTGTAGATGTTTTTCACACCTCGAAGAATCATGTCTAATTAATCTGTGAGAAAACAATTACCCGGGCGACACTTGTGTGATACCTGAGCGCTATACCCTGGGGTCACAGCAATTCTCTATAGTGATTAGAGGTAATCCACCGCGTCCGCACACAGCTAAGCGGCCCTCCAGGATCTGGGGATATGTGCTGTGCCTATTATCAGCCATGTGTCCCATCATTGATCTACAAGTGACATCTATACAGCCGCCATATAGCTGATGGGTGTACAGAGAGTGCTGCTTATCTCTATCCGCTTCATATCCGAGCCTGAGCTGAACCCTAGGCCACAGGTAGCAGTCACACCTGTGCCCCCAGCATTATAAATGGCACATGGTTGTCAGGGACTTGTTACAGACTTAGTGATGGGGGTGTCAGCAGGACCTGAAGATAGAGACCAGAATGTGATGGAAACAACAAACCACAGAACAGATCACAGACATCAATTCCATATTACATCTGCTCCAGAGAATTCTTCACAACTTCAATATGAAAACCATTCTCCCCAGAAGGAAGCCTGGCGCCTGCAAGGAGTGACAGGTCAGGTGACCCAGATGTGTGTAGTGCTGCAGAGCTACCAGCAGGGGGCGAGGACACCCTCCATCCCAGGACTACTCTACCGAAACCTGACCCACAAGCAGAATACAGGCCACATTGTAAACAAACAATAAGTACAATCTATCTATCTATCTCCTATCTATCCCTCTCCTATCTATCTATCTATCTCCTATCTATCTATCTATCTCCTATCTATCTATCTATCTATCTCCTATCTATCTATCTCCCTCCTATCTATCTATCTATCTATTATCTATCTATCTCCTATCTATCTATCTCCTATCTATCTCCTATCTATCTATCTATCTATCTCCTATCTATCTATCTCCTATCTATCTCCTATCTATCTATCTATCTCCTATCTATCTATCTATCTATCTCCTATCTATCCCTCTCCTATCTATCTATCTATCTCCTATCTATCTATCTATCTCCTATCTATCTATCTATCTCCTATCTATCTATCTATCTCCTATCTATCTCCTATCTATCTATCTATCTATCTCCTATCTATCTATCTATCTCCTATCTATCTCCTATCTATCTATCCCCTATCTATCTATCTCCTATCTCCTATCTATCTCCTATCTATCTATCTCCTATCTATCTCCTATCTATCTATCCCCTATCTATCTATCTCCTATCTCCTATCTATCTCCTATCTATCTATCTCTCCATCTATCTCTCCATCTATCTCTCCATCTATCTCTCCATCTATCTCTCCATCTATCTCTCCATCTATCTATCTATCTATCTATCTCCTATCTATCTCCTATCTATCTATCTCTCCATCTATCTCTCCATCTATCTCTCCATCTATCTCTCCATCTATCTCTCCATCTATCTCTCCATCTATCTCTCCATCTATCTCTCCATCTATCTATCTATCTATCTATCTATCTATCTCCTATCTATCTATCCCCTATCTATCTATCTATCTATCTATCTATCTATCTATCTATCTCCTATCTATCTCTCTATCTATCTCTCTATCTATCTCTCTATCTATCTCTCTTTAAGCCTTTTGATTTCCTTCTGCCACCAATAGTCAGTAGCAGTCCTGTATGGCAGGCCAGACGCTGGCCTCTGATTGGCTGTGCAGGCAGTGGTGATGTCACTTTTCTTACTCTCTTGTGTGTTTTTATCCTCATACTTCTCAGTGTTGTGACATTATAGATGCGATATTTATAGGCCTCCCTATGAAGTAATAGCAGGGCCGTCTAATAATAATCATGTGTAATATCGATCCTATTGTTGCTAACTCAGTGTTTTGCTGAAGGCCGGGCTGAGTGCTGGAGAGAAGAGCTGATGAGCAGTAGGACCCAGGAGGCGGCTGCTGGAGTTTGCTCATAACAGTGACAACACTGAGCTGTTTGAGAGAGTATGGGCTGGTTATGGCTGCATTCTGTCTGCAGAGATCCTTCCCAATAATCAGCGCCAGGATGGCCGGGAGAAGCCTGGGAATATAAGCGGAGCCCCCCGAGCTGCGGCCCATGCAGGCAGGACACCCCTCACATCCAGGATTACAAGGTAAGGACGTGGCTTGTGCCCCCTCCTGCCCGGAGACATTCCCTTACTGTATCCTCCCAGCCTGACTGTGACATTGTATCACTGAGAGCTGGATACAGGCTGGAGCGCTCTCTATATACTCTCTATATAAGGACACAGGGCTGACACTCTACAGATCTATATACAGGTACAACAAGCCACAACACAGCTGCAAGTGTATCACAACAGATCTACACACACACAATGTATCACAACAGATCTACACACACACACACAATGTATCACAACAGATCTACACACACACACAATGTATCACAACAGATCTACACACACACACACAATGTATCACAACAGATCTACACACACAATGTATCACAACAGATCTACACACACACACATATACAATGTATCACAACAGATCTACACACACACACATATACAATGTATCACAACAGATCTACACACACACACACATACAATGTATCACAACAGATCTACACACAATGTATCACAACAGATCTACACACACACACACAATGTATCACAACAGATCTACACACACAATGTATCACAACAGATCTACACACACACACACACACACATATACAATGTATCACAACAGATCTACACAAACACACATATACAATGTATCACAACAGATCTACACACACACATACAATGTATCACAACAGATCTACACACACACACATATACAATGTATCACAAGAGATCTACACACACACACATATATACAATGTATCACAACAGATCTCACACACACACACACACACATATACAATGTATCACAACAGATCTACACACACATATACAATGTATCACAACAGATCTACACACACACATACAATGTATCACAACAGATCTACACACACATACAATGTATCACAACAGATCTACACACACACACACACATATACAATGTATCACAAGAGATCTACACACACACACACACACATATATACAATGTATCACAACAGATCTCACACACACACACACACATATATACAATGTATCACAACAGATCTACACACACATATACAATGTATCACAACAGATCTACACACACACATATACAATGTATCACAACAGATCTACACACACACATATACAATGTATCACAACAGATCTACACACACACATATACAATGTATCACAACAGATCTACACACACACACACATATACAATGTATCACAACAGATCTACACACACACACACACATATACAATGTATCACAACAGATCTACACACACACACACACATACAATGTATCACAACAGAGCTACACACACACAATGTATCACAACAGATCACACACACACACACACACAATGTATCACAACAGATCACACACACACACAATGTATCACAACAGATCTACACACACAATGTATCACAACAGATCTACACACACACACACACACACACACACACATTGTATCACAACAGATCTACACACACACACACATATACAATGTATCACAACAGATCACACACACACAATGTATCACAACAGATCACACACAATGTATCACAACAGATCTACACACACATATACAATGTATCACAACAGATCACACACACACATATACAATGTATCACAACAGATCTCACACACACACATATACAATGTATCACAACAGATCTCACACACACACACATATACAATGTATCACAACAGATCTCACACACACACACATATACAATGTATCACAACAGATCTACACACACACATATACAATGTATCACAACAGATCACACACACACACACACACACACAACGTATCTCTACAGCTCTATATACAATGTATCCCCTGTGCACAGTGTTGCAGTATATCACTCCAGGACCCCTGTACACTAAGCAGCAGTGACTTTCTGTGTATACAAGTCTATGTAAGGATACAATGTCTCACTAGTATACAATGCAGTGTATCAGTCATAGCCCACAATGCTCTGGCTGTATATAGCCTATATATCACATATGTATCAGAGTTCAGCTCTGGAGGTTTTACAGCCGTCTTCGCACGGTGTCTTCCGCGTCTCCTTATTGCGGCATCGGGTTACTTTGTTGCAGATAAAGTTTTGCAAGAAAACAGAGTGTAGGAAAACAAGATGGCAGTCGGTACGTGTCAGCAGCCGTCTGCTTCCTGTTGACAATCACTTAGAGACTTTCATGCAGCAACAAGCTGGAGACGATACTGTGTGGCTGTTCCTTCTCCGAGGCCGTACTGTTTATCCATGTGCATTGCTGTGCCCCTCTGTGCTGCTGTGGCCGGCCTGCTACAGGGGGCATGGCAACACTTTAGCACTATTACGGTAAAGACACTTATGTATCTGGTTACATGCTGCCATTGTGAGGGGGCATGGTGAGCCCCCCGGTGTTACTGACACCCTCATACCTAAGTGCCACCACAGTCACCGTCCTGGTTCCCAGGGGGGGGGGGGGGGGGGGGTCTGGTTACATGGAGCTTTGTTATTTTAGCAGCAGCCGGTGACGTCGCTGGGAGCAGCTGAAGAGCCGGCTCTATAAATGGCTGATGTGAACACGCTCCGAGCTCCGGAGGAGAAGCTAAATTAGTAGCAGTCACTTCTCTGAAGGTGCAAGTGGGCGCGTACGTGAGTCATTGTGAGCGGCGGCGGGCGCTGATCCCCCCGACAACACTCAATGTGCAGCTTCTATTCCTGTGATATCCGGAGAGCCGTCCTGTGTGCGGCCCCAGGGCTCCCAGTCACGAGGAGGAGATGGACAGACGTGTATATACTGTATACAGCCCCGCCAACACGAGCAGGAGGATATACATGTGTATATACTGTATACAGCCCCGCCAACACGAGCAGGAGGATATACATGTGTATATACTGTATACAGCCCCGCCAACACGAGCAGGAGGATATACACGTATATACTGTATACAGCCCCGCCAACACGAGCAGGAGGATATACACTTATATACTGTATACAGCCCCGCCAACACGAGCAGGAGGATATACACGTATATATTGTATACAGCCCCGCCAACACGAGCAGGAGGATATACATGTATATATTGTATACAGCCCCGCCAACACGAGCAGGAGGATATACACGTATATACTGTATACAGCCCCGCCAACACGAGCAGGAGGATATACACGTATATACTGTATACAGCCCCGCCAACACGAGCAGGAGGATATACACGTATATATTGTATACAGCCCCGCCAACACGAGCAGGAGGATATACATGTATATATTGTATACAGCCCCGCCAACACGAGCAGGAGGATATACACGTATATACTGTATACAGCCCCGCCAACACGAGCAGGAGGATATACACGTATATACTGTATACAGCCCCGCCAACACGAGCAGGAGGATATACACGTATATACTGTATACAGCCCCGCCAACACGAGCAGGAGGATATACATGTATATATTGTATACAGCCCCGACAACACGAGCAGGAGGATATACATGTATATACAGACCCGCCAACACGAGCAGGAGGATATACATGTATATACAGACCCGCCAACACGAGCAGGAGGATATACATGTATATACAGACCCGCCAACACAAGAAGGATATACATGTGTATATACTGTATACAGATTAGATACAGATACAGATTAGATACACAGCTCAACAGACAGTATCACACATGCTAGTATTAGATACACAGCTCAGCAGACAGTATCACACATGGTTGGATTAGATACACAGCCCAGCAGACAGTATCACACATGCTGAGATTAAATACACAGCTTAGCAGACAGTATCAGACATGCTAGTATTAGATACACAGCTCAGCAGACAGTATCACACATGCTGTGATTAGATACACAGCCCAGCAGACAGTATCACAAATGCTGTGATTAGATACACAGCCCAGCAGACAGTATCACACATGCTGTGATTAGATACACAGCTCAGCAGACAGTATCACACATGGTTGGATTAGATACACAGCTCAGCAGACAGTATCACACATGCTGGAAATAGATACACAGCTCAGCAGACAGTATCACACATGGTTGGATTAGATACACAGCTCAGCAGACAGTATCACACATGCTGTGATTAGATACACAGCTCAGCAGACAGTATCACACATGCTGTGATTAGATACACAGCCCAGCAGACAGTATCACACATGCTAGTATTAGATACTGTCTGCTGAGCTGTGTATCTAATACTAGCATGTGTGATACTGTCTGCTGGGCTGTGTATCTAATCACAGCATGTGTGATACTGTCTGCTGAGCTGTGTATCTAATCCAACCATGTGTGATACTGTCTGCTGAGCTGTGTATCTAATCACAGCATGTGTGATACTGTCTGCTGGGCTGTGTATCTAATCACAGCATGTGTGATACTGCCTGCTGGGCTGTGTATCTAATCACAGCATGTCTGATACTGTCTGCTGAGCTGTGTATCTAATACTAGCATGTGTGATACTGTCTGCTGGGCTGTGTATCTAATCACAGCATGTGTGATACTGTCTGCTGAGCTGTGTATCTAATCACAGCATGTGTGATACTGTCTGCTGAGCTGTGTATCTAATCACAGCATGTGTGATACTGTCTGCTGAGCTGTGTATCTAATCCAACCATGTGATACTGTCTGCTGAGCTGTGTATCTAATCACAGCATGTCTGATACTGTCTGCTGAGCTGTGTATCAGACATGCTGTGATTAGATACACAGCTCAGCAGACAGTATCACACATGCTAGTATTAGATACACAGCTCAGCAGACAGTATCAGACATGCTGTGATTAGATACACAGCCCAGCAGGCAGTATCACACATGCTGTGATTAGATACACAGCCCAGCAGACAGTATCACACATGCTGTGATTAGATACACAGCTCAGCAGACAGTATCACAAATGCTAGTATTAGATACACAGCTCAGCAGACAGTATCACACATGGTTGGATTAGATACACAGCTCAGCAGACAGTATCACATGCTGTGATTAGATACACAGCTCAGCAGACAGTATCACACATGGTTGGATTAGATACACAGCTCAGCAGACAGTATCACACATGCTGTGATTAGATACAGAGCTCAGCAGACAGTATCACACATGGTTGGATTAGATACACAGCTCAGCAGACAGTATCACACATGGTTGGATTAGATACACAGCTCAGCAGACAGTATCACATGCTGTGATTAGATACATAGCTCAGCAGACAGTATCACACATGGTTGGATTAGATACACAGCTCAGCAGACAGTATCACACATGCTGTGATTAGATACAGAGCTCAGCAGACAGTATCACACATGGTTGGATTAGATACATAGCTCAGCAGACAGTATCACACATGCTGGGATTAGATACACAGCTCAGCAGACAGTATCACACTTGCTGGGATTAGATACACAGCTCAGCAGACAGTATCACACATGATATCCAGCGTCTCTCAGGGTAGTATCACATATGATAGGCTTAGATCCTTGAAGGGGTGACATGCAGTGTATATTGGGGGGCTGTGGGGGGCTTCTAGGCCGGCCACCACCGCTGCCTGATATCAGTAAACAATCTTCTCATTGGCTGCAAAATTTAGACACAGGAAGTGGCTGCTCTCTAAACCTGAGAAGTGGGGACTTGTCGCCATGGGAACAAGGAGCTGCCTGCGTCTGCCTTCCGTCCCTTAACCCTTACACTGCCGCAGTGCTGGCTGTCACTCCTCAGGGGGCTCAGAGTATACCACAATCAGAGATATACAGCATATATACCTGTTATATATATAGCACCTATACCTGTCATATATACCTGTCCTATATACAGCACCTATACCTGTCCTATATACAGCACCTATACCTGTCATATATACCTGTCCTATATACAGCACCTATACCTGTCATATATACCTGTCCTATATACAGCACCTTTACCTGTCATATATACCTGTCCTATATACAGCACCTATACCTGTCATATATACCTGTCCTATATACAGCACCTATACCTGTCATATATACCTGTCATATATACAGCACCTATACATGTCATATATACCTGTCCTATATACAGCACCTATACCTGTCATATATACCTGTCCTATATACAGCACCTATACCTGTCCTATATACAGCACCTATACCTGTCATATATACAGCACCTATACCTGTCATATATACCTGTCCTATATACAGCACCTATACCTGTCCTATATACAGCACCTATACCTGTCCTATATACAGCACCTATACCTGTCCTATATACAGCACCTATACCTGTCATATATATCTGTCCTATATACAGCACCTATACCTGTCATATATACCTGTCCTATATACAGCACCTATACCTGTCATATATACCTGTCCTATATACAGCACCTATACCTGTCATATATACCTGTCCTATATACAGCACCTATACCTGTCATATATACCTGTCCTATATACAGCACCTATACCTGTCATATATACCTGTCCTATATACAGCACCTATACCTGTCATATATACCTGTCCTATATACAGCACCTATACCTGTCATATATATTACTGTCCTATATACAGCACCTATACCTGTCATATATATTACTGTCCTATATACAGCACCTATACCTGTCATATATACCTGTCCTATATACAGCACCTATACCTGTCATATATACCTGTCCTATATAAAGCACCTATACCTGTCATATATACCTGTCCTATATACAGCACCTATACCTGTCCTATATACAGCACCTATACCTGTCATATATACCTGTCCTATATACAGCACCTATACCTGTCATATATACCTGTCCTATATACAGCACCTATACCTGTCATATATACCTGTCCTATATACACAGCACCTATACCTGTCCTATATACAGCACCTATACCTGTCATATATACCTGCTTGAAAAAGGCTACAATAGAGCCGAAACGTCGCGCACTGGTGTGCATTAAACCCACATTCTTTTGGAAAGTGCTGTCTCCATGCTTCTTTACTTTGGATTGTCATATATACCGGTTATATATACAGCACCTATACCTGTCATATATACCGCTCATGTATGCACCACCTATATCTGTCATATATACAGCACCTATACCTGTCATATATACCTGTCATGTATGCACCACCTATATCTGTCATGTATACAGCACCTATACCTGTCATGTATACAGCACCTATACCTGTCATGTATGCGTGCCATCATCTGGGTCACTGCCACGCAACATCCTATAATAACCTTGATAGATAGATAGGAGATAGATATTTAAGCAGATGCTTTACTGAAAGGAAATCACCATCAGCCTTTTACCCGGCATCATGAGAGACGAGCAACATCACCTGCCCTGCAAATAGCAAGCAATACAGCCCAGGTGTAACCAATAGCAGCACAGGTGTAACCGACGGCAGCGCAGGTGTAACCAATGGCAGCGCAGGATGTGCCCCGACATTTCTTCTATCAGCCACAAACCATTCTACAGTCAGAGAAATCACTGAATAATATTGAAGCATAAAAGAATGTTTTACAGGTCCCATGAGCAGCATGATGACTGTATACACACATTACATTGCCGCTTTACCATCCAGGTGTAAGCATTTCCTGCAGCTGCTCTTGGGGGTTGTAGTCATCAGATTGATGCAGGAATGTTGGGTATTGTAGTGATTTTACAATATTTATTGACTGGTTGTTACCTGTAGTATTTGCCTTGGAATACTCACTGAGGATGGTGGGAGTTGTAGTCTGTAAGGTGGAGTCATATACACATAGGTATAACCACTGAGGATGGTGGGAGTTGTAGTCTGTAAGGTGGAGTCATATACACATAGGTATAACCACTGAGGATGGTGGGAGTTGTTACCTGCAATATTTGCATTGGAATACTCACTGAGGATGGTGGGAGTTGTAGTGACATCATTGGTCATTGCTCCTGTGCTCTGTAGTCAGTATTTCCTTCAGAATTTTAGTCTCTGCTGTAATGGTGAAGCAGCGAGCTCCGGAAGCTTCCGCACCTCAGGAGAATACGTTACCTGCCCTGACACTTTGTAGCAAACCCTCTGCATATTAAATAGGCTCGCTTATCAGTATGGCGGCTGGTGAAAGAGATGTGATCCGTCCAGCACCGATCTGGAGGGTCCAGAGGTCACACTCAACAACACTGTACCGCATAGCAGAGCTGAGAGACTGTACCGCATAGCAGAGCTGAGAGACTGTACCGCATAGCAGAGCTGAGAGACTGTACCGCATAGCAGAGCTGAGAGACTGCATAGCAGAGCTGAGAGACTGTACCGCATAGCAGAGCTGAGACTGTACCGCATAGCAGAGCTGAGAGACTGTACCGCATAGCAGAGCTAAGAGACTGTACCGCATAGCAGAGCTAAGAGACTGTACCGCATAGCAGAGCTAAGAGACTGTACCGCATAGCAGAGCTGAGAGACTGCACAGCATAGCAGAGCTGAGAGACTGCAGAGCTAAGAGACTGTACCGCATAGCAGAGCTGAGAGACTGCACAGCAGAGCTGAGAGACTGCAGAGCTGAGAGACTGTACCGTATAGCAGAGCTGAGAGACTGTACCGCATAGCAGAGCTGAGAGACTGCACCGCATAGCAGAGCTGAGAGACTGCACCGCATAGCAGAGCTGAGAGACTGTACCGCATAGCAAAGCTGAGAGACTGCACCGCATAGCAGAGCTGAGAGACTGCACCGCATAGCAGAGCTGAGTATCACACATCATAAGCTTAGATACCAAGGCACAGCAGGCAGCATCACACATGATAGGTTAAATACAAATAGTCAGTATGTAGTATCGCATGCTTAGATACTGCAGCTCAGCAGAGAGTATCACACATGATAGTCCTAGATACTGCAGCTCAGCATGACAGGCCTGGATATAGCAGTTCGGCAGAAAGTATCACATAACTCAGATACAGTGACTTGGCAATCTGTACCCCACATGTTATGCTTAGATACAGAGGCTCAATAGACAGTTTTGTACTTGATAAGATCTGCAATGTTAGATACAATAGCTCAACAGGTAGTATCACACATGGCAGGATAAGATACAATGTCTTATCATTAATGATAGGCTTGGATACGAGACCGTATCACATATATAGATCAGAAGGATGTCGGGCTTAGATACAGCTGTTAGTTATACAGTCCTTAGTTATCTCAGGTCAGATACATAAGAATATTTCCTTATTACTTAATCCCGTAAGATGCTGTGATGTCATCACTATCCCACCTTGTATCTGTACAAGGGATTGTGGGTAACATGGTGTACAATCTGGTGGACATAGCGGGTGGTACAGGGGGTCGCTCCCCCCTCTGGTGGACATAGCAGGTGGTGCAGGGGGTCGCTCCCCCCTCTGGTGGACATAGCTGGTGGTGCAGGGGGTCGTTTCCCCCTCTGGTGGGCATAGCTGGTGGTACAGGGGGTCGCTCCCCCCTCTGGTGGACATAGCAGGTAGTGCAGGGGGTCGCTCCCCCCTCTGGTGGACATAGCTGGTGCTGCAGGGGGTCGCTTCCCCCTCTGGTGGGCATAGCGGATGGTACAGGGGGTCGCTCCCCCCTCTGGTGGACATAGCTGGTGCTGCAGGGGGTCGCTCCCCCCTCTGGTGGACATAGCTGGTGGTGCAGGGGGTCGTTTCCCCCTCTGGTGGACATAGCGGGTGGTACAGGGGGTCGCTCCCCCCTCTGGTGGACATAGCAGGTAGTGCAGGGGGTCGCTCCCCCCTCTGGTGGACATAGCTGGTGGTGCAGGGGGTCGCTTCCCCCTCTGGTGGGCATAGCGGATGGTACAGGGGGTCGCTCCCCCCTCTGGTGGACATAGCTGGTGCTGCAGGGGGTCGCTCCCCCCTCTGGTGGACATAGCTGGTGGTACAGGGGGCCGCAGCCATCCTCCTCCCTCTGGTGGACATAGCTGGTGGTACAGGGGGCCGCAGCCATCCTCCCCCCTCTGGTGGACATAGCTGGTGGTACAGGGGGTAGCTCCCCCCTCTGGTGGGCATAGCTGGTGGTACAGGGGGTAGCTCCCCCCTCTGGTGGGCATAGCTGGTGGTACAGGGGGTAGCTCCCCCCTCTGGTGGACATAGCTAGTGGTACAGGGGGCTGCAGCCGTCCTCCCCCCCCCCCTCTGGTGGGCATAGCTGGTGGTACAGGGGGTCGCTCCCTCCTCTGATGGTCATAGGTAGTGGTACAGGGGGCCATAGCCATCCTTCTCCCTCTGGTGAACATAGCGGGTGGTACAGGGGGTAGCTCCCCCCTCTGGGCGGCATAGCTGGTGGTACAGGGGGCCACAGTCATTCTTCCCCCTCTGGTGGACATAGCTGGTGGTACAGGGGGTAGCTCCCCCCTCTGGGCGGCATAGCTGGTGGTACAGGGGGGGCCACAGCTGTCCTCCCACCTTTGTTCAGCTCTTCCAGGTTCTGCAGTGCTGGCACGGTGGAATTAATAGCAGAGCTGATTAAGCGCGTTCATCGCCAATTGTGTACAGTGACAAAGAAAGTAGTCACACAGCTCTTTATTGTGTCACTGTGACGCTTAACCCCTCTGCTGCCAGACACAAGAGACCACACCTGGACTACTGCCCCATCATCCGCAGGACTACTGCCCCATCATCCGCAGGACTACTGCCCCATCATCCGCAGGACTACTGCCCCATCATCCGCACATCTGAGGGCAATGTGTTATACAACTGCAGCAACAACATCAAACCTGACCGAAAAAATGTTATATCCACAGCCTATAAGATGAAGGGATAGGCTGTATTCTCAGTGATGTCACCGCTGATCTCTAGTGATGGATAGGCTGTATTCTCAGTGATGTCACCGCTGATCTCTAGTGATGGATAGGCTGTATTCTCAGTGATGTCACCACTGATCTCTAGTGATGGATAGGCTGTATTCTCAGTGATGTCACCGCTGATCTCTAGTGATGGATAGGCTGTATTCTCAGTGATGTCACCGCTGATCTCTAGTGATGGATAGGCTGTATTCTCAGTGATGTCTCCGCTGATCTCTAGTGATGGATAGGCTGTATTCTCAGTGATGCCACTGATCTCTAGTGATGGATAGGCTGTATTCTCAGTGATGTCTCCGCTGATCTCTAGTGATGGATAGGCTGTATTCTCAGTGATGCCACTGATCTCTAGTGATGGATAGGCTGTATTCTCAGTGATGTCGCCGCTGATCTCTAGTGATGGATAGGCTGTATTCTCAGTGATGTCGCCGCTGATCTCTAGTGATGGATAGGCTGTATTCTCAGTGATGTCGCCGCTGATCTCTAGTGATGGATAGGCTGTATTCTCAGTGATACCGCTGATCTCTAGTGATGGATAGGCTGTATTCTCAGTGATGTCACTGATCTCTAGTGATGGATAGGCTGTATTCTCAGTGATGTCACCGCTGATCTCTAGTGATGGATAGGCTGTATTCTCAGTGATGTCACCGCTGATCTCTAGTGATGGATAGGCTGTATTCTCAGTGATGTCACCGCTGATCTCTAGTGATGGATAGGCTGTATTCTCAGTGATGTCACCGCTGATCTCTAGTGATGGATAGGCTGTATTCTCAGTGATGTCGCCGCTGATCTCTAGTGATGGATAGGCTGTATTCTCAGTGATGTCGCCGCTGATCTCTAGTGATGGATAGGCTGTATTCTCAGTGATACCGCTGATCTCTAGTGATGGATAGGCTGTATTCTCAGTGATGTCACTGATCTCTAGTGATGGATAGGCTGTATTCTCAGTGATGTCACCGCTGATCTCTAGTGATGGATAGGCTGTATTCTCAGTGATGTCACCGCTGATCTCTAGTGATGGATAGGCTGTATTCTCAGTGATGTCACCGCTGATCTCTAGTGATGGATAGGCTGTATTCTCAGTGATGTCACCGCTGATCTCTAGTGATGGATAGGCTGTATTCTCAGTGATGTCACCGCTGATCTCTAGTGATGGATAGGCTGTATTCTCAGTGATGTCACCGCTGATCTCTAGTGATGGATAGGCTGTATTCTCAGTGATGTCACCGCTGATCTCTAGTGATGGATAGGCTGTATTCTCAGTGATGTCACCGCTGATCTCTAGTGAAGGATAGGCTGTATTCTCAGTGATGTCACCGCTGATCTCTAGTGATGGATAGGCTGTATTCTCAGTGATGTCACCGCTGATCTCTAGTGATGGATAGGCTGTATTCTCAGTGATGTCACCGCTGATCTCTAGTGATGGATAGGCTGTATTCTCAGTGATGTCACCGCTGATCTCTAGTGATGGATAGGCTGTATTCTCAGTGATGTCACCGCTGATCTCTAGTCATGGATAGGCTGTATTCTCAGTGATGTCACCGCTGATCTCTAGTGATGGATAGGCTGTATTCTCAGTGATGTCACCGCTGATCTCTAGTGATGGATAGGCTGTATTCTCAGTGATGTCACTGATCCCTAGTGATGGATAGGCTGTATTCTCAGTGATGTCACTGATCCCTAGTGATGGATAGGCTGTATTCTCAGTGATGTCACCGCTGATCTCTAGTGATGGATAGGCTGTATTCTCAGTGATGTCACCGCTGATCTCTAGTGATGGATAGGCTGTATTCTCAGTGATGTCGCCGCTGATCTCTAGTGATGAATAGGCTGTATTCTCAGTGATGTCACCGCTGATCTCTAGTGATGGATAGGCTGTATTCTCAGTGATGTCACCGCTGATCTCTAGTGATGGATAGGCTGTATTCTCAGTGATGCCACTGATCTCTAGTGATGGATAGGCTGTATTCTCAGTGATGTCACCGCTGATCTCTAGGGTTAAGGTTACATAAGGTTTATTGGTTTTTATACTCAGGCTCATTCCTGCTCCCCTTGTCCCTGTGTTACAGTCAGGCCATGGCTGTTGACCTCTGGTATAACCCCTGGTGGCGCGGCCGCTCGTCCTGTGTCGCCCTGCGCTATGTTACTGTGGTGGGAACATTAGTCGGGTTATTGATCGGCACATCAAGGAGATGAAGCACGTTCACTATCCCAGTCAATTATAAGAATCTCTGGGATGACCCATCGGAGTAGTGATCAGTGCATTGTCTGCAGAGGAGGGATCAGTATTCTGGATCAGTATTCTGGATCCTACCTCTTTGTTTCCCTGCAGAGTAGTGGTGTCCCTCATTAGGCTGTATACTATATGAATCTATTGAGTCATTACTCATCATTACATGTGCTGGCCCTTTAAGGAGTGTATTGGGGTCAAGGATTTCCTCCTGGACTGTAAGCAGAATAGTCCCCATTTGCCTTCCCGGTGCAGTATATGTATATAGAGACGACGTGCTCGGTGCTCTGCGGAGGACTCCCTACACCAGTCCTCTTTACTGCCTTCACTACCCAGCCTATAAACTCCAGTTGTTAGGGGAAGCTTGTCTGTTGCCTAGCGACCCTGGCAGGGAGACATAGATTTCCCTTCAGCGCTGCTGGGAGGATTTGCTGTTGGCGGGTTTGTGGTGACTTACATTATTACCTGTTCTGTACCTGTAAGGGGTCACCACTAGGGGCGCCCTCTGAGGTGTTTACTTCTGTGAATGGAGGTGTAAATATATTGGCCCATATAACTAGTCCAGGATCGATGATAATTCTGCTTTATCTCATTGTATATATTGCTTTATACTGTATATGTTCTTCCATCATATTTTGTGCTGTTGTCACCTACTATTGGTTTTCCTAATAGAGATCTGATATGTATAGAGGCAGCCATGCACAATGGCCGGAGAGGCAAGAGAATGTCTTCTGTTCTGGTCACTCGCATGTACACTCAGCTAGGGTGAGCGTTCATGTGTTCAGTATAAAGGGGGGTAAACTGTAACCTGATCTCTCAGGTCTTATCAGAAAAAAAACTCTCTTCACCCCTTATCAGGCCCTTATCATTTCATGCCCCCCTTTATAATATCCTGCCCCCCTATCATTTCCTGCCCTCTTATAATATCCTGCCCCCCTATCATTTCCTGCCCTCTTATAATATCCTGCCCTCCTATCATTTTCTGCCCTCTTATAATATTCTGCCCCCTATCATTTCCTGCCCCCTTATCATATCCTGCCCCCCTTTATAATATCCTGCCCTCCTATCATTTCCTGCCCTCTTATACTATTCTGCCCCCTATCATTTCCTGCCCCCTTATCATATCCTGCCCCCCTTTATAATATCCTGCCCTCCTATCATTTCCTGCCCTCTTATACTATTCTGCCCCCTATCATTTCCTGCCCCCTTATAATAACCTGCTCCCCATATAATTTCCTGCCTCCCTTATAATATCCTGCCCCCCTATCATTTCCTGCCCTCTTATAATATCCTGCCCTCCTATCATTTCCTGCCCTCTTATAATATCCTGCCCCCCTATCATTTCCTGCCCTCTTATAATATCCTGCCCTCCTATCATTTCCTGCCCTCTTATAATATCCTGCCCTCCTATCATTTCCTGCCCTCTTATACTATTCTGCCCCCTATCATTTCCTGCCCCCTTATAATATCCTGCCCCCCCCTTATAATAACCTGCTCCCCATATAATTTCCTGCCTCCCTTATAATATCCTGCCCCCCTATCATTTCCTGCCCTCTTATAATATCCTGCCCTCCTATCATTTCCTGCCCTCTTATAATATCCTGCCCCCCTATCATTTCCTGCCCTCTTATAATATCCTGCCCTCCTATCATTTCCTGCCCTCTTATAATATCCTGCCCTCCTATCATTTCCTGCCCTCTTATAATATCCTGCCCTCCTATCATTTCCTGCCCTCTTATAATATTCTGCCCCATATCATTTCCTGCCCCCTTATCATATCCTGCCCCCCTATATAATATCCTGCCCTCCTGTCATTTCCTGCCCTCTTATAATATTCTGCCCCCTATCATTTCCTGCCCCCTTATCATATCCTGCCCCCCTTTATAATATCCTTCCCTCCTATCATTTCCTGCCCTCTTATAATATTCTGCCCCCTATCATTTCCTGCCCTCTTATAATATCCTGTCCCCCTTATAATAACCTGCTCCCCATATAATTTCCTGCCCCCTTATAATATCCTGCCCTCCTATCATATCCTGCCCCCCTTTATAATATCCTGCCCTCCTATAATTTCCTGCCCTCTTATAATTTTCTGCCCCCTATCATTTCCTGCCCCCTTATAATATCCTGCCCCCCCTCCTTATAATAACCTGCTCCCCATATCATTTCCTGCCCCCTTATCATATCCTGCCCCCCTATATAATATCCTGCCCTCCTATCATTTCCTGCCCTCTTATAATATTCTGCCCCCTATCATTCCCTGCCCCCTTATCATATCCTGCCCCCCTTTATAATATCCTTCCCTCCTATCATTTCCTGCCCTCTTATAATATTCTGCCCCCTATCATTTCCTGCCCCCTTATAATATCCTGCCCCCCCTCCTTATAATAACCTGCTCCCCATATCATTTCCTGCCCCCCTTATAATGTCCTGCCCTCCTATCCTTTCCTGCCCTCTTATAATATTCTGCCCCTATCATTTCCTGCCCCCTTATCATATCCCGCCCCCCTTTATAATATCCTGCCCCCTATAATTTCCTTCTCCCCCCATAATTTCCCATTTCCTGCCCCGTTATAATATCTGCCCCCCCATCATTTCCTGCCCCCTTATCATATCCTGCCCCCCATGTAATATCCTGCCCCCTATCATTTCCTGCCTACTATCAATTTCTGCCCCCCCCCCCCTTATAATTATGTGTTCCCCCTTATCATTTTCAACCCCCACCCCATTTCCTGCTCCTCTTGTAAATTCATCATTCATCAAAAATGCTGAAAATCTATCTTGAGACGGGTCATCTCACTGAGGGATCAGGTTACAGACGCTATTAGAAGTCTATAAAGTGAGGGGGGGCACTGCTGAATAAGAGAGGTAGAGAGAAACAACAAGGCTGCTGAACACAGTAAATGTTATATCTTACCCAATACTTGATTAACAGCTTACACTGCTGTGTACCACTCTATAGTGTCCTCCATGCTGTCTATAAAAGCCTGTGGAGAGGGGAGCTGAAGAGCAGCTTAAGCAGCTTAAAGGGGTTATCCAGTGCTACAAAAACATGGCCACTTTCTTCCAGAGACAGCCCGCTCTTGTCTCCAGCTTGGGCAGGGTTTTGCTGCTCAGTTTTATTGAAGTGAATGGAGCTTAATTGCAAACCGCACTTGAACTGGTGACAACAGTGGTGCTTTCCCTTTAAAGCTCCAATAACTGTTATATCCCCCCATAGTAGTGGATTCACTGCTTACACTGATCAATACAGCTCTATAATTTTATCAAGAATTTTATGAAGAGGGAAGGAGTTAGCAAGCTGGTGAGAGAGACAAAGGCAGAGACAGAAGCAGCTTTATACCCCTCACCCATTTCTGGATTTACAGCTTGCACTGCCCAGTTCTGCTCTATAATGTCCTTCATACTCCTACTGCTTCTCAGGTGTGCTATACAGATATATAGGGCAGAATCTCCTCTCCTGTGTGTAGTATGTGGAGACATCATAGCAGATAGTTTACACTCATTAGCTTTTGGAATTAGAGGGGGGGAAACCTGATGGAATATACCAGGTATATAATGGTGCTGCTCCTCATGTACACACAGGACAGGGCATCCTGAGAAGGGACCTAAGGTGATGCATAGACATGCACTGGGTTACAGAGAGCCCCCATTCTGTGCACTAAGGTCCCCCATAGTAGGATCGGCTCTTTGGTTTATAGAGGGGGTTCCGATCCTGTATAGATGGAGATGCCAGTACTGTGTCCGCGATCATGGCGGAGGACGCGGCTGTGTATACACTGTGCAGTGCAGTGGAGGCCGCAGTAATAACCGCTAATGTAATATGGAGGCTGATAATTGACAGTGTAAGGAGGTCAGAGGCAGCAATTCCTGGCGATCAGTGTCTGACTCCCATTCATCTCCAGGCTCCCATGTACTGACTGCCACCGCCACCGCTTTATGATGGCAACTCCTCTATCATCCCTCTTCTAAACTCATTATATCCAAGTGCAGCGAGCTCCGGCCGCCCATCCAAGGCTGCTGTGTGCCCACCACCCCCTCCAGCCTCCTAGTCATCTGTACATGGGTCTGTGGGGGTCTCATCCCCTGCTAGACAGGGTGTCCCATACTGTAACCCAGAGATATGGAACCTGCCGCCCTCCAGCTGTGGCAAAACTACCACTCCCATCATGCCTGGACTGCCAGAGCTCAAGCTCTCCAAGCATAATGGTGATACAGTCTCCAGTGATGGAGTATCCAACATGCCAGGCTTAGATACAGTGAGCAGGACTCTCAGTGGTGGAATAGATACTGGTTATACACTCTCCTGTGATGGAGTATCCCACATGCCAGGCTTAGATACACTCGGCATGTGTTGGATAGATACTGGTGACACAGTCTCCTGTGATGAAGTATCCCACATGCCAGGCTTAGATACACTTGGGATGTGTTGGATAGATACTGGTGATACGCACTCCTGTGATGAAGTATCCCACATGCCAGACTTAGATACACTTGGGATGTGTTGGATAGATACTGGTGATACGCACTCCTGTGATGAAGTATCCCACATGCCAGACTTAGATACGCTTGGGATGTGTTGGATAGATACTGGTGATGGTGCACCTTGGTACCTGGCGTCTGGAGTTCTGGGGATGGCGGTATTATATCGTGAAGATGATGGATTGGGACGGGCGCTCAGATACCAATCCTCAGGAGAGAAGCTTCCCTTTCTCTGGTGAATGGCGCAGAAATGATGGAAATTACGGCGGCTCCGGAGGAGGAGGAGGAGGAGATCATCTTCTAGAGGTCATTTGCAAATTAGAAATATCCCCGCGGTGTCAGAGAAGCGAAGTATCCAGAGGAGGCGTAGCCATAGGTTACACGGTGTCCCCCCGTATATCCTCCCATCTGTACGTATATACAGCCACATCGGGTGTCCTCATATGTCACAGTGATGTCATAGATGTATATACAGCCACACCGGGTGTCCTCATATGTCACAGTGATGTCATAGATGTATATACAGCCACACCGGGTGTCCTCATATGTCACAGTGATGTCATAGATGTATATACAGCCACACCGGGTGTCCTCATATGTCACAGTGATGTCATAGATGTATATACAGCCACACCGGGTGTCCTCATATGTCACAGTGATGTCATAGATGTATATACAGCCACACCGGGTGTCCTCATATGTCACAGTGATGTCATAGATGTATATACAGCCACACCGGGTGTCCTCATATGTCACAGTGATGTCATAGATGTATATACAGCCACACCGGGTGTCCTCATATGTCACAGTGATGTCATAGATGTATATACAGCCACACCGGGTGTCCTCATATGTCACAGTGATGTCATAGATGTATATACAGCCACACCGGGTGTCCTCATATGTCACAGTGATGTCATAGATGTATATACAGCCACACCGGGTGTCCTCATATGTTACAGTGATGTCATAGATGTATATACAGCCACACCGTGTGTCCTCATATGTCACAGTGATGTCATAGATGTATATACAGCCACACCGGGTGTCCTCATATGTCACAGTGATGTCATAGATGTATATACAGCCACACCGGGTGTCCTCATATGTCACAGTGATGTCATAGATGTACATACAGCCACACCGGGTGTCCTCATATGTCACAGTGATGTCATAGATGTATATACAGCCACACCGGGTGTCCTCATATGTCACAGTGATGTCATAGATGTATATACAGCCACACCGGGTGTCCTCATATGTCACAGTGATGTCATAGATGTATATACAGCCACACCGGGTGTCCTCATATGTCACAGTGATGTCATAGATGTACATACAGCCACACCGGGTGTCCTCATATGTCACAGTGATGTCATAGATGTATATGCAGACAAAAAAAACTGAAAAAAAGGGAAATTTTGGCAGCACATCTATGACTCTGTTCACACTAGCAATGGCCTCTCCTGGGCTGAATAAGCTACAACTGGGCACATAGGAGCCAAATGATCTCTTTTATAGCAGCCTTGGGAAATGGGTGGAGTGCAAGCCAACAGGAGGTAGCCACACACCCCACATATAACAGGAGGTAGCCACACACCCCACATATAACAGGAGGTAGCCACACACCCCACATATAACAGGAGGTAGCCACACCCCCCACATATAACAGGAGGTAGCCACACACCCCACATATAACAGGAGGTAGCCACACACCCCACATATAACAGGAGGTAGCCACACACCCCACATATAACAGGAGGTAGCCACACACCCCACATATAACAGGAGGTAGCCACACACCCCACATATAACAGGAGGTAGCCACACACCCCACATATCACAGGAAGTAGCCACACACCCCACATTTAACAGAAAAAAAGGGAAATTTTGGCAACACATCTATGACTCTGTTCACACTGCAGGTTGCACGCTGCTTGTGGCTTAAGGACAGACAAAAAACAAAAGGTGCAACAGCAACCCACAGGTGCAAGGGCTTACCGTATATACTCCTCCCAGCGTACACACGGTAAGCACCTGCTCTGTAGATATTAAAAATTAAAATATACATTTTCACAGTATCACAGTGATGTCACAGAATCTATAATGATGTCATAATATGATATAGACCTTCATTGGGACCAGGGGTGACGTGCAGCTAGGAGTGTATATATATATATATATATACGCACACAGGGGTATACAGGTGAACCCCACCAGAGCTACAGGGAGGGAACGTGTAACCCCCCCTCCCCCATCATATGATGACAGCTCCACCAATGGCTGCATAGCCGGATTTATTACAGAGGAAATATTCCATGTCTACCGAGTAACGCTCAATCTCAGGGATCTGGGATCAGGAACTTTTTATTAGAGAACAGGATGGATTTCCTATATCTGTTTTATATCCGCAAATCCAGGTGAAGTCCTTCACCGGGACCGAGGCCAAGGATATAGCTGAATATTATTACCCATCAGCATCATCGCATCCTTCCCACATGTGCAAGACGCCGTCCTCCGTTTGTAGCATATCACCTATAGGAAGGCCTCACCTGAGGGTTCCATGCACAACACCCGACATGGCTGATACCAGAGAGTAATAGATGGTATATACCTGTCCTACAGTCACCTCCCCCCCCCCCCAGCCTGACATGGCTGATACCAGAGAGTAATAGATTGTGTATACCTGTCCTACAGTCACCTCCTCCCCCCCCCAGCCTGACATGGCTGATACCAGAGAGTAATAGATTGTATATACCTGTCCTACAGTCACCTCCCCCCGCCAGCCTGACATGGCTGATACCAGAGAGCAATAGATTGTATATACCTGTCCTACACCCCCCCCCCCCCCCCCCCAAGCCTGACATGGCTGATACCAGAGAGTAATAGATTGTATATACCTGCCCTACAGTCACCCCCCCCCCCCAGCCTGACATGGCTGATACCAGAGAGTAATAGATTGTATATACCTGTCCTACAGTCACCCCCCCCCCCAGCCTGACATGGCTGATACCAGAGAGTAATAGATTGTATATACCTGCCCTACAGTCACCCCCCCCCCCCCCCCCCAGCCTGACATGGCTGATACCAGAGAGTAATAGATTGCATATACCTGTCCTACAGTCACCTCCCCTCCCCCGGCCTGACATGGCTGATACCAGAGAGTAATAGATTGTATATACCTGTCCTACAGTCACCTCCCTCCCCCCCAGCCTGACATGGCTGATACCAGAGAGTAATAGATTGTATATACCTGTCCTACAGTCACCCCCCCCCTCCCCGCAGCCTGACATGGCTGATACCAGAGAGTAATAGATTGTATATACCTGTCCTAAGGGTCTATTACACGGGTCGTCAGAGGAGCAAACGAGCGCTCTCAGCGCTCGTTTGCTCCTCGTTCCCCGCTCGCTGCTGCCGCCGCTATTCAGCGCGGCTGCAGCGAGCAGGTGAGTGCGGGAGGGGGCGGCGGGGAGCTGCGGGGGGGCTGCCCGGGGGATCGCTGATCGTCCGGGCAGCCCATAGGATATAGCAGCGTCTGCTGCCGATGCTCCTATTCAATGCAGCGACGGCAGCAGATCGCTGCTATATCAGTCGCTTGTTTTTCAACATGTTGAAAAACAAGCGACTGCAACGATCAGCCGACATGAACGATGTCGGCTGATCGTTGCACTCTATTCCACGGGCCGATTATCGTCCATAGCGGCCGATATCGGCCGAACACGGACGATAATCGTTCCGTGGAACAGGGCCTCTACAGACACGCCCCCAGCCTGACATGGCTGATACCAGAGAGAGTCACCTCCCCCCCAGCCTGACATGGCTGATACCAGAGAGTAATAGATTGTATATACCTGTCCTACAGTCACATCTCCCCCCCCAGCCTGACATGGCTGATACCAGAGAGTAATAGATTGTATATACCTGTCCTACAGTCACCCCCCCCCCCCCCCCCCCCAGCCTGACATGGCTAATACCAGAGAGTAATAGATTGTATATACCTGTCCTACAGTCACCCCCCCCCAGCCTGACATGGCTGATACCAGAGAGTAATAGATTGTATATACCTGTCCTACAGTCACCCCCCCCAGCCTGACATAGCTGATACCAGAGAGTAATAGATTGTATATACCTGTCCTACAGTCACCTCCCCCCCCCAGCCTGACATGGCTGATACCAGAGAGTAATAGATTGTATATACCTGTCCTACAGTCACCCCCCCCCCCCAGCCTGACATGACTGATACCAGAGAGTAATAGATTGTATATACCTGTCCTACAGTCACCTCCCCCCCCCAGCCTGACATGGCTGATACCAGAGAGTAATAGACTTGTACATCACCTAATCTCCCCCATACCCTATGACACCATTGCAGAGTACCATTGGCTTTTCATGGCAGCTAGGACCCTAGTGAGGCCTCCATGGCTGCCATCATAGTGCTCCTGGTGGTTCCTGCCAGAGACACATATAAGTGACTAGTTCCTTCCATTGTTCTGGCTGTGTATACACCGTCATGAACCAGGAGGCTCAGTATGAACAGATGCGCCTAGACGGAGGAGTTCTCTGCCACAAGGCATTGTGGGAGGAGAGGGATGAATGTGTTTGGTTAGTAAAGGCGGCGAGGCCGGGCGGCGGGGGAGCCTGGATGAGCTCGGTAAATATCATCTCTCTTTAAGGAGGAGACAATCTTTCAGCGTGGAGCCAGCGTGAGCGCGGGGAGGTAATTTCACGTGCGTTCTTCTGGTTTATTTTGCAGGTTTAATTAAGTCCCCCCCCCATACTGTTTGCCGCTATCTCACTATTAGTTTTGAGCGAGCGGCTTGGCTCGTGTAGCGGAACTAATGTGCCAGTGTGGTAGGAGGCTGCCAGGAAGGCGAACAGCTGTCCTGTACCCTCCTCACACCGGGCTCCACGTACCAGGAGCTCCGCACTCAGCCGCCCCCTCCATCCCGGACCCTCGCATCTTCTCCCCACCTGTTGCGCCCGATGTGGAAGGAGCGCTTTGGATGAACATATCATATCATGTTGATGCCATCGGAGATGACGCGCCCGGAGACCGAGCTTTTATAAATAGACATTTAATCTTTAATGTGGAGACGGAACATCTGCTCAGAGATCTGCAGAAGATCAGGCTGCACCTCTGGATCCGACCACATCAGAGCAGCTGGCGGCCGGGGTGAGATGGCGCCAACGACTTCACCTGCTCCTCCTGCAGGGGTCTTACTGTTGTTCTGCTCATTGGCTGAAATCCATACATACATGTGCAGAAGGAGCCATCAGTCTGTCTGAGGTGTGCAGAGTTATCAGTGTACTGAAGGATGGATACCCCCTACCCCTTCCTCCCGTACATACGCAGCTTTGTCAGGTGTGAATAAGCCATTGCTCCACACCACCGCCCCAGACTCTTGTGTCAGACCCCTCTGCCTTTCTTGGGGTGTCAATGGCGGCCCGATCAACACTATAAATAAGCATCAATCTGCTAGATCAGCACTCTTTTACTGGTCCTATCACACTCCTTTATTTCTCAGGACTCCTGTGGTCTCTCCCCGAAATCCTGTGCTCTCCCTGGACTCCTGTGGTCTCTCCCCGGATTCCTGTGGTCTCTCCCCGGATTCCTGTGGTCTCTCCCCGGATTCCTGTGGTCTCTCCCCGGAATCCTGTGGTCTCTCCCTGTATTCCTGTGGTCTCTCCCCGGATTCCTGAGGTCTCTTCCCGGATTCCTGTGGTCTCTCCCTGTATTCCTGTGGTCTCTCCCCGGAATCCTGTGGTCTCTCCCCGGAATCCTGTGGTCTCTCTCCGGAATCCTGTGGTCTCTCCCCGGAATCCTGTGGTCTCTCTCTGGAATCCTGTGGTCTCTCCCCGGATTCCTGAGGTCTCTCCCCAAATTCCTGTGGTCTCTCCCTGTATTCCTGTGGTCTCTCCCCGGATTCCTGTGGTCTCTCCCCGGATTCCTGTGGTCTCTCCCTGTATTCCTGTGGTCTCTCCCCGGAATCCTGTGGTCTCTCCCCGGATTCCTGAGGTCTCTCCCCAAATTCCTGTGGTCTCTCCCTGGATTCCTGTGGTCTCTCCCCGGATTCCTGTGGTCTCTCCCCGGATTCCTGAGGTCTCTCCCCAAATTTCTGTGGTCTCTCCCTGTATTCCTGTGGTCTCTCCCCGGATTCCTGTGGTCTCTCCCCGGATTCCTGTGGTCTCTCCCTGTATTCCTGTGGTCTCTCCCCGGAATCCTGTGGTCTCTCCCCGGATTCCTGAGGTCTCTCCCCAAATTCCTGTGGTCTCTCCCTGGATTCCTGTGGTCTCTCCCCGGATTCCTGAGGTCTCTCCCCAAATTCCTGTGGTCTCTCCCTGTATTCCTGTGGTCTCTCCCCGGATTCCTGAGGTCTCTCCCCGGATTCCTGTGGTCTCTCCCTGTATTCCTGTGGTCTCTCCCCGGAATCCTGTGGTCTCTCTCCGGAATCCTGTGGTCTCTCCCTGGACTCCTGTGGTCTCTCCCCGGATTCCTGTGGTCTCTCCCCGGAATCCTGTGGTCTCTCCCCTGATTCCTGTGGTCTCTCTCCGGAATCCTGTGGTCTCTCCCCGGAATCCTGTGGTCTCTCCCTGGACTCCTGTGGTCTCTCCCCGGATTCCTGTGGTCTCTTTCCGGATTCCTGTGGTCTCTCCCTGTATTCCTGTGGTCTCTCCCTGGACTCCTGTAGTCTCTCCCCGGATTCCTGTGGTCTCTCCCTGGATTCCTGTGGTCTCTCCCTGGATTCCTGTGGTCTCTCCCCGGATTCCTGTGGTCTCTCCCCGGAATCCTGTGGTCTCTCCCCGGATTCCTGTGGTCTGTCTCAGGATTCCTGTGGTCTCTCCCCGGATTTCTATGGTCTCTCCCTGGACTCCTGTGTTCTCTCTCCAGACTCCTGTGGTCTCTCCCTGTATTCCTGTGGTCTCTCCCCGTATTCCTGTGGTCTCTCCCCGTATTCCTGTGGTCTCTTCCCTTATTCCTGTGGTCTCTCCCGTATTCCTGTGGTCTCTTCCCGTATTCCTGTGGTCTCTCCCCGGACTCCTGTGGTCTCTCCCTGGACTCCTGTGGTCTCTCCCTGTATTCATGTGGTCTCTCCCTGGACTCCTGTGGTCTCTCCCTGTATTCCTGTGGTCTCTCCCTGGCCTCCTGTGGTCTCTCCCTGTATTCCTGTGGTCTCTCCCTGTATTCCTGTGGTCTCTCCCTGGACTCCTGTGGTCTCTCCCTGTACTACTCTGGTCCTATTAGAACTCCTTTAATCCCTGTGGGACTTCTGAGTTTCTCCTTCAGGACTCTTCTGTTTCCTCTTGGGACTCCTCTGTTCCTCCTCAGGAATTCTCTGTTCTCCCTCAGGACTCCCCTTGTCTCTCAGGTTTCCTTTGGCAGCGACCTATTTCCCACGTCCTCACACATTAGATGAATGACCACATGCAGGATCAGACTGCACAGGGTTTGTTTGTAGTCTGTAACTATGGAAACACACAGGTCTGCAGTGGACCTGCACTACTCTCCTCGGCTGGACGGTCTCACTCAATTGTATTTGTACAGGATTAAAATCCATGTGTCAGGGCCCCCTATTTATGGTGTGTATGTGGTGGTGGGGGCCCCGGATTTATGGATGGTATGTGGTGGTGGGGGCCCCGGATTTGTAGTAGTTGGGGACCCTATTTATGGTGTGTATTTGGCAGTAGGAGTCCCAGATTTATGGTGTTATGGTGGTAGCAGTGGCCGCCTATTTATGGAGTATACGTGGCGGTGGGGGGTCTCTTATTTATGGGGTATACATGGCAGTGGAGGGGTCCCTTATTTATGGGGTTTACGTAGTGGGCGCCCCTTATTTATGGGGTGCACGTGGCGGGTCCCTTATTTATGGGGTGTATGTGGCGGTGGGGGGTCCCTTATTTATGGGATGTACAAGGTGGGGGGCCCCTTATTTATGGGGTGTACGTGGTGGTGGGGGGTCCCTTATTTATGGGGTGTACGTGGTGGTGGGGGGTCCCTTATTTATGGGATGTACAAGGTGGGGGCCCCCTTATTTATGGGGTGTACGTGGCGGTGGGGGCCCCTTATTTATGGGGTGTACGTGGCTGTAGGGGGTCTCTTATTTATGGGTGTACGTGGCTGTGGGGGGGTCTCTTATTTATGGGTGTACGTGGTGGGGGCCCCTTATTTATGGGGTGTACCTGGCAGGGAGGGGCCCTTATTTATGGGCTGTATGTGGCGGTGGGGGTCCCTTATTTATGGGGTGTACATGGCGGTTGGGGGGTCTCTTTTTTATAGGGTGTTCGTGGCAGTGGGGGGCCCTTATTTATGGGGTGTACGTGGTGGTGGGGTCTCTTATTTATACTGTGTTCGTGGCAGTGGGGGGGGCTTATTTATGGGGTGTACATGGCGGTGGGGGTCCCTTATTTATGGGGTGTACATGGCGGTGGGGGTCCCTTATTTATGGGGTGTACATGGCGGTGGGAGGGGTCTCTTATTTCTAGGGTGTTTGTGGCAGTGGGGGGGGCTTATTTCTGGGGTGTACATGGCGGTGGGGGGTCTCTTATTTCTAGGGTGTTCGTGGCAGTGGGGGGGGCTTATTTCTGGGGTGTACATGGTGGGGGGGGGTCTCTTATTTATAGAGTGTTCGTGGTAGTGGGGGCGGGGCTTATTTCTGGGGTGTACATGGTGGTGGGGGGGTCTCTTATTTATAGGGTGTTTGTAGCAGTGCGGGGGCCCTTATTTATGGGGTGTACATGGCGTCCCCCTCTGTGAGTAAATTGCGCCCCTCTATAGGATCCTGGCAGCGGATATACAGTGAATTCATTTCCTAATAATTTCTCCAGTTTCTTTTTCAGTAATTTGAATAATTTATAAATTAGTATTTTTAGATAAAGAGTTAGTGATGCCGGAGACGGGAAAGGGGGCAATAAGAAAGGGGGGACATGGAGGGGCGGCTCTGTGTCACAATCCAGCACAATCACATCACAGATTTACAGGGTCTGGCTGTGTATCCAATCATGTCATGTGTGATACAGTCCTCTCACCTGCTGTATCTAATCTATCATGTGTGATACAGTCCTCTCACCTGCTGTATCTAAGCCTACTAGGTGTGATACTGTTTTCAGTGTTGCTGAATCTAATCCTGCCATGTTTATTACTGTCTGCTGAGCGGCTGTATCTAAGCCTCTCCTGTGTGATCCTGTCTGGTGTGATACCTCTCCCACTGGCTGTATAATACTCTGTGCTATATATGAGATGTGATGTATAATGTGATACATCCAGATGTTTTATCCCCCATAAGTGACATGAAACAGCTGTTACCTCTCCAAGTGTAAAGGTGCCCAGAGGGGGCAGAGGAGTCTGGAGGAAGATAGAGGAGACAGAGGAGTCTGGAGGAAGATACAGGGGGCAGAGGAGTCTGGAGGAAGATAGAGGAGACAGAGGAGTCTGGAGGAAGATACAGGGGGCAGAGGAGTCTGGAGGAAGATACAGGGGGCAGAGGAGTCTGAAGGAAGATACAGGGGGCAGAGGAGTCTGAAGGAAGATACAGGGGGCAGAGGAGTCTGAAGGAAGATAGGGGAGTCTGGAGGGAGACACAGGGAGCAGAGAAGTCTGGAGAAAGATACAGGGGGCAGAGGAGTCTGGAGAAAGATACAGGGGGCAGAGGAGTCTGGAGAAAGATACAGGGGGCAGAGGAGTCTGGAGGAGGATACAGGGGGCAGAGGAGTCTGGAGGAAGATAGAGGGGGCAGAGGAGTCTGGAGGAAGATGCAGGGGGCAGAGGAGTCTGGAGGAAGATGCAGGGGGCAGAGGAGTCTGGAGAAATATACAGGGAGCAGAGAAGTCTGAAGAAAGATACAGGGGGCAGAGGAGTCTGGAGGGAGATAGAGGGAGAAGAGGAGTCTGGAGGGAGATAGAGGGAGAAGAGGAGTCTGGAGGGAGATAGAGGGAGAAGAGGAGTCAGGAGGGAGATAGAGGAGACAGGAGTCTGGAGTAACAGGAGACAGAGGAGTCTGGAGGAAGATACAGGGGGCAGAGAAGTCTGGAAAAGGTAGGGGAGTCTGGAGGAGGTCAGAGGGAGAAGAGTCTGGAGGGAGATAGAGGGAGAAGAGGAGTCTGGAGGAAGATAGAGGAGACAGAGGAGTCTGGAGGAAGATAGAGGAGTCTGGAGAAAGATAGAAGGGGCAGAGGAGTCTGGAGGAAAGATAGAAGAGACAGAGGAGTCTGGAGGAAAGATAGAGGAGACAGAGGAGTCTGGAGGAAAGATAGAGGAGACAGAGGAGTCTGGAGGAAGATAGAGGAGGCAGAGGAGTCTGGAGGAAGATAGAGGAGGCAGAGGAGTCTGGAGGAAGATAGAGGAGTCTGGAGAAAGATAGAAGGGGCAGAGGAGTCTGGAGGAAAGATAGAAGAGACAGAGGAGTCTGGAGGAAAGATAGAGGAGACAGAGGAGTCTGGAGGAAAGATAGAGGAGACAGAGGAGTCTGGAGGAAAGATAGAGGAGACAGAGGAGTCTGGAGGAAAGATAGAGGAGACAGAGGAGTCTGGAGGAAGATAGAGGAGGCAGAGGAGTCTGGAGGAAGATAGAGGAGACAGAGGAGTCTGGAGGAAAGATAGAGGAGACAGAGGAGTCTGGAGGAAGATAGAGGAGACAGAGGAGTCTGGAGGAAAGATAGAGGGGGCAGAGGAGTCTGGAGGACACAAAGGGATCTGGATAATGACTGGGGTTATGATGGGGGACAAGATAGGAGTCTGGAGGGAAACATAAGTATCTAGGATGGGACAGTGGAGTCTGTAAGAGACAGAGCGGGATGGAAAAGGAAAGAGGCAATTGGGGACAGAGAAGTCTGGAGGAGGAAGAGAAGGACAGGGAGTCTGGGGGGGGGGGAAGAAGGAAAGAGGAGTCGGGCTGAGCACAGAGGGGTCTGAAAGTGACAGCTGTCTATGGAGGGCGGGAAGAGGGTCTGAAGAGAACAAGGGTCTGGAAGGAGACAGTGATGTCTGGAGGACAAAAGAAGAGTTTGAAGGGAAACAGAGTCTGTAAGAAATGGGGTGGAGGAGGACAGAGAGGTTAGGGGGTAACAGAGAGGGCAGAGGAGTCTATAGGGAGGCAGAGGGGTATGGAGAGGACCGAGAAGTCTGGAGGGGGGCAGAGGGGTCAGGGGTTAACAGGGCAGAGGAGTCTGGAGAGGGGGGCAGAGGGGTATGGAGGGGGCAGAGGAGTCAGAAGGGGGGTAAAGGGGTCAGGGGTAACAGAGGAGTCAGCAGGGGGGGAAGAGGGGTATGGAGGAAGCAGAGGTGTCTGGAGGGGGGTAAAGGGGTCAGGGGGTAACAGAGGGCAGAGGAGTCGGGAGGGGAGAGGTGTATGGAGGAAGCAGAGGTGTCTTGCGGGGGGTAGAGGAGTCTGGGGGGGGGGGGGTAGAAAAGTCTAGAGAAGATACAAGAGATGAGGGGTTTCCTGCACACTCAGCTGGGCTCAGCATGCAGGTATATAGGGGCGGCTGTGAACCTCCATATAGAATGTCTATGGGATTCTCTAACAGAACGATTCACCAATCACACGGATATAATAGGGATTTACATATAAGGTGGCAGCTGTCAGCTCCGGGGGGCGCCGTAACTGTCTCCATAGATCTCCATTATCATCATCCCTTCTATAAAGAAGTGGTCATAAAATCTGGTCCCAAGAGCTTACAGTCTAAACCAGAGCGGTTCCCTCAGGACGTCTTCCCTGCATGGCAAGGGTTAAAATGTCATGTGGTCCTGGTGTTGAGAGGTGGGGGTCCCTGTAGGACCATCTGCCCCCCTGGCGGGCACCCAGGTCTCCTGCCCATTGATAAGGTGGAGCGGGGGAGATGGAGATGGATGGCGGTGTTCCCTTGGGGTTCATGGGTGATGGAATTAACATAGGCTGGCACTCTACTCTCGCTGTGTTTGTTTCCATGGCAACAGCTACGTACAATCTCCTAGTCCGTCTTCATGACACAGTTGCAAGAACACTAGCTTACAGGTCTGATATAGCAGAGCCCTGGACGGACAGCACCCGCCGCACCAAGTAAGTGCCCCTAATGATATGGAGGGGGTGGGCGGGGGGCGCAGACCACTCCGGAAACCCTCCGCCAGCGCAACCTCAAAGTTGCAGGTGCTAAATATATCAGTAAATGCCATGTTTAGCTCTCAATCCATAGGAGATCCGCCTGCGGAATTAACCCCTGCCAGGCCGGCAGCGGATCCCCGGGCGGCAGGATAATGGGAATCAGTGGCGGCTGGATGCAAGGTAGCGGCAGACACTCGGCGTCTTTCATGGATCACCAGTCTTTTGTGGCGAGGTGTTGTGTGTGTGCGGTCACACAACCACAGACGTGTCTGGGTCACACTTCAGAACCTGTTGTCGAATCTCAGCCGTGTGGGGAGAAAGTGGAGGAGGTTGTGATTCCGGCACAGTCCAGAGCTGGGGAGGCCGGATCCCTGGTGTGCACTAATCCAGCCAGCTGTTCCCTGTATACAGCCGGGGGAATCCTTACAGACAGGCAAAGCTATGGAAATCCGCCCCCCCAAGCTGGGGTTTACCGAGGAGCCGCACAAAGCATCTGCATAGCGGGGTTTTCCGTGGGTGACTTTTTCCGTATCAGCAGCGGGGGCTCCTCGTCTCATGTCACTGCTCAGATCTGCAGTGTATTCATCACCCCCATCATCCATTATCTCATCAGGATCGGTCAGTCAGTGACCCAGTGAAATAAGGGGGTCACTAGGGGTCCCAGATAAAGTTCATCCTATAGTCCATACCGGTTCCCCAACCTGTTGCCCTCCAGCTGTTGCAAAGCTACTACGCCTAGCATGATGGGAGTTGTAGTTTTGTAAAGGCTGGAGTACCACAAGTTAGAGACCAACACGTTTTACTGTCAGTGCATGATGGGAGTTGTAGTTTTCTAAAGGCTGGAGTACCACAGGTTGGAGACCAACACGTTTTACTGTCAGTGCATGATGGGAGTTTTAGTTTTCTAAAGGCTGGAGTATCACAAGTTAGAGACCAACACGTTTTATTGTCAGTGCATGATGGGAGTTGTAGTTTTCTAAAGGCTGGAGTACCACAGGTTAGAGACCACTGCTCTGCATCATTGATCTAACAACCAACGACGCTTGTTCTGGCATGCTGGGAGTTGTAGTTTTGCAACAGCTGGATAACTACAAGTTGGAGAGCAACACTTTTAATTGTCAGTGCATGCTGGGAGTTGTAGTTTTGCAACAGCTGGGGAAAAGCACTTTGGAGACCACCATTTTAAACTGCCATTGCATGCTGGGAGTTGTTGTTATACAACAGCTAGAGAACTACAAGTTTGAAACCAACACTGTCAATTGTCAGTGCATGATGGGAGTTGTAGCTTTGTAACAGCTGGAGAGAGGCAGGTTAGAGATTGATCTAACAGCCAATTGCTGTTCTGCCATGCTGGGAGTTGCAGTTGTTCAAGAGCTGTTGAGCCACTGGTTGGAGACCACCGGTCCATACAATGTGTTCCTTGCAGCCGTTCTGACCTGGATGCAGATCCCAGATGTTCTGGGGTCCTTGGCTGACATGGCGGCTATCCCCGGACCCTCTCCACAGCTCACTCCGGAAGAGAGACCACATTTCCTGTGGCAGAGTTTCAGACCCCCCATGTATGTATAGGGAGCGGACGGCTGTCCAGGCATGATGAGAATTGTAGTTTTGCAACAGCTGGAGGGCCGGGGTTCCCCATGCCTGTTCTGTGAGAAGACCACCACCTTCAATGAAACGTTGGTCTTCGTCTCTTATTACTCTCTATCTAGAATCCTAATGCCATTATATGAGACACGAGACTTATCGCTTCTGGGCCACTGATACACTGTAACAAACCCTCAGCTGTTTGAGCAGGACCATGTTTCCCCATCTTTACCTAAACATGTATGTTGAGACCTATAGCTGGACACCTTAAAGGGGTACTCCAATTTTTTTTAATCAACTGGTGTCAGAAAGTTATATATATTTATAATTTACTTCTATTTAAAAATCTCCAGTCTTCCAGTACTTATCAGCTGCTGCATGTCCTGCAGGAAGTGGCGTATTCTCTCCAGTCAAACACAGTGCTCTCTGCTGCCACCTCTGTCCATGTCAGAAACTGTCCAGAGCAGGAGAGGTTTTCTATAGTGATTTGCTGCTGCTAACATGGACAGGAGGTGGCAGCAGAGAGCACTGTGTCAGACTGGAGAAAATACACCACTTCCTGCAGGACATACAGCAGCTGAAAAGTACTAGAAGACTGGAGATTTTTACTTAGAAGTAATTTACAAATCTATATAACTTTCTGACACCAGCTGATGTAATACATTTTTATTTATGTTTATTTTGCCGGAGTTCCCCTTTAACAGTAGAAATATGCTTTTTGGTTTCTAAGATTCCTGTGGGCTGTAACAAAGCCTCAGCCACCGGGTCATATACATAATACTGACAGACTGGATGGGAGAGGTGCAGAACTAGTGCTGTAACTTCCAAAGTAAGAACGGCAGCTCTGGAGCACAAACTGCTCCTCCAGCACGGGTAATAAGGTGAAGGAAGACAAAAGAGATGAAGAGTCTATGTATACTGGATGACCATACAGATCTATAATGCCAGAAAGGAAAAGTAAGAAGTACAGCTCTGCAGCACAAACTGCAGCTCCAGCAAGAGAAATGGGATGAAGACAGATGAGCAGAGAAAAGTACAGACACTTGTCAGTATACAGGATGGAGCCAGCTTTGTAGTACCAGAAAGGGCAGTAACTCCTAAATAAACTGAGAAGAACAGCTCTGCAGCACAAACTGCAGCTCCAGCAGGAGAAATACTGTGAAGGACTTTGTGAAACTTCAGCTCTATAGGTGACAGAAAGGTCATTGACTTCCTGATAAAGTAAGAAGAACAGCTCTGCAGGACAAACTGCAGCTCCAGCACAAACAATAGCATGAAGAGAGACAGCAGAAGAGACCAGACGGGCGCTTGTTATTAGGCTGGGACAGTCCAGCTTTGTAGTACTTAGAAGAGCTGCTCTGGAGCACAAACTGCAGCTCCAGCAGGAGAAATACAGTGCAGTCCAGGGGAATTAGAGCAGGAATCTTCACCCTGAAAGGTTTATAGTTTGTATGTATACCTCCTGCCTGTGTAGAGTGTCAGCTCTTGGGGTCACACGCTGCTACGATCACCATCACTAATCTGGTAACGTTTCTCACCTCTGTGCAGAGCGATCTGATAGATGGCGGCCAGCTCGCCATCACTCCCCCCGCCGCCTGACCACCTCACATAGTGTATATATATATATATATATATATATATATATATATATATATGGCTGAGGGGTCCGTCAGTGTCGTAGGTGACATGCTGGGAGTTGTAGTTCTGTAGTTAGTATATATATATATATATATGGCATATATATCTGAGGAGTCCGTCAGTGTCCCGGGGTGACATGCTGGGAGTTGTAGTTCTGTAGTTAGTATATATATATATATATATATATATATATATATATATATATATATATATACACTCAGCGGCCACTTTATTAGGTACCCCATGCTAGTAACAGGTTGGACCCCCTTTTGCCTTCAGAACTGCCTCAATTCTTGGTGGCATAGATACAACAAGGTGCTGGAAGCTTCCTCAGAGATTTTGGTCCATAGTGACATGATGACATCACACAGTTGCCGCAGATTTGTCGGCTGCACATCCATGATGCCAATCTCCCGTTCCACCACATCCCAAAGATGCTCTATTGGATTGAGATCTGGTGACTGTGGAGGCCATTGGAGTACAGTGACCTCATTGCCATGTTCAAGAAACCAGTCTGAGATGCTTCTAGCTTTATGACATGGCGCATTATCCTGCTGAAAGTCGCCATCAGATGTTGGGTCCATTGTGGTCATAAAGGGATGGACATGGTCAGCAACAATACTCAGGTAGGCTGTGGCGTTGCAACGATGCTCAATTGGTACCAAGGGGCCCAAAGAGTGCCAAGAAGATATTCCCCACACCATGACACCACCACCACCAGCCTGAACCGCTGATACAAGGCAGGATGGATCCATGCTTTCATGTTGTTGACGCCAAATTCTGACCCTACCATCCGAATGTCGCAGCAGAAATCGAGACTCCTCAGACCAGGCAACGTTTTTCCAATCTTCTACTGTCCAATTTCGATGAGCTTGTGCAAATTGTGGCCTCAGTTTCCTGTTCTTAGCTGAGCGGAGTGGCCCCCGGTGTGGTCTTCTGCTGCTGTAGCCCATCTGCCTCAGAGTTGGCCGTACTGTGCGTTCAGAGATGCTCTTCTCCCTACCTTGGGTGTAACGGTTGGCTATTTGAGTCACTGTTGCCTTTCTATCAGCTGGAACCAGTCTGCCCATTCTCCTCTGACCTCTGGCATCAACAAGGCATTTCCGCCCACAGAACTGCCGCTCACTGGATGGTTTTTCTTTTTCGGACCATTCTCTGTAAACCCTAGAGATGGTTGTGCGTGAAAATCCCAGTAGATCAGCAGTTTCTGAAATACTCAGACCAGCCCTTCTGGCACCAACAACCATGCCACGTTCAAAGGCCTCACATCACCTTTCTTCCCCATACTGATGCTCGGTTTGAACTGCAGGAGATTGTCTTGACCATGTCTACATGCCTAAATGCACCGAGTTGCCGCCATGTGATTGGCTGATTAGAAATTAAGTGGTAACGTGCAGTTGGACAGGTGTACCTAATAAAGTGGCCGGTGAGTGTATATGGCTGAGGGGTCTGTCAGTGTCCCGGGGTGACATGCTGGGAGTTGTAGTTCTGTAGTTAGTGTATATATATATATATATATGGCTGAAGGGTCCGTTAGTGTCCCGGGGTGACATGCTGGGAGTTGTAGTTCTGTAGTTAGTGTGTGTGTGTGTGTATATATATATATGTATATATATATATATATATATATATGGCTGAGGGGTCCGTCAGTGTCCCGGGGTGACATGCTGGGAGTTGTAGTTCTATAGTTAGTGTATATATATATGGCTGAGGGGTCTGTCAGTGTCCCGAGGTGACATGCTGGGAGTTTTAGTTCTGTAGTTAGTGTATATATATATATATATATATATATATATATATATATAGCTGAGGGGTCCGTCATGTGTCCCGAGGTGACATGCTGGGAGTTGTAGTTCTGCAGTTAGTGTATATATATGGCTGAGGGGTCCATCAGTGTCCCGGGGTGACATGCTGGGAGTTGTAGTTCTGTAGTTAGTGTATATATATATATATATATATATATATATATATATATATATATGGCTGAGGGGTCCGTCAGTGTCCCGGGGTGACATGCTGGGAGTTGTAGTTCTATAGTTAGTGTATATATATGGCTGAGGGGTCTGTCAGTGTCCCGGGGTGACATGCTGGGAGTTTTAGTTCTGTAGTTAGTGTATATATATATATATATATATATATATATATATATATATATATATATATATACACATATATATATATATAGCTGAGGGGTCCGTCATGTGTCCCGGGGTGACATGCTGGGAGTTGTAGTTCTATAGTTAGTGTATATATATGGCTGAGGGGTCTGTCAGTGTCCCGGGGTGACATGCTGGGAGTTGTAGTTCTGTAGTTAGTGTATATATATATATATATATATATATACATATATATATATATATAGCTGAGGGGTCCGTCATGTGTCCCGAGGTGACATGCTGGGAGTTGTAGTTCTGTAGTTAGTGTATATATATGGCTGAGGGGTCCGTCAGTGTCCCGGATGAGGGGGGGTCGCTGTTCTGGCTTTCCGCCGCTGTTTTGTGCGTTGATGAATTATCTGGCAGATACATATGGAAATAAGAGAACAATGGGCTCTCCGGAGAGTCAGCGCCGCGCAGGAATGACAAATGATCTCTCACCGGGGTGACGGAGCCGGAGAGGTAACAATGCCCAGACGCCTTTTATCCGTGGCGAGGGATAACGCCATCATGGTGGTGATTAGCGGCCAGTTACTCACATGAATATTCAGGGGCGGCACCCTGGGATTATTAATGTCTGCAGAGAAATCCTATGGACAGGGATCCAGGTCACATGACCCTTCTCCTGCGAGGAGCGCCACAAGGATGCTTCCTTAAAGGGCTGTACCAGTCTCCTGGACATAGGCATCAAACAAGGAAAAGTTCTGCAACTCTCTTAGGGTACAAACACACACAGCAGATACGCAGCAGATACGCAGCAGATTAGATCTAAATAACTGAACACAGCATCAAATCTGCTGCGTATCTGCTGCGTATCTGCTGCGTATACGTTGTGTGTGTTTGTACCCTAAAAGCTATTTATATGACAATAACTGCATCCCCTGCCGAACGGACCCCGGGACAGATCTTGGATTAAAAGCAGCTATCCCAAGGTACAAGGGGGGGGAGGGGTCAGATTGTGGGGACAGAGTCGCTTTCCTGTCGCTCTCCAGCTGGTGCAAGACTACAACTCCCAGCATGCATCACGTCCTAGCAGCCTTCATTTTCACCAGTTTTGTGATGTTAATAAGTTGTTTCTAGTTTTATGTTACAGTTTTGAACTTTTTACTCCGCTCCCTACTTTTACACAGTAGCAGGGTTGTCTGTCCATGACAGGACAGTAATCAGTGTTAGAATAAAGCAGAGCTGCAGTGTAAAGTATGGCGTCTCAGGTCATATCTGTGCTGCGGTGTAAAGTATGGCGTCTCAGGTCATTTCTGTGCTGCAGTGTAAAGTATGGCGTCTCAGGTCATTTCTGTGCTGCAGTGTAAAGTATGGCGTCTCAGGTCATATCTGTGCTGCGGTGTAAAGTATGGCGTCTCAGGTCATTTCTGTGCTGCAGTGTAAAGTATGGCGTCTCAGGTCATTTCTGTGCTGCAGTGTAAAGTATGGCGTCTCAGGTCATTTCTGTGCTGCAGTGTAAAGTATGGTGTCTCAGGTCATTTCTGTGCTGCGGTGTAAAGTATGGCGTCTCAGGTCATTTCTGTGCTGCAGTGTAAAGTATGGTGTCTCAGGTCATATCTGTGCTGCGGTGTAAAGTATGGTGTCTCAGGTCATTTCTGTGCTGCAGTGTAAAGTATGGCGTCTCAGGTCATTTCTGTGCTGCAGTGTAAAGTATGGTGTCTCAGGTCATATCTGTGCTGCGGTGTAAAGTATGGTGTCTCAGGTCATTTCTGTGCTGCAGTGTAAAGTATGGTGTCTCAGGTCATATCTGTGCTGCAGTGTAAAGTATGGCGTCTCAGGTCATATCTGTGCTGCAGTGTAAAGTATGGCGTCTCAGGTCATATCTGTGCTGCAGTGTAAAGTATGGTGTCTCAGGTCATATCTGTGCTGCGGTGTAAAGTATGGTGTCTCAGGTCATATCTGTGCTGCAGTGTAAAGTATGGCGTCTCAGGTCATTTCTGTGCTGCAGTGTAAAGTATGGCGTCTCAGGTCATTTCTGTGCTGCGGTGTAAAGTATGGTGTCTCAGGTCATATCTGTGCTGCGGTGTAAAGTATGGTGTCTCAGGTCATATCTGTGCTGCAGTGTAAAGTATGGTGTCTCAGGTCATATCTGTGCTGCGGTGTAAAGTATGGTGTCTCAGGTCATATCTGTGCTGCGGTGTAAAGTATGGCGTCTCAGGTCATTTCTGTGCTGCAGTGTAAAGTATGGTGTCTCAGGTCATATCTGTGCTGCGGTGTAAAGTATGGTGTCTCAGGTCATATCTGTGCTGCGGTGTAAAGTATGGCGTCTCAGGTCATATCTGTGCTGCAGTGTAAAGTATGGTGTCTCAGGTCATATCTGTGCTGCAGTGTAAAGTATGGTGTCTCAGGTCATTTCTGTGCTGCAGTGTAAAGTATGGCGTCTCAGGTCATTTCTGTGCTGCGGTGTAAAGTATGGCGTCTCAGGTCATATCTGTGCTGCGGTGTAAAGTATGGCGTCTCAGGTCATATCTGTGCTGCAGTGTAAAGTATGGTGTCTCAGGTCATTTCTGTGCTGCAGTGTAAAGTATGGTGTCTCAGGTCATATCTGTGCTGCAGTGTAAAGTATGGTGTCTCAGGTCATATCTGTGCTGCGGTGTAAAGTATGGTGTCTCAGGTCATATCTGTGCTGCGGTGTAAAGTATGGTGTCTCAGGTCATATCAGTGCTGCAGTGTAAAGTATGGTGTCTCAGGTCATATCTGTGCTGCGGTGGATCAGAGCTGCAGTGTAAAGCAGAAGGGATGGATTTAAAGGGATTTCTTTTAGAAACAGCACCCTGGCTGGTTGATGTCACACAGTAAGTGGATATGTCAGGTCTCCGCTGCCTGTAGAGATCCAGCTTTCCCTGGTTCCTGAATAGTGATCTATCACCCATATCACTGATCTTTCTGGATGACACCCTTGTGGCCATCGCTCCTGTAGAGTTTGCAGAACAGCAATGTATGAGCGTACAGGAATTAGTCAGGTATGATGGCAGCATGTTCAGCCTACAGGTGGCGCTGTTGTTGTTATAGTGGATTAGTCAGTGACTAATCTTTCACCCCAGTCGCATATATTCTCGTTCCGGGGTGATCGGCTTTGGGCTAAATGATGATTTATGTCTATGTTATTTTCCTAATAGCGCCACTTATAATACAAGGGGTTAATGGGGTGCGGCTCCGACCTTATAATGGGTTGTAATTAACCCCCTCAGCGACGATGTCTCCTCAAGAAAGCAAAAAGCAGCACAAAAATCCTCAAGGCTTCTGTCTGATTGAGGCTTCTGGCCGCTGCGCATGAATGGGAAACGATTTCCTACGGACGAGGCCTAATGGCGGTTTAATGCGCTGTAATTATCGCACTTTGTGATCACATTAGTGCGATATTACACGATATCCCCTTGTGAACAGACTGGATCACGCCAGTGACCTCACCATGTACGAGAGCGCAGCTCGCCAGTATACACGAAATCACCGAAACCGCCACGTATCCGAGCAAATGCTGCAGAAGAGTCAGCTCCTTGCTGCAGTACCACACACAACCTGTAGATAAGGGGGCGCACTTGATTGTCGTATCGTTGGTGATGTCACTTCTGTGCTGACAAGTCGGGATCACTGGGAGTGGATTCCTTCGGTGAGGATCCGGTACAGATGGTGGAATCTTCTGCACAGTCAGGTTGGGATCAGTCAGGATCAGCAGGAGTGGATTCCTCCGGTGAGCATCTAGTCTGGATGGTGGAATCTTCTGCCCAGACAGGTTGGGATTAGTCAGGATCAGCAGGAGCGGATTGCTCCGGTAAGGACCCAGTCCAGATGGTGGAGTCTTCTACGCTGACAGCTCGGGATCAGCGGGAGCGAATTCCTCCGGTAAGGATCCAGTCCGGATGGTGGATTCTTCTGCCCAGACAGGTTGGGATCAGTCAGGATCAGCGGGAGCGGATTCCTCCGGTGAGCCTCTAGTCTGGATGGTGGAATCTTCTGCGCTGACAGGTTGGGACCAGTCAGGATCAGCGGGAGCGGATTCCTCCGGTAAGGATCCAGTCCGGTTGGTGGAATCTTCTGCCCTAGCAGGTAACGATCAGTCAGGATCAGCGGGAGCGGATTCCTTCGGTAAGGATCCAGTCCGGATGGTGGAATCTTCTGCGCTGACAGCTCGGGATCATTCGGGATCAGCTGGAGCGGATTCCTCCGGTAAGGATCCAGTCCGGATGGTGGATTCTTCTGCCCAGACAGGTTGGGATCAGTCAGGATCAGCGGGAGTGGATTCCTCCGGTGAGCATCTAGTCTGGATGGTGGAATCTTCTCTGCTGACAGGTTGGGATCAGTCAGGATCAGCAGGAGTAGATTCCTCCGGTAAGGATCCAGTCCGGATGGTGGAATCTTCTGCGCTAGCAGGTCACTATCAGCGGGAGCGGATTCCTCCGGTTAGTATCCAGTCCGGATGGTGGAATCTTCTGCGCCGACAGCTCGGGATCCGTCAGGATCAGCGGGAGCGGATTCCTCCGGTGGAATCTTCTGCTTCTTATCTCGCTGTTTACTTTCCGCTTGTTTCTATTTTGGCTTCAAGAAATCTAGAGATTAAACTAATCAAAACAAAGTCATCTTAATTAGAGGTTGTGGCGGTAACGAGAGCGGCTTAGATACCCTGTGCGGTGCGTCCCTGTACAGTACAGAATCAGGAGAACTGATAACATTGCATCTTATGGCTTAGATACCCTGTGCGGTGCGTCCCTGTACAGTACAGAATCAGGAGAACTGATAACATTGCATCTTATGGCTTAGATACCCTGTGCGGTGCGTCCCTGTACAGTACAGAATCAGGAGAACTGATAACATTGCATCTTATGGCTTAGATACCCTGTGCGGTGCGTCCCTGTACAGTACAGAATCAGGAGAACTGATAACATTGCATCTTATGGCTTAGATACCCTGTGCGGTGCGTCCCTGTACAGTACAGAATCAGGAGAACTGATAACATTGCATCTTATGGCTTAGATACCCTGTGCGGTGCGTCCCTGTACAGTACAGAATCAGGAGAACTGATAACATTGCATCTTATGGCTTAGATACCCTGTGCGGTGCGTCCCTGTACAGTACAGAATCAGGAGAACTGATAACATTGCATCTTATGACTTAGATACCCTGTGCGGTGCATCCCTGTACAGTACAGAATCAGGAGAACTGATAACATTGCATCCTATGGCTTAGATACCCTGTGCGGTGCGTCCCTGTACAGTACAGAATGAGGAGAACTGATAACATTGCTTCTTATGGCTTAGATACCCTGTGCGGTGCGTCCCTGTACAGTACAGAATGAGGAGAACTGATAACATTGCATCTTATGGCTTAGATACCCTGTGCGGTGCGTCCCTGTACAGTACAGAATCAGGAGAACTGATAACATTGCATCTTATGGCTTAGATACCCTGTGCGGTGCGTCCCTGTACAGTACAGAATCAGGAGAACTGATAACATTGCATCTTATGGCTTAGATACCCTGTGCGGTGCGTCCCTGTACAGTACAGAATCAGGAGAACTGATAACATTGCATCTTATGGCTTAGATACCCTGTGCGGTGCGTCCCTGTACAGTACAGAATCAGAAGAACTGATAACATTGCATCTTATGACTTAGATACCCTGTGCGGTGCGTCCCTGTACAGTACAGAATCAGGAGAACTGATAACATTGCATCCTATGGCTTAGATACCCTGTGCGGTGCGTCCCTGTACAGTACAGAATGAGGAGAACTGATAACATTGCATCTTATGGCTTAGATACCCTGTGCGGTGCGTCCCTGTACAGTACAGAATCAGGAGAACTGATAACATTGCATCTTATGGCTTAGATACCCTGTGCGGTGCGTCCCTGTACAGTACAGAATGAGGAGAACTGATAACATTGCATCTTATGGCTTAGATACCCTGTGCGGTGCTTCCCTGTACAGTACAGAATCAGGAGAACTGATAACATTGCATCTTATGGCTTAGATACCCTGTGCGGTGCATCCCTGTACAGTACAGAATCAGGAGAACTGATAGCATTGCATCTGATGGCTTAGATACCCTGTGCGGTGCGTCCCTGTAAAGTACAGATTGAGGAGAACTGATAACATTGCATCTTATGGCTTAGATACATGAAGAGAAAAGAGATACAGCAACTCGGCAGACAGTATCACGAATTAAAGGGTTAAATACAGTAGTTTAGCTTAGATACAAAATTGCACTGTAGCTCATCAGATGGTATCACACATGAGGTTTAGATACACTATTGAATAGGAGTATTACAAATAATTAGATTAGATACATAGACTCTTCAGACAATAGAACACATGATGGGATCAGGTACACTAGTCCATGAGGCAGAATGACACATAATAGGCTTAGATACACTGGCTCGGAGTATAGTATCACACATAATATACTTTTGATACATAGCTCAGCACATAGTATCACACATATAATGCTTAGGTACACAGCATCACACAGGATAGGCTTAGATACACAGCTGAGCACACAGCACCACACAGGATAGGCTCATACTGTGCACTGTATATATACTGAGGATTACACCCGGCATAGAGAAGTTATACTGTGCACTGTATATATATATATATATATATATATATATATATATATACTGAGGATTACACCCGGCATAGAGAAGTTATACTGTGCACTGTGTATGTATATATATATATATACTGAGGATTACACCCGGCATAGAGAAGTTATACTGTGCACTGTGTATATATATATATATATACTGAGGATTACACCCGGCATAGAGAAGTTATACTGTGCACTGTGTGTATATATATACTGAGGATTACACCAGACATAGAGTACTGTGCACTGTATATATATATACTGAGGATTACACCAGACATAGAGAAGTTATACTGTGCACTGTATCTATACTGAAGATTACACCAGACATAGAGAAGTTATACTGTGCGGTGTATATATATATATATATATATATATATATATATATATATACTGAGGATTACCCCTGGCATAGAGAAGTTTTTTACTGTGCGGTGTATATATATATATATATATATATATATATATATATATATATACACTCAGCGGCCACTTTATTAGGTACACCATGCTAGTAACTGGTTGGACCCCCTTTTGCCTTCAGAACTGCCCCAATTCTTGGTGGCATAGATACAACAAGGTGCTGGGAGCTTCCTCAGACATTTTGGTCCATAGTGACATGATGGCATCACACAGTTGCCGCAGATTTGTCGGCTGCACATCCATGATGCCAATCTCCCGTTCCACCACATCCCAAAGATGCTCTATTGGATTGAGATCTGGTGACTGTGGAGGCCATTGGAGTACAGTGACCTCATTGTCATGTTCAAGAAACCAGTCTGAGATGATTCTAGCTTTATGACATGGCGCATTATCCTGCTGAAAGTCGCCATCAGATGTTGGGTCCATTGTGGTCATAAAGGGATGGACATGGTCAGCAACAATACTCAGGTAGGCTGTGGCGTTGCAACCATGCTCAATTGGTACCAAGGGGCCCAAAGAGTGCCAAGAAAATATTTCCCACACCATGACACCACCACCACCAGCCTGAACCGTTGATACAAGGCAGGATGGATCCATGCTTTCATGTTGTTGACGCCAAATTCTGACCCTACCATCCGAATGTCGCAGCAGAAATCGAGACTCATCAGACCAGGCAACGTTTTTCCAATCTTCTACTGTCCAATTTCGATGAGCTTGTGCAAATTGTAGCCTCAGTTTCCTGTTCTTAGCTGAGCGGAGTGCCACCCGGTGTGGTCTTCTGCTGCTGTAGCCCATCCGTACTGTGCGTTCAGAGATGCTCTTCTGCCTACCTTGGTTGTAACGGTTGGCTATTTGAGTCACTGTTGCCTTTCTATCAGCTGGAACCAGTCTGCCCATTCTCCTCTGACCTCTGGCATCAACAAGGCATTTCCGCCCACAGAACGGCCGCTCACTGGACGGTTTTTCTTTTTCGGACAATTCTCTGTAAACCCTAGAGATGGTTGTGCGTGAAAATCCCAGTAGATCAGCAGTTTCTGAAATACTCAGACCAGCCCTTCTGGCACCAACAACCATGCCACGTTCAAAGGCCTCACATCACCTTTCTTCCCCAAACTGATGCTCGGTTTGACCTGCAGGAGATTGTCTTGACCATGTCTACATGCCTAAATGCACCGAGTTGCCGCCATGTGATTGGCTGATTAGAAATTAAGTGGTAACGTGCAGTTGGACAGATGTACCTATTAATAAAGTGGCCGGTGAGTGTATATACTGAGGATTACACCCGGCATAGAGAAGTTATACTGTGCGGTGTATATATATATATATATATATATATATATATATATATATATACTGAGGATTACACCCGGCATAGAGAAGTTATACTGTGCACTGTGTATATATATACTGAGGATTACCCCTGGCATAGAGAAGTTATACTGTGCGGTGTATATATATATATATACTGAGGATTACACCCGGCATAGAGAAGTTATACTGTGCACTGTGTATATATATACTGAGGATTACCCCTGGCATAGAGAAGTTATACTGTGCGGTGTATATATATATATATACTGAGGATTACACCCGGCATAGAGAAGTTATACTGTGCACTGTGTATATATATACTGAGGATTACCCCTGGCATAGAGAAGTTATACGGTGCGGTGTATATATATATATATATATATATATATATACTGAGGATTACCCCTGGCATAGAGAAGTTATACTGTGCGGTGTATATATATACTGAGGATTACCCCTGGCATAGAGAAGTTATACTGTGCGGTGTCTATAAGATCGTTTTCCATCTTTCGCCCTAATCTCCATTCTGTAATTGTAGGATATAATGAGGTATTGTCACCTATTTCCCGTCCCTCATTGATGATCTGGATGCAGTATATTGCGCCCGTGTTGGTTGCGATGCACGTTTCCCATGTGAATCCTTTGGTGATAATTGAAGCAGATCCCAGATGGCGCACACACACGCCGCAGCATCAGGAAGCGCCGCACATTGTAATTAGGTTAAATGAATAAGGTGTGCGAGCGCGGAGGTTACCGCCGGAGCCGCCGAGTACGTCCTGGAATTAAAGTGACCAGGGCTAAAGATTAGGTTTGTCTTATTACAACTTAAAGGGATTTTAATTGTAGCTCACAAGGCCCTGAGGCCAAGTCACCGCATGTGGCTGACAAGAAGGAGCGAGCGCCAAGAGGCAGATTTCACAAGCTTCACCGCACCAGCAGAGAAGAAAGCGATGCCACCTGAACGGGTTAATACGCCTGATCAGTGGGGGTCATTCGCTGGGTGGAGGCGCTTAGCAGACCCCTTAGATTGCTTATATAGGGTGTCATGGAACATTCTGGGAGCGCTTGCTGTCGGTGACTGAAAACCTTCCCATCAGGTCTGTACAGGGTGATGTCCTTGTCCTGGTCACATGGGTCACACCCCACCATCCCGCCGCACTACAAGTGACTGATATTTAGAAAACCCATAAAAAAACCCCAATGTGGCAGGTTTTAAAGGGACACGCCCACCAAATGACGGGTATGCGGGTTTTTAGAGATTTTTGTGGCACATGACGCTAGTAAATGGGGTGAAACATTTATAGGATAGGACATAGGGGCGGATAAGCGCAGTGACGGGGGCTGAGCGGGTGAGAATAGCGCTGGATGCGATAACACAGACCCTATTATCTTCACTTATCACCCTCAATCAACATCACAACGGCCATTACGGTCACAGTTACTTCTCTAGGAGGGCCTGGCTGCCCCGATGCCCAAAGGAGCATAGCGGAAAAGGAGGGCTCTGAAGGTGAAAGAACGGTCTGCTAGAGGAGTCTGAAGAGGGGCTAGAAGAGTCTAGAGAAGGGACAGAGGGGTCTAGAGGGCTGTGAAGGAGAGAGGAATCTGAAGGAGTCTAGAGGAGGGGACAGAGGGGCGATGGGTCTAGCCGCAGCTTTCTCTCCAGTCAGATTGCATGTACTGTATAGGGAAGCGGTGTGTGCATGTATATGGGGGAACTGGGAGAGGTATCGGCTATGCTCTATGTACAGGAGATATCGGCTATGCTCTATGTGTACAGGAAATATCGGCTATGCTCTATGTGTACAGGAAATATCGGCTATGCTCTATGTGTACAGGAGATATCGGCTATGCCCTATGTGTACAGAAGATATCGGCTATGCCCTATGTGTACGGGAGATGTCGGCTATGCCCTATGTGTACGGGAGATATCGGCTATGCCCTATGTGTATGGGAGATGTCGGCTATGCCCTATGTGTACAGAAGATATCGGCTATGCCCTATGTGTACGGGAGATATCAGCTATGCCCTATGTGTACAGGAGATATCGGCTATGCCCTATGTGTACGGGAGATATTGGTTATTCCCTATGTGTACAGGAGATATCGGCTATGTTCTATGTGTACAGGAAATATCGGCTATGCTCTATGTGTACAGGAGATATCGGCTGTGCCCTATGTGTATGGGAGATGTCGGCTATGCCCTATGTGTACAGAAGATATCGGCTATGCCCTATGTGTACGGGAGATATCAGCTATGCCCTATGTGTACAGGAGATATCGGCTATGCCCTATGTGTACGGGAGATATTGGTTATTCCCTATGTGTACGGGAGATATCGGCTATGCTCTATGTACAGGAGATATCGGCTATGCTCTATGTGTACGGGAGGTATCGGCTATGCCCTATGTGTACAGGAGATATCGGCTATGCTCTATGTGTACAGGAAATATCGGCTATGCTCTATGTGTACAGGAGATATCGGCTGTGCCCTATGTGTATGGGAGATGTCGGCTATGCCCTATGTGTACAGAAGATATCGGCTATGCCCTATGTGTACGGGAGATATCAGCTATGCCCTATGTGTACGGAAGATATCGGCTATGCCCTATGTGTACGGGAGATATTGGTTATTCCCTATGTGTACAGGAGATATCGGCTATACCCTATGTGTACGGGAGATATCGGCTATGTCCTATGTGTACAGGAGATATCGGCTATGCTCTATGTGTACGGGAGATATTGGTTATTCCCTATGTGTACAGGAGATATCGGCTATACCCTATGTGTACGGGAGATATCGGCTATGTCCTATGTGTACAGGAGATATCGGCTATGCTCTATGTGTACGGGAGATATCGGCTATGCCCTATGTGTACAGGAGATATCGGCTATGCCCTATGTGTACGGGAGATATTGGTTATTCCCTATGTGTACAGGAGATATCGGCTATGCTCTATGTGTACAGGAAATATCGGCTATGCTCTATGTGTACAGGAGATATCGGCTGTGCCCTATGTGTATGGGAGATGTCGGCTATGCCCTATGTGTACAGAAGATATCGGCTATGCCCTATGTGTACGGGAGATATCAGCTATGCCCTATGTGTACAGGAGATATCGGCTATGCCCTATGTGTACGGGAGATATTGGTTATTCCCTATGTGTACGGGAGATATCGGCTATGCTCTATGTACAGGAGATATCGGCTATGCTCTATGTGTACGGGAGGTATCGGCTATGCCCTATGTGTACAGGAGATATCGGCTATGCTCTATGTGTACAGGAAATATCGGCTATGCTCTATGTGTACAGGAGATATCGGCTGTGCCCTATGTGTATGGGAGATGTCGGCTATGCCCTATGTGTACAGAAGATATCGGCTATGCCCTATGTGTACGGGAGATATCAGCTATGCCCTATGTGTACGGAAGATATCGGCTATGCCCTATGTGTACGGGAGATATTGGTTATTCCCTATGTGTACAGGAGATATCGGCTATACCCTATGTGTACGGGAGATATCGGCTATGTCCTATGTGTACAGGAGATATCGGCTATGCTCTATGTGTACGGGAGATATCGGCTATGCCCTATGTGTACAGGAGATATCGGCTATGCTCTATGTGTACGGGAGATATCAGCTATGCCCTATGTGTACAGGAGATATCGGCTATGCCCTATGTGTACGGGAGATATCGGCTATGTCCTATGTGTACAGGAGATATCGGCTATGCCCTATGAGTGTTCAGCTGAGAGTATCCTATCATGGGACGTATATGGTAGTAACCTAGGATGGAGATAACCATAGTCTGTTTCCAATGGAAACCATCAGCAGTGTGAATGCTGCTCTGGAGACACTGGAGCAGACCTAATGTATAATCTGCATGTAATGTAAACTGCGACATATTCCTGACATCGACGCCGCGCACAAACCGCTCCAATAATATATTCTGCATCAGAAGGAAAAAAGCAGAAAAATCTACAAAAAAAGCAGACGGCACCTCGTGAGCTGAACTCCCTGCGCTTCCATCAGTGAACACACATTAAAGGCTTTCATCAACTTCCAAAACATCCCGGTTCACTAATGTGTACTGATCGCTACCGAGAACACAAGTAGGTCAGGTGCCGGAGCCGAGGCGGCTCTCCTTGTACCTGTCACTCACCGGCTCTGCATTAACCGCTTCAGGTGGGGAAGGGACCTCGGGATCCTGTAGGACTCTCTGACTCCCTGTAGGGATCCCTATTTTGGCGGGTTCAGGGCTGCAGTACTGCTTATGGCCACTAGAGGCAGCGCTGGCAGTATAGATGTGTCATAGATGATCAGTTGTCATTGATGAAAGTTGGGACTGATGGGACAGGTCCAGGTTCTCCTGTCCATCTACATAGAGTGGAGAAGACGATTCAAAGAGCGTCTGCTATTCTGGAGGACCTGTCCTGTCCTACTCTACACAGACAGCCATTGATGTAAATGAACACGGTGTAATGCTTCATTTCTCCTGTGGTGGCGCTGCAGGGAATCAGAACCTTTCCTTGCTGCTGTTTCTGCTTATTGGGGGGGGGGGGGGGGGGGGGTCACACATTTATGATCAGCATTTAAGTGAATGGAGCTGACTTGTAATACCACACACAACCTGAGGACAGGGGTGGTGCTGTGTTTTTCCTAATCCTGGAGAACCCCTTTAAGACTTGTATTGAGTTGCCAGTATATAATAACACCTCCACTGTTCTCCTAAGTTTATTAGAACTTTTTATTATGCAGTTAAACTTTTTACTACAGAAGACGGAACAATCTCCTCAGGACGAAGCTTCATGGCAACTTTTCCTGTTTCCTGAAGTTTCTAGTGTCCCACTGTTTGGGGTTGTGCTGTTTGTTGAACTGCAAGTCCCAGCGGCCTCCTTCCCTCTCGGTATCAGGAGTTGTCTTCTCCACATTCTCCACAATGTGAATGATGCCGGGAGAGGTGACCTACAGCCTCGGGCAGCTGGCCGCACTCTACTGACAGGCAGCATCAGGGTGTGGAGAGATCCGTCAGCTGATGATGTCATCCGTGATGTCATCCGCTCTCACCAAACAGGTTGTGGCCACTAAGCACATAAAGCAGCTGCAGTCACCAACACCTGAGAGCGACACTGACAGGCCACAAGGGTTCAGAGCTCGTCCATGTCCCAGGACTTCTGGGATCTGTTCACACTTGTCTGCTGCACCTCACAATGCTGAGGAGATCTGACAGGGGCATTGTTTACTTCAAAACTGAAGATGTGGAAGCCGTCTCTTCCCAGCACATGACTAGAGATAGGAGCATATTACTGGGATAGAGACTTACAAGCTAGGATCTTATTATACTCCAGAGCTGCACTCACTATTCTGCTGGTGGGGTGACTGTGTACATACATTACTGATCCTGAGTTACCTCTTGTATTATACTCCAGAGCTGCACTAACTATTCTGCTGGTGGGGTCACTGTGTACATACATTACTGATCCTGAGTTATACTGTATTATACTCCAGAGCTGCACTCACTATTCTGCTGGTGAGGTCACTGTGTACATACATTACATTACAGATCCTGAGTTATACTGTATTATACTCCAGAGCTGCACTCACTATTCTGCTGGTGGGGTCACTGTGTACATACATTACATTACTGATCCTGAGTTACATCCTGTATTATACCCCAGAGCTGCACTAACTATTCTGCTGGTGGGGTCACTGTGTACATACATTACTGATCCTGAGTTATACTGTATTATACTCCAGAGCTGCACTCACTATTCTGCTGGTGAGGTCACTGTGTACATACATTACATTACAGATCCTGAGTTATACTGTATTATACTCCAGAGCTGCACTCACTATTCTGCTGGTGAGGTCACTGTGCACATACATTACTGATCCTGATTGTGGCTTGGTTTTCTGTATAGTATATAGGACGCACAGGCTGAATATATAATATGGGGCACTGTATCTGGAGGAGTCGGTTCCTCACAAATTTCAGCTGGATATAATTATTTATAAAATTCTAGAATTGGATTGTGAGGGAGAATCCTCCACCACCCTGTACAGGAGCTGGCGGCCCCCTTCCATATACACCACCCTGTACAGGAGCTGGCGGCCGCCCTTCCATATACACCACCCTGTACAGGAGCTGGCGGCCGCCCTTCCATATACACCACCCTGTACAGGAGCTGGCGGCCCCCTTCCATATACACCACCCTGAGCTGGCGGCCCCCTTCCATATACACCACCCTGAGCTGGCGGCCCCCTTCCATATACACCACCCTGTACAGGAGCTGGCGGCCGCCCTTCCATATACACCACCCTGTACAGGAGCTGGCGGCCCCCTTCCATATACACCACCCTGTACAGGAGCTGGAGGCCCCCTTCCATATACACCACCCTGTACAGGAGCTGGCGGCCCCCTTCCATATACACCACCCTGTACAGGAGCTGGCGGCCCCCTTCCATATACACCACCCTGTACAGGAGCTGGCGGCCCCCTTCCATATACACCACCCTGTACAGGAGCTGGCGGCCCCCTTCCATATACACCACCCTGTACAGGAGCTGGCGGCCCCCTTCCATATACACCACCCTGTACAGGAGCTGGCGGACGCCCTTCCATATACACCACCCTGTACAGGAGCTGGCGGCCCCCTTCCATATACACCACCCTGTACAGGAGCTGGCGGACGCCCTTCCATATACACCACCCTGTACAGGAGCTGGCGGCCCCCTTCCATATACACCACCCTGTACAGGAGCTGGAGGCCCCCTTCCATATACACCACCCTGTACAGGAGCTGGCGGCCCCCTTCCATATACACCACCCTGTACAGGAGCTGGCGGCCGCCCTTCCATATACACCACCCTGTACAGGAGCTGGCGGACACCCTTCCATATACACCACCCTGTACAGGAGCTGGCGGCCCCCTTCCATATACACCACCCTGTACAGGAGCTGGCGGCCCCCTTCCATATACACCACCCTGTACAGGAGCTGGCGGCCGCCCTTCCATATACACCACCCTGTACAGGAGCTGGCGGACACCCTTCCATATACACCACCCTGTACAGGAGCTGGCGGCCCCCTTCCATATACACCACCCTGTACAGGAGCTGGCGGACGCCCTTCCATATACACCACCCTGTACAGGAGCTGGCGGACGCCCTTCCATATACACCACCCTGTACAGGAGCTGGCGGCCGCCCTTCCATATACACCACCCTGTACAGGAGCTGGCGGCCCCCTTCCATATACACCACCCTGTACAGGAGCTGGCGGCCCCCTTCCATATACACCACCCTATACAGGAGCTGGCGGCCCCCTTCCATATACACCACCCTGTACAAGAGCTGGCGGACGCCCTTCCATATACACCACCCTGTACAGGAGCTGGCGGTCCCCTTCCATATACACCACCCTGTACAGGAGCTGGCGGTCCCCTTCCATATACACCACCCTGTACAGGAGCTGGCGGACGCCCTTCCATATACACCACCCTGTAAAGGAGCTGGCGGACGCCCTTCCATATACACCACCCTGTACAGGAGCTGGCGGCCGCCCTTCCATATACACCACCCTGTACAGGAGCTGGCGGTCCCCTTCCATATACACCACCCTGTACAGGAGCTGGCGGCCCCCTTCCATATACACCACCCTGTACAGGATCTGGCGGACGCCCTTCCATATACACCACCCTGTACAGGAGCTGGCGGCCGCCCTTCCATATACACCACCCTGTACAGGTGCTGGCGGCCCCCTTCCATATACACCACCCTGTACAGGAGCTGGCGGCCCCCTTCCATATACACCACCCTGTACAGGAGCTGGCGGTCCCCTTCCATATACACCACCCTGTACAGGAGCTGGCGGTCCCCTTCCATATACACCACCCTGTACAGGAGCTGGCGGACGCCCTTCCATATACACCACCCTGTAAAGGAGCTGGCGGACGCCCTTCCATATACACCACCCTGTACAGGAGCTGGCGGTCCCCTTCCATATACACCACCCTGTACAGGAGCTGGCGGCCGCCCTTCCATATACACCACCCTGTACAGGAGCTGGCGGCCCCCTTCCATATACACCACCCTGTACAGGAGCTGGCGGCCCCCTTCCATATACACCACCCTGTACAGGAGCTGGCGGCCCCCTTCCATATACACCACCCTGTACAGGAGCTGGCGGTCCCCTTCCATATACATCACCCTGTACAGGAGCTGGCGGCCGCCCTTCCATATACACCACCCTGTACAGGAGCTGGCGGCCCCCTTTCATATACACCACCCTGTACAGGAGCTGGCGGCCCCCTTCCGTATACACCACCCTGTACAGGAGCTGGCGGCCCCCTTCCTTATACACCACCCTGTACAGGAGCTGGCGGCCGCCCTTCCATATACACCACCCTGTACAGGAGCTGGCGGACGCCCTTCCATATACACCACCCTGTACAGGAGCTGGCGGCCCCCTTCCATATACACCACCCTGTACAGGAGCTGGAGGCCCCCTTCCATATACACCACCCTGTACAGGAGCTGGCGGCCCCCTTCCATATACACCACCCTGTACAGGAGCTGGCGGCCGCCCTTCCATATACACCACCCTGTACAGGAGCTGGCGGACACCCTTCCATATACACCACCCTGTACAGGAGCTGGCGGCCGCCCTTCCATATACACCACCCTGTACAGGAGCTGGCGGACACCCTTCCATATACACCACCCTGTACAGGAGCTGGCGGCCGCCCTTCCATATACACCACCCTATACAGGAGCTGGAGGCCCCCTTCCATATACACCACCCTGTACAGGAGCTGGCGGCCCCCTTCCATATACACCACCCTGTACAGGAGCTGGCGGCCCCCTTCCATATACACCACCCTGTACAAGAGCTGGCGGCCCCCTTCCATATACACCACCCTGTACAAGAGCTGGCGGCCGCCCTTCCATATACACCACCCTGTACAGGAGCTTATCCCAGCTCCAGGACTCTATGCCGCCTTCTTACTGCATTGTATAGGAATGTTTCCCCCTATAATCCTGTTATAGGTCGGATGCTTCCATGATGTTAAGCCATTGGGCACATGCAGGGGATGATGGGAGTTGTAGTATTGCAGAAGGAGAGCCACAGGTTGGGGGTCACAGCAGCCCATCGGAATGAGTGGTGCTGTCACTGACACTTATGGCGATATCACTTATTCTGTGTTTGGGGTGTCATGGCGGCACGTGGTCGGGTCTGTACACCATCCATGGTGCCGTCTGACGTTCTCAGGGAGGAGAGAAGCAGTATTTTCTCCTTGTGGTATTAGTCACCACCAGCGTCTATGGACGACCATGTAAACACAGACACCCTGTTTCCTGTGTGATGGACTGACCCGCGTTTCACCCCATGCCCAGGTTATGTTATCCTGCTCATGTAGGAGTCCGCCATCATCGCATTATCCTGATCCGCCATATCAACAACAACATCCTCTGGCCGTGGCTTATCCCCTGCAGAAAACGGGATCGGGCATGAAATCCAACATGTCCAATTCTACCCCCTAACAATTGCCACAGTGTGGTCTTCAGATGGGTCTCCTCTTGTCTCTGTCCTTCTGGTCTCTCCATGGCTTCTCATCTCTGTCCTCCTCGTCTCTCCATGGCTTTTCATCTCTGTCCTTCTGGTCTCTCCATGGCTTTTCATCTCTGTCCTCCTCGTCTCTCCATGGCTTCTCATCTCTGTCCTCCTTGTCTCTCCATGGCTTTTCATCTCTGTCCTTCTGGTCTCTCCATGGCTTCTCATCTCTGTCCTCCTCGTCTCTCCATGGCTTTTCATCTCTGTCCTCCTCGTCTCTCCATGGCTTCTCATCTCTGTCCTCCTCGTCTCTCCATGGCTTCTCATCTCTGTCTTACTCGTCTCTCCTTGGCTTTGTCCTTCTCGTCTCTCCTTGGCTTTGTCTCCGTTGTACTGGTCTCTCCTTGGCTTTTCGTTCTGTCCTCCTTGTCTCTCCTTGGCTTCTCGTTCTGTCCTCCTCGTCTCTCCTTGGCTATTTGTTCTGTCCTCTGGGTCTCTCCTTGGCTTCTCGTTCTGTCCTCCTGGTCTCTCTTTGGCTTTTCGTTCTGTCCTCTTGGTCTCTCTGCGGCTTTGTCTCTGTCCTCCTCGTCTCTCAACGGCTTCGTCTCTGTCCTCCTCGTCTCTCCTTGGCTTCTCGTTCTGTCCTCCTGGTCTCTCCTTGGCCTCTTTTCTCCAACCTCCTGGTCTCTCCTTGGCTTCTCCTTCTGTCCTCCTGGTCTCTCCTTGGCTTCTCCTTCTGTCCTCCTGGTCTCTCCGCGGCTTCATCTCTGTCCTCCTGGTCTCTCCACGGCTTCTCATTCTGTCGTCCTGGACTCTCCGCAGCTTCCTCTCTGTCTTGCCATTGCCGGGCGCTTGAGGATAAATGTGATTCTAGTGGAGTGTCCTGATAGTCTGGAGAGGATTTGCTCGGTCATTGTCAATGGAAGCCGAGCAGCGGGAAAAGACCAGGAGCCGAGAGATAATCCAACCATGACCTGTATTCTGTATAGGGGAGGCTCCCCCCATCACCTGTATTCTGTATAGGGGAGGTTCCCCCCATCACCTGTGTTCTGTATAGGGGAGGTTCCCCCCATCACCTGTATTCTGTATAGGGGGGATCCCCCCCATCACCTGTATAGGTTCCCCCATCACCTGTATTCTGTATAGGGGAGGATCCCCCCCATCACCTGTATTCTGTATAGGGGAGGATCCCCCCCCCGTCACCTGTATTCTGTATTGGGGAGGATCCCCCCCATCACCTGTATTCTGTATAGGGGAGGATCCCCCCTCACCTGTACTCTGTATAGGGGAGGTTCCCCCCATCACCTGTACTCTGTATAGGAGAGGATCCCCCATCACCTGTACTCTGTATAGGGGAGGATCCCCCCGTCACCTGTATTCTTTATAGGGGAGGATCCCCCCCGTCACCTGTATTCTGTATTGGGGAGGATCCCCCCATCACCTGTATTCTGTATAGGGGAGGTTCCCCCGTCACCTGTATTCTGTATAGGGGAGGATCCCCCCGTCACCTGTATTCTGTATAGGGGAGGTTCCCCCCGTCACCTGTATTCTGTATAGGGGAGGTTCCCCCCATCACCTGTTCTCTGTATAGGAGAAGTTCCCCCGTCACCTGTATTCTGTATAGGGGAGGATCCCCCCATCACCTGTACTCTGTATAGGAGGGACCCCCCATCACCTGTATTCTGAATAGGGGAGGATGCCCCCATCATCTGTACTCTGTATAGGGGGGACCCCCCATCACCTGTATTCTGTATAGGGGAGGATCCCCCCATCATCTGTACTCTGTATAGGGGGGACCCCCCCATCACCTGTATTCTGTTTAGGGGAGGATCCCCTCGTCACCTGTATTCTGTATAGGGGAGGACCCCCCCATCACCTGTATTCTGTATAGGGGAGGATCCCCCCCGTCACCTGTATTCTGTATTGGGGAGGATCCCCCCATCACCTGTATTCTGTATAGGGGAGGTTCCCCCGTCACCTGTATTCTGTATAGGGGAGGACCCCCCCATCACCTGTATTCTGTATAGGGGAGGCTCCCCCATCACCTGTATTCTGTATAGGGGAGGTTCCCCCCATCACCTGTACTCTGTATAGGGGAGGATCCCCCCATCACCTGTATTCTCTATAGGGGGGATCCCCCCCCATCACCTGTACTCTGTATAGGGGAGGATCCCCCATCACCTGTATTCTGTATAGGGGAGGATCCCCCCATCACCTGTATTCTGTATAGGGGAGGATCCCCCCATCACCTGTATTCTGTATAGGGGAGGATCCCCCCATCACCTGTACTCTCTATAGGGGAGGATCCCCCCCCCCCATCACCTGTATTCTGTATAGGGGAGGATCCCCCCATCACCTGTACTCTGTATAGGGGAGGATCCCCCCATCACCTGTATTCTGTATAGGGGGGATCCCCCCCATCACCTGTATTCTGTATAGGGGAGGATCCCCCCCGTCACCTGTATTCTGTATAGGGAAGGACTCCCCCCATCACCTATATTCTGTATAGGGGGGATCCCCCCATCACCTGTACTCTGTATAGGGGGGATTCCCCCATCACCTGTACGCTGTATAGGGGGGATCCTCCCATCACCTGTACTCTATAGGGGAGAACATTGTGGTACCCAGATTATATACAGGGATTCCCTCATACCAGGCGGTGACCTTGCCCTGGGCTTGGGGTCGTACAGATGGGTCGGGGTCTCCAGCCATGAGGTCAGGTGTCGCCTCCTTATTCCATCTGAAGCCAAATCCATCTGTGATCTCCGCGGCCGCTCCTACTGCCCGGACATAGATGGGGACCCCCTTGTATCCTACACCCCAGTGTAATAGGGGGGTCTGCCCGGACATAGAGAGTAAGATGGGGACCCCCTTGTATCCTGCCCCCCAGTGTAATAGGGGGGTCTGCCCGGACATAGAGAGTAAGATAAGGACCCCCTTGTATCCTGCACCCCAGTGTAATAGGGGGGTCTGCCCGGACATAGAGAGTAAGATAAGGACCCCCTTGTATCCTGCACCCCAGTGTAATAGGGGGGTCTGCCCGGACATAGAGAGTAAGATAAGGACCCCCTTGTATCCTGCACCCCAGTGTAATGGGGGGGTCCTGCCCGGACATAGATGGGAACCCCCTTGTATCCTACACCCCAGTGTAATAAGGGGGGGTCTGCCCGGACATAGATGGGGACCCCCTTGTATCCTGCCCCCCAGTGTAATAGGGGGGTCTGCTAGGACATAGAGAGTAAGATGGGGACCCCCTTGTATCCTACACCCCAGTGTAATAGGGGGGGTCTGCCAGGACATAGAGTAAGATGGGGACCCCCAGTATCCTGCGCTCCCAGTGTTATTATAGGGGGGTTTGCCCGGACATAGAGAGTAAGATGGGGACCCCTTGTATCCTGCCCCCCAGTGTTATTATTATAGGGGGGGTCTGCCCGGACATAGAGAGTAAGAGGGGGACCCCCTTGTATCCTGCCCCCAGTGTTATTATAAGGGGGTCTGCCAGGACATAGAGGGTTAATAAGTATTTAATATGAATGGGGGGGGGTCTGTAGGGTCAGTGATGTGTGAGCCCCCCTATATAGATGGGGACCCCCTTGTATCCTGCCCCCCAGTGTTATTATAGGGGAGGGGGTGTCTGTCAGGACATAGCGGGTTAGAGGGGGACCCCTTGTATCCTGCACCCTGGTGTTATTATAGGGGGGTCTGCCGGGTTAGAGGGGGACCCCTTGTATCCTGCCCCCCAGTGTTATTATTATAGGGGGGGTCTGTCAGGTTAGAGGGGGACCCCTTGTATCCTGCACCCTGGTGTTATTATAGGGGGGTCTGCCGGGTTAGAGGGGGACCCCTTGTATCCTGCACCCTGGTGTTATTATAGGGGGGGTCTGCCGGGTTAGAGGGGGACCCCTTGTATCCTGCCCCCCCCCCGTGTTATTATTATATGGGGGGGTCTGCCGGGTTAGAGGGGGACCCCTTGTATCCTGCCCCCCAGTGTTATTATTATAGGGGGGGTCTGTCAGGACATAGCAGGTTAGAGGGGGACCTCTTGTATCCTGCACTCTGGTGTTATTATAGGAGGGGTCTGCCGGGTTAGAGGGGGACCCCTTGTATCCAGCCCCCCATGTTATTATTATAGGGGGGGGGGGTCTGCTGGGTTAGAGGGGGACCCCTTGTATCCTGCCCCCCCAGTGTTATTATTATAGGGGGGGTCTGCCAGGTTAGAGGGGGACCCCTTGTATCCTGCCCCCCAGTTTTATTATTATATGGGGGTTTGCCGGGTTAGGGGGGGACCCCTTGTATCCTGCCCCCCCCCCCGTGTTATTATTATAGAGGGGTCTGCCGGGTTAGAGGGGGACCCCTTGTATCCTGCCCCCTCATGTTATGGGGGGTCTGCCGGGTTAGAGGGGGGCCCCTTGTATCCTGCCCCCCCCCCCGTGTTATTATTATAGGGTGGGGGTATGCCGGGTTAGAGAGGGACCCCTTGTATCCTGCACCCCGGTGTTATTATTATAGGGGGGTCTGCTGGGTTAGAAGGGGGCCCCTTGTATCCTGCCCCCCAGTGTTATTATTATAGGGGGGGTCTGCCGGGTTAGAGGGGGACCCATTGTATCCTGCCCCCCCCCCGTGTTATTATAGGGGGGGTCTGCCGGGTTAGAGGGGGACCCCTTGTATCCTGACCCCCTTGTTATTATTATAGGGGGGGGCTCTGCCGGGTTAGAGGGGGACCCCTTGTATCCTGCCCCCCAGTGTTATTATTATAGGGGGGTTTGCCGGGTTAGAGGGGGACCCCTTGTATCCTGCCCCCCAGTGTTATTATTATAGGGGGGTCTGCCGGGTTAGAGGGGGACCCCTTGTATCCTGCCCCCTCATGTTATGGGGGGTCTGCCGGGTTAGAGGGGGACCCCTTGTATCCTGCCCCCTCATGTTATGGGGGGTCTGCCGGGTTAGAGGGGGGCCCCTTGTATCCTGCACCCCGGTGTTATTATTATAGGGGGGTTTGCCGGGTTAGAGGGGGACCCCTTGTATCCTGCCCCCCAGTGTTATTATTATAGGGGGGGCTGCCGGGTTAGAGGGGGGCCCTTGTATCCTGCCCCTGGTGTTATTATTATAGGGGGGGTCTGCCGGGTTAGAGAGGGACCCCTTGTATCCTGCCCCCTCATGTTATGGGGGGTCTGCCGGGTTAGAGGGGGGCCCCTTGTATCCTGCACCCCGGTGTTATTATAGGGGGGTCTGCCGGGTTAGAGGGGGACCCCTTGTATCCTGCCCCCCAGTGTTATTATAGGGGGGGTCTGCCGGGTTAGAGGGGGACCCCTTGTATCCTGCCCCCCAGTGTTATTATAGGGGGGGTCTGCCGGGTTAGAGGGGGACCCCTTGTATCCTGCACTCTGGTGTTATTATAGGGGGGGTCTGCTGGGTTAGAGGGGGACCCCTTGTATCCTGCCCCCCCAGTGTTATTATTATAGGGGGGTCTGCCGGGTTAGAGGGGACCCCTTGTATCCTGCCCCCCCGTGTTATTATTATAGGGGGGGTCTGCCGGGTTAGAGGGGGGCCCCTTGTATCCTGCCCCCCCCCCGTGTTATTATAGGGGGGGTCTGCCGGGTTAGAGGGGGGCCCCTTGTATCCTGCCCCCCCCTGTGTTATTATTATAGGGGGGGAGGGTCTGCCGGGTTAGAGGGGGACCCCTTGTATCCTGCACCCCGGTGTTATTATTATAGGGGGGTTTGCCGGGTTAGAGGGGGACCCCTTGTATCCTGCCCCCCAGTGTTATTATGATAGGGGGGGCTGCCGGGTTAGAGGGGGACCCCTTGTATCCTGCCCCCCAGTGTTATTATTATAGGGGGGGCTGCCGGGTTAGAGGGGGGCCCTTGTATCCTGCCCCTGGTGTTATTATTATAGGGGGGGTCTGCCGGGTTAGAGGGGGGCCCCTTGTATCCTGCCCCCTCATGTTATGGGGGGTCTGCCGGGTTAGAGGGGGGCCCCTTGTATCCTGCACCCCGGTGTTATTATTATAGGGGGGTCTGCCGGGTTAGAGGGGGACCCCTTGTATCCTGCCCCTCCGTGTTATTATTATAGGGGGGTCTGCGGGGTTAGAGGGGGACCCCTTGTATCCTGCCCCCCAGTGTTATTATACGGGGGGTCTGCCGGGTTAGAGGGGGACCCCTTGTATCCTGCCCCCCTTGTTATTATTATAGGGGGGGTCTGCCGGGTTAGAGGGGGACCCCTTGTATCCTGCCCCCCCAGTGTTATTATTATAGGGGGGGGTCTGCCGGGTTAGAGGGGGGCCCCTTGTATCCTGCCCCCCCAGTGTTATTATTATAGGGGGGGGTCTGCCGGGTTAGAGGGGGACCCCTTGTATCCTGCCCCCCAGTGTTATTATTATAGGGGGGTCTGCCGGGTTAGAGGGGGACCCCTTGTATCCTGCCCCCCTTGTTATTATTATAGGGGGGGGTCTGCCGGGTTAGAGGGGGACCCCTTGTATCCTGCCCCCCCCCCCCCGTGTTATTATAGGGGGGGTCTGCCGGGTTAGAGGGGGACCCCTTGTATCCTGCCCCCCCGTGTTATTATAGGGGGGGTCTGCCGGGTTAGAGGGGGGCCCCTTGTATCCTGCCCCCCCCCCGTGTTATTATAGGGGGGGTCTGCCGGGTTAGAGGGGGGCCCTTGTATCCTGCCCCCCAGTGTTATTATAGGGGGGGTCTGCCGGGTTAGAGGGGGACCCCTTGTATCCTGCCCCCCCCCCCCCCCCGTGTTATTATTATAGGGGGGGGGGGCTGCCGGGTTAGAGGGGGACCCCTTGTATCCTGCCCCCCCCCCGTGTTATTATTATAGGGGGGGGGTCTGCCGGGTTAGAGGGGGACCCCTTGTATCCTGCCCCCCCGTGTTATTATAGGGGGGGGGGGTCTGCCGGGTTAGAGGGGGACCCCTTGTATCCTGCCCCCCCAGTGTTATTATTATAGGGGGGTCTGCCGGGTTAGAGGGGGACCCCTTGTATCCTGCCCCCCCCCCAGTGTTATTATTATAGGGGGGTCTGCCGGGTTAGAGGGGGACCCCTTGTATCCTGCCCCCCCAGTGTTATTATTATAGGGGGGGTCTGCCGGGTTAGAGGGGGACCCCTTGTATCCTGCCCCGCCAGTGTTATTATTATAGGGGGGGTCTGCCGGGTTAGAGGGGGACCCCTTGTATCCTGCCCCCCCAGTGTTATTATTATAGGGGGGGGGGGTCTGCCGGGTTAGAGGGGGGCCCTTGTATCCTGCACCCCGGTGTTGTTATTAGGGGTCCCGCCTCTATATACTCCACCACCGCCGCGCCTGCTCCTCCTCCCTCGGCCCCGCCCCTCCCCGGGTGTCTCCGCCCCGGCCCCGCCCCCTCCCGGCCCGGCCCACGCTTCCCTCTCCGGACATGTGCGGCAGCTTTGTGTGTTCCGCTGGAGACTCTTCCCTCCCGGAGGCTCCGGCCCCTCCACGTGCAGCTCCCGGGACCCCCGGTGCGGGGGAGCAGCCAGGTAAGCGGCGGGGCCCGGGGGGCTGTGACCATGTGACTCCCCCCCCCCCCCCCCCTATAACTTTATATAAGTTCTGACAACTTCCTATAAACTCCCTCCTCCCCTCCCCCCGCAGTGATGACAGCTTCTGGCTGTGAGGGCGCAGCTGCTGCACAACCTCTTAGAGCACAGGAGGGATACGGGGCTTCCTGTTATGTACTGTGAAGTTTCAGCTCTTGATTGACAGCTTACATGCACAACATGGGGGAGGGGCAAATACTTATATGTAGGATGTAACAGCTGCTGCAGAACCTCTTCTATAGGCCTAGCAGCCGGCGTGTCGCTCCCTGCGGCTGAGCAGTCACTTTATATGCTGCATAGACTTAGGGGCAATGCTGAAAACTCTGCCCCAGCTGCTGCATAACCTCTTTGAGAAGAGTAGGCGACCCCTGAGAAGTTCTAATCCTGTGGTCGGGTTGATTGACAGTTTGCAGGTTTGAGTTTGTTAGTATTTCTATTTATTGCGTGAAGATCTGGGGAGGGAGGGTATATCCCGAATAATAACCCCCTCCCTTCCAGTGTCCGCCCTATAGACGTGGAGGAAGATCGCTTATGAGGTTTCCTAGCAACAGGAGAGGATTGACTCAGTGCTCCGCCAATGATCCTGCGCGTGCCGAGCCCATAATACCAGAGTGTCGCAACATTATAGTTCAGAGTGCAGGATTGTCCGCCATGGCAGCTAAGACCCCCCTTACCCCACTCTGCCCCCACTCTCCTACCCTGCCCCCGCTCTGCCCCCACTATTTTGCCCCCACTCTCCTACCCTGCCCCGCTCTGCCCCCACTATTCTGCCCCCACTCTCCTACCCTGCCCCCGCTCTGCCCCCACTCTCCTACCTTGCCCCGCTCTGCCCCAACTATTCTGCCCCCACTCTCCTACCCTGCCCTGGCTCTGCCCCAACTATTCTGCCCCCACTCTCCTACCCTGCCCCCGCTCTGCCCCCACTCTCCTACCCTGCCCCCGCTCTGCCCCAACTATTCTGCCCCCACTCTCCTGCCCTCGCTCTGCCCCCACTCTCCTGCCCTCGCTCTGCCCCCACTCTCCTGCCCTCGCTCTGCCCCCACTCTCCTGCCCTCGCTCTGCCCCCACTCTCCTGCCCTCGCTCTGCCCCCACTCTCCTGCCCTCGCTCTGCCCCCACTCTCCTGCCCTCGCTCTGCCCCCACTCTCCTGCCCTCGCTCTGCCCCCACTCTCCTGCCCTCGCTCTGCCCCCACTCTCCTGCCTGTAGATGCCCCGCTCTGCCCCCATTCTACTGCCGTAGATGCCCCTATTGACCCCCACTCTCCTGGCCCTGCTCTGCCGCTACTCTCTTGCCCCCTATCAACCCCCCCCCCTCTGCCCCCACCCTCTTGCCACTATCAACCCACCACTCTCCTGCCCATAGCTTCTTCTATCAGCTTTCAGTGTACCCCTGAGGGTTGCAATTTGCCCCAGGCTGCCCCACTCTACCCCTGAGGGCTGGGATTTGCCCCAGGCTGCCCCACTCTACCCCTGAGGGCTGGGATTTGCCCCAGGCTGCCCCACTCTACCCCTGAGGCCTGGGATTTGCCCCCGGCTGCCCCACTCTACCACTGAGGGTTGCGATTTGCCCCCGGCTGCCCCACTCTACCCCTGAGGGCTGGGATTTGACCCAGGCTGCCCCACTCTACCCCTGAGGGCTGGGATTTGCCCCCGGCTTCCCCACTCTACCACTGAGGGTTGCGATTTGCCCCCGGCTGCCCCACTCTACCCCTGAGGGCTGGGATTTGCCCCCGGCTGCCCCACTCTATCCCTGAGGGCTGGGATTTGCCCCCGGCTGCCCCACTCTATCCCTGAGGGTTGGGATTTGCCCCCAGGCTGCCCCACTCTACCACTGAGGGTTGCGATTTGCCCCCGGCTGCCCCACTCTACCCCTGAGGGTTGCGATTTGCCCCCGGCTGCCCCACTCTACCCTTGAGGGTTGCGATTTGCCCCCGGCTGCCCCACTCTACCCCTGAGGGCTGGGATTTGCCCCCGGCTGCCCCACTCTACCCCTGAGGGCTGGGATTTGCCCCCGGCTGCCCCACTCTACCCCTGAGGGCTGGGATTTGCCCCCGGCTGCCCCACTCTACCCCTGAGGGCTGGGATTTGCCCCCGGCTGCCCCTGACGGCTCGGGCGGGCCCCCACCACCACCACTAAACCCTCTTCATTGACTCCTGATGAAGTGTTGTGTTTGCACAAACCTCCAGCACTTTATCCTCCATAAAACCCCCTGAATAGCTGCCTCCCCCCCCCCCAGCTGCCCCCCCTGAACTCGCCCTTTGTGTTTGGAAACCTGTAAACACAGGAGAAGTAGTCAGGCCGCAGCCAGCAGCTGTTTAAAGCAACGGACGGGCGCTGTGCCTTTAAGCCTTAACCCTTTCCAGGCTGGGGAACTGGCTGCTCGCGTGTGATGAATCGTACGATTGTACAATGAATTATTCTTATCGTTTACATCCGCAGGCTATATAGGACAATGGGTGCCGGGCTGGGGACTGCACCACCTCCCACCACAGCCCATAGGGGTCACCGGGTACACCCCAACAGTGTGCGGAGGGTCATGGGGCAAGCGCTGCCAACATCACAGACACCGGGGTACAGAACAATGACACGCTGACACATGGGGTACAGGGTGGTGACACGCTGACACTTGGGGTACAGGATAGGGACACTTGGGGTACAGGATAGGGACACTTGGGGTACAGGATAGGGACACTTGGGGTACAGGGTGGTGACACTTGGGGTACAGGATAGGGACACTTGGGGTACAGGGTGTTGACACGCTGACAATTGGGGTACAGGGTGTTGACACGCTGACAATTGGGGTACAGGGTGTTGACACGCTGACAGTTGGGGTACAGGGTGTTGACACGCTGACAGTTGGGGTACAGGGTAGTGACACTTGGGGTACAGGTTGGTGACACGCTGACACTTGGGGTACAGGGTGGTGACACGCTGACACTTGGGGTACAGGGTGGTGACACGCTGACACTTGGGGTACAGGGTGGTGACACTTGGGGTACAGGATGGTGACACACTGACGCTTGGGGTAAAGGCTATTTACACGCTGACACTTGGGGTACAGGCTGGTGACACGCTGACACTTGGGGTACAGGATAGTGACACTTGGGGTACAGGGTGTTGACACGCTGACACTTGGGGTACAGGGTGGTGACACTTGGGGTACAGGGTGGTGACACGCTGACACTTGGGATACAGGATAGTGACACTTGGGATACAGGATAGTGACACTTGGGGTACAGGATAGTGACACTTGGGGTACAGGATAGTGACACTTGGGGTACAGGATAGTGACACTTGGGGTACAGGATAGTGACAAGCGGGGTACAGGATAGTGACAAGCTCACACTTGGGGTACAGGATAGTGACAAGCTCACACTTGGGGGGCAGGGTGGTGACACTTGGGGGGCAGGATAGTGACACTTGGGGTACAGGGTGGGGACACTTGGGGGGCAGGGTGGTGACACTTGGGGGGCAGGATAGTGACACTTGGGGTACAGGGTGGGGACACTTGGGGTACAGGGTGGGGACACTTGGGGTTCAGGGTGGGGACATGCTGACACTTGGGGTACGCGGCTTGTTGTGACTTGTAGTGCTTGTTGCTGATATCTGTGGTGTGAGCAGCCGCCATAACAATGGGAGGACGCGGTGTCTCCGAGAGGCGTCTTGCTGGCAGGCAGCTTAATGACTTTACTGTCGGCCCTGATCTCACTTTCTGGGTAGAGGCTCCTGGGAATTTCTCTTTTTAACTCTGGGAGAAGTTGTGGGAAAAGTTTCAGAGAGTTTTATGGCGTCAGGTTGTGAGAGCAGCGCCCCCTGCCCGCTGTGGTGACTCGCCCGTCCTGCATTACCTCTTTGTCTGGTCCTTTGTGCGGTTACTTGTTCAGCGTTGCAGTTATTTCTTGTAGATGTAACATTCCCCTAGAATGACGACACGCCACCATCTCTGGCACTGGGGAAGCTGGCTGACCACCTGTATGGCAGTCATACAGCCGCCCATCATCTGTCTGTCTGGACATGAAGGGAGTTATAGTCTGCTGGAGAGCCACAATGATATAGATAGGTATATAGAGCCAGTGCAGTATATGGCGGTATAACCAGTACAGACGTTGCCCATAGCAACCAATCAGCTTTATTTCTTCCAGAACTGGCTAAAACATGGAGTGTTCTGATTGGTTGCCATGGTCACCTGTCTGTGGGTGTGTTCTAGAATCTAGGTCTGGGCAGTTTCCTATGGCAACCAATCAGATCACTACTTTCATTTCTCCACCCTCCCCTAGATAGACAGCAGCATCATTGGTATTTAGTTTTTTTTATTACTGTTCATTTTGCACAACTTTATTTATAAAGTGACAAACACCAATGTGTGATTGTTTTCTGTGATGTATCCTGGTTAATATGGCAGAATAGAGAATGGTACATGGAGTGGAGCTGTTGGCGTTGCCGGCACCAGATTCCGCACGCTCGGTCTCTCGTCGTTCTCGTCTTTGTTTATACGACACAGGTTCATTCTTCCTCCATTACCTCAGGTTTCCAGCCTGGTGCAGCTTACGGGTTTATGAGCCCAGCAAAGTTTTAGGACGTGAATGCTCTAACAGGTTGTTGTTTTCTCCACTCATCCAGAGCTGCGTTCATAATTCTGCTCGTCGGCTGTGGATACAGACAGCATGTGACCTGATAGCTTAGTGATAACTGTGTCTCCAGTAGAGATGAGCGAATCGCTTTGTTTGTTCGGCACTCCGCTCATCATGCTGCCGGCCTTTCAGAGCTGCTCCGATTCCAGGATGCCGGCAGAAGCTGAATCCAATCCTGGAAAACTTGACCCATTTCCCAGGATTGGGTCCAGCTTTCCCCCGGCACCTGGGGTGGAGCAGAGCTGAAAGGCCAACGGCATGATGAACAGAGCGCCGATCAAACAAAGCAATTCGCTCATCTCTAGTCTCCAGCTGTTGGATAGTACAACCCCCACCATTTACTTGTCTTCCAACTATTGGGTCTGCACCCCCCCCCCCCCCCCCTCAACTATGTCAGCCTCTAAAAGGTCCATTCCAATAAGCCCTGTGTGAACAGAAGCTTAGACTTTGGCCTCCGGGTTGTGCTCAGTGTTTGCCTTATATTCCTATCTGCTTAATCTTATCCTGATCTTCTCCTTCCAGGAACCTTCGCCTAAATGGGTCCAGTCATGCCTCCCAGTAAGAAGCCGGAGGGGACGGGAATCAGCGTTTCCAGCCAGTGTTTCCGGAGTAGCACATTATCGAACCCGCTCCATGATGACGACGATTTAGACTTCTCACCCCCGGTGGTAAAGACAACTAAGGAGAAGGGAGGCATGGAGGACGAGGAGCTGACGAATTTGAACTGGCTCCACGAGAGCAAAAACTTGCTGAAAAGCTTTGGGGACTCTGTGTTACGGAGTGTCAGTCCCGTTCAGGATATTGATGACGACACCCCACCCTCCCCCGCTCAGTCTGACATGCCCTACGATGCCAAGCAGAACCCCAACTGTAAGCCCCCCTACTCCTTCAGCTGTCTCATATTTATGGCTATCGAGGATTCTCCCACCAAGAGACTTCCCGTCAAGGATATTTACAATTGGATTCTGGAACACTTCCCTTACTTTGCCAATGCTCCCACGGGCTGGAAGAATTCTGTGCGGCATAACCTGTCCCTGAATAAATGCTTCAAGAAAGTGGATAAGGACAGAAGTCAGGTAAGACGCCATTGTAGGGATGAAGCTGCCGACCACCCTCTCCATGCCCGACCACTGCCACATTATAAGCAATAGTACAACATTGCTAACTCCCAGAGGCCTTCAGGATGATGGGGGTGGTGGGTCAGGTATGGATCCTCTTATTTGATCCATCATCAGGCCATTGTACACAGAACCAGTGAGATCCTGGTCCTCAGCATGGTGAGGATATAGGTGCAGTGTATATACCGATACACAGATGTCAGGCCCCATGAGATCCTCAGCATGGTGGGGATATAGGTGCAGTGTATATACCGATACACAGATGTCAGGCCCCATGAGATCCTCAGCATGGTGGGGATATAGGTGCAGTGTATATACTGATACACAGATGTCAGGCCCCATGAGATCCTGGTCCTCAGCATGGTGAGGATATAGGTGCAGTGTATATACCGATACACAGATGTCAGGCCCCATGAGATCCTGGTCCTCAGCATGGTGGGGATATAGGTGCAGTGTATATACTGATACACAGACGTCAGGCCCAGTGAGATCCTGGTCCTCAGCATGGTGGGGATATAGGTGCAGTGTATATACCGATACACAGATGTCAGGCCCAGTGAGATCCTCAGCATGGTGGGGCTATAGGTGCAGTGTATATACTGATACACAGATGTCAGGCGCCATGAGATCCTGGTCCTCAGCATGGTGGGGCTATAGGTGCAGTGTATATACCGATACACAGACTTCAGGCCCAGTGAGATCCTGGTCCTCAGCATGGTGAGGATATAGGTGCAGTGTATATACTGATACACAGATGTCAGGCCCCATGAGATCCTGGTCCTCAGCATGGTGGGGATATAGGTGCAGTGTATATACCGATACACAGACTTCAGGCCCAGTGAGATCCTGGTCCTCAGCATGGTGGGGATATAGGTGCAGTGTATATACCGATACACAGATGTCAGGCCCAGTGAGATCCTCAGCATGGTGGGGCTATAGGTGCAGTGTATATACTGATACACAGATGTCAGGCCCAGTGAGATCCTGGTCCTCAGCATGGTGGGGATATAGGTGCAGTGTATATACTGATACACAGATGTCAGGCCCAGTGAGATCCTCAGCATGGTGGGGCTATAGGTGCAGTGTATATACTGATACACAGATGTCAGGCCCCATGAGATCCTGGTCCTCAGCATGGTGGGGATATAGGTGCAGTGTATATACTGATACACAGATGTCAGGCCCCATGAGATCCTGGTCCTCAGCATGGTGGGGATATAGGTGCAGTGTATATACCGATACACAGACGTCAGGCCCAGTGAGATCCTCAGCATGGTGGGGATATAGGTGCAGTGTATATACCGATACACAGACGTCAGGCCCAGTGAGATCCTCAGCATGGTGGGGATATAGGTGCAGTGTATATACCGATACACAGACGTCAGGCCCAGTGAGATCCTCAGCATGGTGGGGATATAGGTGCAGTGTATATACCCATACACAGATGTCAGGCCCAGTGAGATCTCCGCATGGTGAGGATATAGGTGCAGTGTATATACCGATACACAGACATCAGGTCATATATATCCCACAGAGGTCACCGCGTTTTCAGCCTGTAAGCGGTTTCTTTGCGGATTGGCTGACCTCATCAGGATGCAGCGCTCCATCACTCCCAGGACTCGCCCATTTGTCTGGTTGTTGCTATAATTTCCGTTTATCGTCCTGTAAGGTCGGGTTATTGACAGGCGTTGGTTATGTCTGTGGGCAGGAGGGTGACAGCCAATATGGCCGCCCAATGTTTCCAGACACTTGTTCTCAGCAGGGGATGCTGAGAGTTGTAGTTTTACAGCAAGGTCATAGGAAAGTCTAAAGAACACATTTCCAGAAATAGAATCCCTCCGATCGTTGTTGCTTGGTGCCGGATTATCAGATGGGATGTCACTCTGTTTTCAGGGAAAGTTTAGGTAGATTTGACTTTCAGGGGCCTAGGAAAGTTGAGTGGAGTCGTTTATGGTCAGGATATTGGGGGGGGCATACGAGGGTCCGAGGCTCATGTCAGTAATCCGAGCTGTCGCTCGTCCCCCTCCCCCGTAATGTCCCTTCTGCCCATGAGTTTCCGAATCCGCTGCCATCTGGTCCTCGGCTGCAGAGAGGAATTTTTCTTGTATACGTGTTTCTATAGCAACGGCCTTACAGTTGATAGGGAGAGTAACCAGTTGCCATAGCGACAGAGTTCCTGATGTGGCAGTTTGTGCGCGAGGGGAGAGGCGAGCGCGGGACTCGTGCGGCGCGGATATAATATAGGGGACGGGGCGGCGGGAGGCACGTGACATCATGCAAAAAAAAAGTTTTTATTTTTGGAAATTTTCGCAATAGACTGGCGGTGTTTTTATTTTTCCCTCTTACGTTGAGTCAGCGGCTTCTGTTCTATAAATGGAATATATAATATGGCGGAGGATTAAGCGAATCGGGGCACCAGGATCTTATAGGACTACACGGCCAAGCATGCAGATCGCAGGGGCTTGAGGCTGGGACTAGTTGTTCACCAGGTCGTGATGGCGCACTATTAGTGGAGTGGCCTGGGTCTAAATGGCAAAAACCAATGTTCCCCAACTGTTGTAAAACTACAGCTCCCATCATGCACAAACACCCTTCATCTGGCAGGGCATGATGAGAGTTGTAGTTTTGCAACAGCCACAAATTGGAGAATAAGCAGGAGCCAATGGCTGCCAAAGCATGCTGGGGGTTATAGTTCTGCAGCAGCTTTGGTCACACCTAGGCCAAGGCTGTCGGGGAATGCTGGGGGTTATAGTTCTGCAGCAGCTGCGGTCACACCCAGGCCAAGGCTGTCAGGGCATGCTGGGGGTTATAGTTCTGCAGCAGCTGCGGTCACACCCAGGCCAAGGCTGTCAGGGCATGCTGGGGGTTATAGTTCTGCAGCAGCTGCGGTCACACCCAGGCCAAGGCTGTCAGGGCATGCTGGGGGTTATAGTTCTGCAGCAGCTTTGGTCACACCTAGGCCAAGGCTGTCGGGGAATGCTGGGGGTTATAGTTCTGCAGCAGCTGCGGTCACGCCAAGGCTGTCAGGGCATGCTGGGGGTTATAGTTCTGCAGCAGCTGCGGTCACACCCAGGCCAAGGCTGTCAGGGCATGCTGGGGTTCATAGTTCTGCTGTAGCTGGGGAACACCTGTGTTTGCAGTAGGTTAATGCTGACGTATCTAGTGGCCATATTTCTGTATGGTCATGTGATTTCCCATATTATTGTCCCCATGGGGATAGAAGTAGTAGTTATGGCGGATGCAGTAGACTGAAACAGTGCTCCCCCCATAACCAGACGACTGGGAAGGGTGGCAGTGCCATAGTGGTATCCGCACCTCCCCCACCCTATACGTCTCCACATTCCCCCTGATATGTCAGGATGAGAACATTGTGATACGGCCTGTACTGCGTGTTCAGACCCAGAAAGACGGAGCAGGTTGGATCACAGCACGCCGCTGAACGCTTGGCTGCCTTATCTGCATTAACCCCGGATGAGACGACAGTGAAGAAATGTAGGAAGATGGCGTCAGATTATAGAGCTCGGGGTGCCACCACAAGCCAGAGCAGGCAAAGTGACCATGAGCAGCAGTACAGAGTGTTCAGCCTGAGCTTCCTGGTTCATAAATAGATATTGAAAACTACAGTTTAGTCCAGTGTTCCTCAAACTGTTTTTCCAGCTATTGCAGTACTACAACTCCCAGCATGTACTGACAGCTTTCAGCATGGTCTAATGCATTGGTCCCCAGCCTGTTGCTATCCAGCCGGCTGGGAGTTGTAGTTCCACAGCAGCTTATGTGCCACAGATTGGAAATTGATGGTTCAGACTATGAGACGTTACTGAATTATTGATGATACCCAATAGAGTGCAGTCAGATCGGAGTGACGCCCCCTATGGGTAACATAATGACGACCATTATCTGTTGTTTTATTGTGTTTGTCCTAGTTGATATGTAGCAAACAGGATGCCGGCAGTGTATAATGATCCTCGCCGTTGGCGTGCGCAGACAGCAATGGCGCTCTTGTGGTGGTGTAGCCCGTATGTCATGCTGAAGCCTCTCGGCTGAACGGGTCTGTAGGGACTGGTGATTCCTGTTCCCTCCTACGCCGCCATCTGTACAGCCCAAGTAATGCTCCTTATCTCCACCTGATAGCCGCCATATTCCCGCTATGTCTGATGGATAGTGATATAAAGCAGAGGTACACACCCACCGCGACAGGGCTGCTCTGCATAATGAACATGGCGCTATACGGTAAAGTATAAGGATCCGGTGAGTGTGCGTCACCAACAATCCAGGTAATAGACTTGTGTGTTGGCGTGATGGCCGGCCGCCCTGGACTGAACAGATGGGCCCCCTCTTCCGCCATCTTGTGACCTCACACGGTTTATGTCTTGGCCTCTCATTACAGATCCCTCAGACATGTTCAGTCTGTTACCCCCCACCATTAGGCGGAAAACACCAGCGGCATCATTTATTTAGTAATATTCTGCCTGGAGTCGCTGGGTGGTCATGTGACCGAAGCGCTATCCTGGGAACACAGCGACCGAGAGGCTGACCCTCAGAGACATTGGGCAAGTGAGACTTTATTACTGTGTTCTCCAACCTGTCGCTTTCCAGCTGCTGCAAAACTATGACTTAGGCTGTCAGGGCAAGCTGGGAGTTGTAGTTTTGCAGCAGCTGGAGGGTCACAGGGAACAATTTAAAGTTGTAGTGCACCTCTGTCTTATAGGAAGATTCTCCTTGTTGTCCATAGCAACCAATTGCAGCTCAGCTTTTATATTCCATAGCAACCAATCACGGCTCAGCTTTCATTTTAACTGAGCAATGTGAGAGGAAAGCTGAGCTGTGATTGGTTGCTATAAAAAATGAAAGCTCAGCTGTCATTGGTTGTTATGGAAAGTGAAAGTTGAGCTGTGATTGGTTGCTATGGAATATAAAAGTTGAGCTGTGATTGGTTGCTAAGGAATATAAAAGCTGAGCTGTGATTGGTTGCTATGGAATATTAAAGCTGAGCTGTGATTGGTTGCTGTGGGCAACATGGAGACTTTCCCTATATGACGGCATCGTCATCTCCGCCATAACCTATAGAATGGAGGTGGCTGGTGATTGTAGTGGATCAGAAGCTGGCGCCCTCTTAGGTGATGTAACCAATGCGCTGATCATTGTAGTGAGGCGCTCGGTTGTAGGTCGGGGTTATTTTTAGCCGCTCCGATACCATGTCCTGTGCGGTGATATCATCCCTCATGGAAGGACATGTCCCTGGCTCAGATTCTTCCTGAACACGTAACTCCTTACAGGCCGAGCCTCTCGCTGAGGAGCCGTCACAGTGTCCAAGATGCCGGACCCTCGCCAGGGGGTATCACTGTGTATCCACAGGGGGAAACGGGTCTAAGGTGGAGCAATCACCCATAGCAACCAAATGGAAACACTCCTCTTTTTCTATTGCCACATTTGAGCTCCCCTGTAGTGTCTGTCACCCCAAGTAGCCAATCAGATTCCAAGTTATATCAGTACTGTAGCGTTATAAGAGGAGCGTCTGATATCAGTCACATAGGATGTAATAGGAGGTTATATCAGTACTGTAGCGTTATAAGAGGAGTGGCTGATATCAGTCACATAGGATGTAATAGGAGGTTATATCAGTACTGTAGCGTTATAAGAGGAGTGGCTGATATCAGTCACATAGGATGTAATATCTGGAGGTTATATCAGTGCTGGAGCGTTATAAGAGGAGTGGCTGATATCAGTCACATATGATGTAATAGGAGGTTATATCAGTACTGGAGTGTTATAAGAGGAGCGGCTGATATCAGTCAGATAGGATGTAATAGGAGGATATATCAGTACTGGAGCGTTATAAGAGGAGCGGCTGATATCAGTCACATATGTAATAGGAGGTTATATCAGTGCTGGAGCGTTATAAGAGGAGCGGCTGATATCAGTCACATAGGATGTAATATCTGGAGGTTATATCGGTGCTGGAGCGTTATAAGAGGAGTGGCTGATATCAGTCACATATGATGTAATAGGAGGTTATATCAGTACTGGAGTGTTATAAGAGGAGCGGCTGATATCAGTCAGATAGGATGTAATAGGAGGTTATATCAGTACTGGAGCGTTATAAGAGGAGCGGCTGATATCAGTCAGATAGGATATATCAGTACTGGAGCGTTATAAGAGGAGCGGCTGATATCAGTCACATATGTAATAGGAGGTTATATCAGTGCTGGAGCGTTATAAGAGGAGCGGCTGATATCAGTCACATAGGATGTAATAGGAGGATATATCAGTACTGGAGCGTTATAAGAGGAGCCGCTGTTATATCAGTCACATATGATGTAATGTCTGGAGGTTATATCAGTGCTGGAGCGTTATAAGAGGAGCGGCTGATATCAGTCACATATGATGTAATAGGAGGTTATATCAGTGCTGGAGCATTATAAGAGGAGCGGCTGATATCAGTCACATATGATGTAATATCTGGAGGTTATATCAGTACTGGAGCGTTATATAAGAGGAGCGGCTGATATCAGTCACACATGATTTAATAGGAGGTTATATCAGTACTGGAGCGTTATAAGAGGAGCGGCTGATATCAGTCACATATGTAATAGGAGGTTATATCAGTACTGGAGCGTTATATACAATAATGTTCATCACTTTAGTGACAGGAAGCAGAGACTGTGGAAGGTTTTGCCTCTAGTTTTCTACGTTAGTGGTTATTATACCTGGTCTTGGTCTGTAGTCACTTCAGAGCATGCTGGGAGTTGTATTTTTGCCATAGTTTGGGGTCATCAGGCTTCCTGTTGGTTGCTATAGGCAACAGCGCTGAGAGGCGATACTTTGTTGCTGCGGCTGAAGCCGTCCATTCATCGGCCCTCACATGTTGCTAGGAGACTCGTATCTGGCAGATTCCTTCTCGGACGCGTCCGGAGACGTCTGCGGGGGTCACACGCCGGCTGTCATACAGCGGAAATAATCACCACAAAGTGCCGTAAACTCTATCGATCTAGTCGCTGACTCTGACTGCAGATGTCCGACCGCACGGAGGTACCCACAGACTCCATAGTATCACTCCATAGATAGAGATGGGGCCAGCCATGATACAGTATGAGGAATGTGGGCAAAATATGAAATTTAAAGGGACAGTACCACTCCAATCTACAGTATGTACAGAACACAGGAATCACCTCCCCCCCAGCCTGGCATGACTGACACCAGAGAGTAATAGATTGTATATACCTGTCCTACAGTCACCTCCCCCACCCCGCAGCCTGACATGGCTGATACCAGAGAGTAATAGATTGTATATACCTGTCCTACAGTCACCTCCCCCACCCCCCAGCCTGACATGGCTGATATCAGAGAGTAATAGATTGTATATACCTGTCCTCTACACACACCCCCAGCCTGACATGGCTGATACCAGAGAGTAATTGTATATACCTGTCCTACAGTCACCTCCCCCACCCCCCAGCCTGACATGGCTGATACCAGAGAGTAATAGATTGTATATACCTGTCCTACAGTCACCTCCCCCCCCCCCCCCCCCCAGCCTGACATGGCTGATATCAGAGAGTAATAGATTGTATATACCTGTCCTACAGTCACCTCCCTCCCCCAGCCTGACATGGCTGATACCAGAGAGTAATAGATTGTATATACCTGTCCTACAGTCACCTCCCCCACCCCCCAGCCTGACATGGCTGATACAAGAGAGTAATAGATTGTATATACCTGTCCTACACCACCCCCCAGCCTGACATGGCTGATACCAGAGAGTAATAGATTGTATATACCTGTCCTACAGCCCCCCCTCCCCCCAGCATGGCATGGCTGATACCAGAGAGTAATAGACTGTAGTATAGTGCTCCTCTCTGCTATGGAGCTGGAACGTTCCGGAGTCGTTTGCAGTAATTGGGTCACTCTCTTTTGAAGTCGTGTTTACATCAGCAAAATAAGCAATATGCAAATGAGGTGCAGCGCCCAAGGTGGCGAGTGGGTAATATGTGCGCAGGTTGTAAGGTGTGTGACACGGAGAGGCAGTAGGTGATGGGTACCTCACTCCTATGATTGGGGGGGAGGGACGGATGTTTGCTGGTGGCGACATCCAGGGGTCAGGGGTCAGGACTCCATCACTTCTCTGAGCTCAAAGTAAAGTCAATATTGGAGGAACCTTTATCTGAATGACTTGTGTCCCGGGGTCAGATGGAGCGTGCACTGCGCACCGATCAATATGTTCCCCTGTGCGTCGGCTGCTTTATTCTGGGAGGTATTGTGACTATACACCAGCCTGTAAGCCCCCCAAAGGGATATGTGCAGGACACTCAGAAAGATGTGTGACCCCCCCCCCAGCAAAATAGTGAGTGCAGCTCTGGAGTATAATACAGGATGTAACTCAGGATAAGTAATGTATGTACACAGTCATCCCACCAGCAGAATAGTGAGTGCAGCTCTGGGGTATAATACAGGATTAGTAATGTATGTACACAGTGACCCCACCAGCAGAATAGTGAGTGCAGCTCTGGGGTATAATACAGGATTAGTAATGTATGTACACAGTGACCCCACCAGCAGAATAGTGAGTGCAGCTCTGGAGGATAAGACAGGATGTAACTCAGGATCAGTAATGAATGCAGTCAGTCACTCCTCTCTTTCTTTGCTCTGGATCTGCTGTTGGAAATTAATAATCTTTTCTTCTCGTTTTCAGAGTATCGGTAAAGGATCCTTGTGGTGTATAGACCCTGAATATCGGCAAAACCTGATACAAGCCTTGAAAAAGACGCCCTACCACCCATACTCCCATGTATTCAACACCCCGCCCACCTCTCCTCAGGCCTATCAAAGGTAAGGAGACCCCGGGGGGAGATTGCGGTGTCATTTCTATATACTGGCTGTGCCGCTGTGTTATTTCTATATACTGGCTGTGCGGCTGTGTTATTTCTATATACTGTCTGTGGTATTTCTATATACTGGCTGTGCAGCTTCTCTATGGGATCTGGATTCCCAGCAGGGACAGAGGGAACCTTCCGACCTCCAGCTGTTGCAGAACTACAATTCCCATCATGCCTGGACAGCCGAAGCTCTGTTATTTCTATATACTGGCTGTGTTATTTCTATATACTGGCTATGTTATTTCTATATACTGGCTGTGCAGCTGTGTTATTTCTATATACTCAAATATGCAAAAGAACACTGCAGAGACACCATCACGTGTCTCGACGTCAGTGAACTAGCCAGAACCTCCTCCGGGAAGGAACAACCAAGCCAAGGAATGTCTCCAATTAAAGAAACCACCTAAGCAAAGTATCCATCCACAGACAGCTGTTTCGGGGTTTTTGCCCCTCATCAGTGTGGAGTAGGTTTCTGGCTAGTGGGAGCAATGACTAGTAAGTGCATGCAAAAGGACGCTGGTTGACCTCAGGGAGATCAACCAAAACACCGCAGAGACACCATCACGTGTCTCAACGTCAGTGTATTCTAGAACATTGCCCCCTGGGAAAAGGAATATGCAAAAGAACACTGCAGAGACACCATCACATGTCTCGACGTCAGTGTATTCTAGAACATTGCCCCCTGGGAAAAGGAATATGCAAAAGAACACTGCAGAGACACCACTAGCCAGAAACCTACTCCACACTGATGAGGGGCAAAAACCCCAAAACAGCTGTCTGTGGATGGATACTTTGCTTAGGTGGTTTCCTTAATTGGAGACATTCCTTGGCTTGGTTGTTCCTTCCCGGAGGAGGTTCTGGCTAGTTCACTGACGTCGAGACACGTGATGGTGTCTCTGCAGTGTTCTTTTGCATATTTGATTTCCCAGGGGGCAATGTTCTAGAATACACTGACGTTGAGACCTGTGATTGTGTCTCTGCGGTGTTTTGGTTGATCTCCCTGAGGTCAACCAGCGTCCTTTTTTTTATTTCTATATACTGGCCGTGCGGCTGTGTTATTTCTATATACTGGCTGTGCGGCTGTGTTATTTCTATATACTGGCTATGTTATTTCTATATTCTTGCTGTGCGGCTGTGTTATTTCTATATACTGGCTATGTTATTTCTCTGTACTGGCTGTGCGGCTGTGTTATTTCTATGTACTGGCTGTGCGGCTGTGTTATTTCTATATACTGGCTGTGTTATTTCTATATACTGGCTGTGTTATTTCTATATACTGGCTGTGCGGCTGTGTTATTTCTATATACTGGCTGTGTTATTTCTATATACTGGCTGTGTTATTTCTATATACTGGCTGTGCGGCTGTGTTATTTCTATATACTGGCTGTGCGGCTGTGTTATTTCTATATACTGGCTATGTTATTTCTATATACTGGCTGTGCGGCTGTGTTATTTCTATATACTGGCTATGTTATTTCTATATTCTTGCTGTGCGGCTGTGTTATTTCTATATACTGGCTATGTTATTTCTCTGTACTGGCTGTGCGGCTGTGTTATTTCTATGTACTGGCTGTGCGGCTGTGGTATTTCTATATACTGGCTGTGCAGCTTCTCTATGGGATCTGGATTCCCAGCAGGGACAGAGGGAACCTTCCGACCTTCAGCTGTTGCAGAACTACAATTCCCATCATGCCTGGACAGCCGAAGCTCTGCATAATGGGAGTTGTAGTTTTGCGTTTGATGGAGGGCCGTAGGTTTCACGTCCCTATTAAAGATGGTTAAAATGTCAAATCTTTTGACATGTGAAATAAGCCGAGAGAAGTGTCCGTCTCCGCGCCCTGTGTGTGTGAGCAGGACGCCCTAGAGACTTTACACAGACAGATTATTGAAGCCAAAGCCAGGAATGGATGTGAGACGAGAACTCCCGGTCTCTCTGTTATGACCTGTTCTTTGTGTATAGTCTGTTCCTGGCTTTGGCTTCAATGATCTGTCAGATATATCATGCCACCATTCAGGAGAGAAGATGCTGAGTGCAGGCTTCTCCCACCTCCCTCGGACATCGGAGTGATATGACTGTGCCATCTAATCCCCTGGTATCCGCCACAGCTGAGGGTCTGTTACTGTTGTATCCAGTATAGATCATCAGCATTGAGTTACACACAGAGCAGACGCTGATACATTGTAACAAACTACCAGTAAAGCAATCAGTACCACTGTAGCAAACCCTCAGCTCTGCCGTCAGTCTCTACTTCAGTTTTCCCAACCTGTTGCAAGACGACAACTCCCAACATGCCCGGTATAGCCTGGGAGCTGTATTACTGCAGTAGGTTGGGGAGTGAGTGGTGGGTTTGTTGGCATACGGACCCCCACTGATAGAAGCCTCTGACATCTCACTGATTTCTTCCCCTTATTCACTGACTGCAAGCAGAGGTGCTGAGAACGGGGCAGAATTAACCCTTTGGTGTATCTGAAGCTGCAGGCCATTACCTTATGTTGTTTCCTGCTGGCTGGGGGGGGGTCCCGTCCTGCTCCCCCCTGATGTGCGGCTCCTTCTCCAGTGTGTCCGGGCTCTGAGGGCTGGATGTGGTGTGAGCTCTGTGTGGCCTCGTCTCCATGCGTTGCCGGGCGGCCGTTGTGGTTACCTGGTTTGTTTGACAGCACCTGGCGGCTTAGAGACGGCGCTCCGGGCTGTGACGGCCTCTGCCCCCCGGCTCTCCTGCCAGGTTACTGACCTCTTCCTATAGGGTTATACTGTGGGGTTATACTGTGGGGTTAGCCGCTGTGTGCTCTGCCCCCCGGGCTCTCCTACCAGGTTACTGACCTCTTCCTATAGGGTTATACTGTGGGGTTATACTGTGGGGTTAGCCGCTGTGTGCTCTGCCCCCCCGGGCTCTCCTGCCAGGTTACTGACCTCTTCCTATAGGGTTATACTGTGGGGTTAGCCGCTGTGTGCTCTGCCCCCCGGGCTCTCCTGCCAGGTTACTGACCTCTTCCTTTAGGGTAATACTGTGGGGTTAGCCGCTGTTCGCTCTGCCCCCCGGGCTCTCCTGCCAGGTTACTGACCTCTTCCTATAGGGTTATACTGTGGGGTTATACTGTGGGGTTAGCCGCTGTGTGCTCTGCCCCCCGGGCTCTCCTACCAGGTTACTGACCTCTTCCTTTAGGGTAATACTGTGTGGTTAGCCGCTGTGTGCTCTGCTGCTGTTCCCTGTTAGCAGCCATTCACATGGGTTGGTAGTGAATGACTTTTTTATAAACATTTTCTGCTGTAAAACTAACCAATGGTTGTCCGGGCATGCTGGGAGGTTTAGCTTTGCACATTAATACTGCTCTTCATTGATCCTATATCCTCACAGCTGTGTGTGTCTTAAAGGGGAACAACATGGAAAAAATGTTTCTCACAAATCAGCTGGTGTCAGAAAGTTATACTGATCTGTAAATTACTTGTATGTAAAAATCTCCAGTCTTCTAGTACTTATCAGCTGCTTTATGTCCTGCAGGAAGTGGTGTATTCTCTCTATTCTGCTCTCTGCTGCCCCCTCGGTCCATGTCAGGAACTGTCCAGAGCAGCAGCAAATCCCCATAGGAAACCTCTCCTGCTCTGGACAGTTCCTGTCTTGCACAGAGGTGGCAGCAGAGAGCACTGTGTCAGACTGGAGAGAATGCACCACTTCCTGCAGGACATACAGCAGCTGATAAGTACTGGAAGACTGGAAATTTTAAATAGATGTAAAGTAGAAATCTGTATAACTTTCTGACAACAGATGATTTGAAATAATAATAAAACACTGGAGTCCTCCTTTAAGGGAGTTATTTAGGGTTAGAAAGAAAGCGCATTTAAAAAAACAGTGCCACCCCTGTCCTTAGGTTGTGTGTGGTATTACAATTCAGCTCCATTCACTTCAATGGAACAAAGCTGTAAAAAACAAAGAAAGTCCAGGAGAGGCGCTGTTTCTGGAAGAAAGCGACCATGTTTTTTCTAAGCCTGGACATCCCCTTTAAGTCTCAGATTTGACTGTTCCTATTCACTGGCAGTGAGCGGAGATCCGTAACCAATAAAGATTTCTGATTTTCTGTGTATGTTGCAGAAGATTCCCTGTAATAAAGGGACGGCGATGACGCTTTCCTCCAGCTAGAATAGCGCGGTGGCGGCGGTGCGCGGTTTGTACGTGCGAGCACCTCTGTTTTAATGAAGTTTGTTGGCGTCTCGGGCGAGAAGCATTCCATCACATGCCCAGACAATCAATCCTCGCCGCGCGCCGCTCACAACAGCTGGGCTGCAGGGGAAGACGGCCGTAAGTCTGCCCTCGCAAGGCGATTAGCGTGATGGTAACCCTGGCAACTGGAGCGTCGCTATAGCAACACATAGCGGAGACAGGTGCAAGTTGCATCACGAGACTCTTAGTTGCCTGGCAAAAGAACATACCGTTAGCACGTATTACCGCATGGTTCCCATGGCAACCCCCCAGCCCCACGCAGCGACTACACTTGGCTCCCAGCCCCGGCTTCGCTACCTGGTTTTGTCTGTTTTAAAAAAAATTTTTTTTTTTTTATTGTGAAAAATCAGCGACGCCATGAAATATCTAAAATGACAACTGGAGGTCAGATCGCTTCAGGAGGAAACGTCAGATTGAGGATTAGCACAAAGCCTGCGACAAAGTGCTCAGGAGGCGAAAAGAAAGGCCCCTCCCCCCTCCGCCATGGCTTTTAGGACGCCAACGACCAGCGCAACATTATACCTTCCATTACTTGTATTGTCAGCGCTGCAGCAATCCCCCCCGGACTCATCTGTATGGTGGTGGGGATGGGACTTGTAGTCCACTCACATTCAGATGGAAGGGTGATTCATTGTGGGGCCCCAGGGCGATGTGTGTATATACTGGAGAAGTGACCCTATATAATCCAGAGTCCCGCTAAGACCGGCAGTGGGTGTTTTCCCCTACATTACTGTATAACTCGTCTCCCCCCCTCCCCTAATATTGCAACTCCTCTTCTCCCCCCCCCCCCCCCCCCCCCCCCCCCGATATTGCAGCTCCTCTTCACCCCTCTTTTATTACTGAGACTCCTATCCCCCCTTCAATACTGGGCCTTCCCCCCCCCCCCCCCCCATACCGAGGCTCTTCTCCCCCATCCCGAGGCTCTTCTCCCCCATCCCCCCCCCCCCCCCCAATACCGAGGCTCTTCTCCCCCATCTACCCCCCCCCCCCATACCGAGGCTCTTTTCCCCCATCCCCCCCCCCCCATACCGAGATTCTTCTCCCCCATCCCCCCCCATACCGAGGCTCTTCTCCCCCCTCCCCATCCCCCCCCATACCGAGGCTCTTCTCCCCCCTCCCCCATCCCCCCCCATACCGAGGCTCTTCTCCACCATCCCCCCCCCCCCATACCGAGGCTCTTCTCCCTCATCCCCCCCCCCCCCCCCCCATACCGAGGCTCTTCTCCCTCATCCCCACCCCCCTTACCGAGGTTCTTCTCCCTCATCCCCCCCCCCCATACCGAGGCTCTTCTCCCTCATCCCCACCCCCCATACCGAGGTTCTTCTCCCCCATACCGAGGCTCTTCTCCCCCATCCCCCCCCCCCCCCCATACTGAGGCTCTTCTCCCCCATCCCTCCCATTACTGAGGCTTTTTCCCCACCACCACCACCATCATACTGAGCCTCTTCTGCCTCCATAGTGAGGCTTCCCCCCCCCCCATACTTAGGGCCCTATTTCACAGGACGATTATCGTTCAGATTATCGTTAAGTCGTTCGAATCTAAGCGATAATCGTTCCGTCGAATAGCAGTTAACGATTAACGACCGAACGAGAAATCGTTGATTGTTTAATAAGACCTGGACCTATTTTTATCGTTGCTTGTTCCCAAATCGTTCGCATAGAATAAGACGTTGTTTGGTCGTTCGCAGTAGTGACGAGCGCAATAGCGACGACAAGACGACTGCAGGAACGATCATAAGTAGCGATTATCGTTCCATGTAAATGGGTGATGGATTTCGGGTCTTTCGCAATTGCGGATCGTTTATCATTAACGATTATGCGAACGATAATTGTCCAGTGGAATAGGGCCCTTAGGCTCCCCCCCCCTTGTAATTATAGGGGCAGTATAGGATTCTGTAACCCCCATCCTCCTCCTCATGGTGGGAGTTGTAGTAGCCGTAGGCCCCATGATCTGATATCTTCAGGATTGATCACAGTGATCGTCGTCCTCAGCCCAGAGAATCCCTGAGATGTGTCACCGCACGGCGACCGTGAAGTCCGCGCTCTGAGTCGCCACTTTGCTGGCACCAATTAGCGCTGTGATTACTGAAAGAGGATTGTAATTTCAGGGCTAAAAGGACGGGCACCGGGCGAAAGGATTTGGAGTGAGATTAGACGCATTAGACGGCTCCTCGCCTTTGTTCCGCTCATAATGCAACGATTTCGCTGGAGTAAGTGAAACAATCCCGTTTGGAGATTGAAGTGGCGGATCAATGTCCTGCGGATTTCTTCAAGCGGCTGCCTGAGATCTGACCTCTGCCTGGGGACGGCGGCGGCGAGCGAGCGAGGAATTAAGCTCCGCAACAGCCATCATTGCTGCACAGCGAAACTTCAGTACTCTGCTGGGCCCTGATCCTGGGAAGTCCTTCAATAAAACAGCAGCTAAACAAGGGGGACTACAAGTCCCAGCATCCAACTGCTGCAATACCTGGCAGCAGAGTAGTGAGTGCAGCTCTGGAGTATAATACAGGATGTAACTCAGGATCAGTAATGTAATGTATGTACACAGTGACCCCACCAGCAGCATAGTGAGTGCAGCTCTGGGGTATAATACAGGATGTAACTCAGGATCAGTAATGTATGTACACAGTGACCCCACCAGCAGAATAGTGAGTGCAGCTCTGGAGTATAATACAGGATGGAACTCAGGATCAGTAATGTAATGTATGTACACAGTGACCTCACCAGCAGCATAGTGAGTGCAGCTCTGGGGTATAATACAGGAAGTAATTCAGGATCAGTAATGTAATGTATGTACACAGTGACCCCCACCAGCAGAATAGTGAGTGCAGCTCTGGAGTATAATACAGGATGTAACTCAGGATCAGTAATGTAATGTATGTACACAGTGACCCCCACCAGCAGAATAGTGAGTGCAGCTCTGGAGTATAATACAGGATGTAACTCAGGATCAGTAATGTAATGTATGTACACAGTGACCCCCACCAGCAGAATAGTGAGTGCAGCTCTGGAGTATAATACAGGATGTAACTCAGGATCAGTACAGGATCAGTAATGTATGTACACAGTGACCCCACCAGCAGAACAGTGAGTGCAGCTCTGGAGTATAATACAGGATGTAACTCAGGATCAGTAATGTAATGTATGTACACAGTGACCCCCACCAGCAGAATAGTGAGTGCAGCTCTGGAGTATAATACAGGATGTAACTCAGGATCAGTAATGTATGTACACAGTGACCCCACCAGCAGAATAGTGAGTGCAGCTCTGCAGTATAACTCCTGTAATGTAATGTACGTCCCCTGGCCGTGTGTGTAGGAATAGTCCTGGGCCCTGACTACTGACAGGTCGCTGATCCTGTTGGTTCGGTGATCAGTCATTGATCTTATAGCTCAGTAAGTCTTTTCAGCAGTTTTCTCAGTGATCAGTGAAGGGGAGAAGAAACTGAACTTTTTCTTCCTGATCACTAGAGGGTTAAGCTTGGGCTAGGTTCACATCTCGTTTTTGGCTACACATCAGAATTCTGTGAAAAAAATGGATTCTGACTTAATTCATTCATTCATTGACTTAAATGGGCAGGACGTGGTCATTCTGTGGCTCCGCATACTACTTCTGTGCAGGACGCAGTATCATAGCCCTCCACAGCTAAGCGTCCGGCCCAGCAGTATACATGCAAGGAAAGGACGGAACAGAGTCATAGAATGACCACGTCCTGCCCATTCAAGTCAACGGGGCCATCGGCTGTGTGTCATAGATTCCTGATGTGTATCCTGGCATGGGGCTGTAAAGGTGATGCGAACCTACCCTTATTTATATAGCACCAGCATATGCTGCAGTGCTGTACAGCCCCCATGCTGGAAGTTTTGCTGGAGCTGGAGGGCTGCAGATTGGAATTGTTAACTTCCTGGCACTGAAGAGGTTAATGGGAGAGCGCGGCTCCTATTTACTGTGCTCATAAATGGCTCCTTAGACTCCAGGCTGCAGGAGGGGGGGGGGGAGTATCTGCCAGCCCCCCCCCCCCCCCCCCCCCCTCATATTTCAGAGTCGCCAGTCTCCATAGAGACACATACCAGCGTGGTAAGATAATCCCAACCATGTGTGTGACAGCACCGCCGCAGGAATGGTGATACCCTGCGCCAGGGGGACCCCGGGCCTAAACTGCACTGCACCCGGACCTGCCCCGCACCAGGGGGACCCGGGCCTAAACTGCACTGCACCCAGACCTGCCCCGCACCAGGGGGACCCCGGGCCTAAACTGCGCCACACCCGGACCTGCCCCGCACCAGGGGGACCCGGGCCTAAACTGCACTGTACCCAGACCTGCCCCACACCAGGGGGACCCGGGCCTAAACTGCGCCACACCCGGACCTGCCCCGCACCAGGGGGACCCGGGCCTAAACTGCACTGTACCCAGACCTGCCCCACACCAGGGGGACCCGGGCCTAAACTGCGCCACACCCGGACCTGCCCCGCACCAGGGGGACCCGGGCCTAAACTGCACTGTACCCAGACCTGCCCCACACCAGGGGGACCCGGGCCTAAACTGCGCCACACCCGGACCTGCCCCGCACCAGGGGGACCCGGGCCTAAACTGCACTGCACCCGGACCTGCCCCGCACCAGGGAGACCCCAGATTAAACCGCACTGCACCTAGATCTGACCTGACCTGACCCGCACCAGGGGGACCCGGGCCTAAACTGCACTGTACCCAGACCTGCCCCACACCAGGGGGACCCGGGCCTAAACTGCGCCACACCCGGACCTGCCCCGCACCAGGGGGACCCGGGCCTAAACTGCACTGCACCCGGACCTGCCCCGCACCAGGGGGACCCGGGCCTAAACTGCACTGTACCCAGACCTGCCCCGCACCAGGGGGACCCGGGCCTAAACTGCACTGCACCCAGACCTGCCCCGCACCAGGGGGACCTGGGCCTAAACTGCACTGCACCCAGACCTGCCCCGCACCAGGGGGACCTGGGCCTAAACTGCACTGCACCCAGACCTGCCCCGCACCAGGGGGACCCGGGCATAAACTGCACTGCACCCGGACCTGCCCTGCACCAGGGAGACCCCAGATTAAACCGCACTGCACCTAGATCTGACCTGACCTGACCCGCACCAGGGGGACCCTGCCTGAACTGTGCTGCTCCTGGACAGGACCTACCCCCAGGGGGACCCCGGCCTAAATTGCGCCGCACCCGGACCTGCCCCACACTGCACTGACCTGCATGAGGCCCTGCACCTTACCCTTACCTGCCCTGCACTGCACCCTGACCTGCCCCTCACTGCACCCTGACCTGCCCCTCACTGCACCCTGACCTGCCCTTCACTGCACCCTGACCTGCCCTTCACTGCACCCTGACCTGCCCCTCACTGCACCCTGACCTGCCCCTCACTGCACCCTGACCTGCCCCTCACTGCACCCTGACCTGCCCTGCACCCTGACCTGCCCCTTGTTACACCTGAACCTTCCCTGCACTACACCAGGACCTGCATTGCCGCTCCATGCATGTTACCTAGGAACAGTGAACTGCTGAGCTGTGTATCTAAGCCTGACATGTGGCATACTCTGTGCTAAGAAAGTGTATTGCAGGCCTTTATGTCAGATACTCTTTGCTAAACTGTTGTATCTAAGCTTATCATGCGTGATCCTGTCTGCACAGCTGTGTATCTAAGCATGTCATGTGTGATGCTTTATATGTAAACCTGTCATGTATCATAGTATGTTCCTTAAGCAGTGTATCTAAGCATGTTGTTTCTGTCTGCTGAGCCAGTGTATCTAAGCCTGTCATTTGTAATACTGTCGGCTTATCCACTGTAGCCAGTCATGTCCTGTGCTTCTGTATCTAATCCTATCATGTGTGTTACTGACTGCTGCATTGCTGTATCTAAGTCTGTCATGTGTGATACAGTTTGCTCAGCTACTATATCATATGACAGTATACACTGGGCTGCTGTATCTAAGCCTGTCATAGGTTAGATACTTTAATTGGCTTTTTGTGTGATACTGTCTGCTGTGCATCAGTATCTAAGCTTATGAAGTGTGATACCACTTTGTTTCCATCTCCATGTCATACGCAGTGTATGTAATCTCGGCTCTGCGGTGCAGTGTGATACCCTCTTCTCAGGTATCTAAGCTTATGTTGTGTGATACCACTATGTTTCCATCTCCATGTCATACGCAGTGTATGTAATCTCGGCTCTGCGGTGCAGTGTGATAACCTCTTCTCAGGTATCTAAGCTTATGATGTGTGATACCACTATGTTTCCATCTCCATGTCATACGCAGTGTATGTAATCTCGGCTCTGCGGTGCAGTGTGATACCATCTTCTCAGGTATCTAAGCTTATGTTGTGTGATACCACTATGTTTCCATCTCCATGTCATACGCAGTGTATGTAATCTCGGCTCTGCGGTGCAGTGTGATACCCTCTTCTCAGGTATCTAAGCTTATGATGTGTGATACCACTAGGTTTCCATCTCCATGTCATACGCAGTGTATGTAATCTCGGCTCTGCGGTGCAGTGTGATACCCTTTTCTCAGGTATCTAAGCCTGCCCATTGTGTCTCAGTGGGGTCTATAATGGGTCTATTATAAGTGACAGATCGGCCATTGTGTGCGGTGTCAGTGGGCGCCCCGACCCCGGGAATTCCTTCTGGATCTGCCGCAGGGGTTGGCGGCCTGGTAGTCTCGGCTTATAGAAGTCCTGTCTGTAAGGCCTTCACCCTGAATATATACTGTACCATACACATGAACCAGGAAGCTCAGGATGAGCAGCACAGCTGTGTATTTGATCTTCCATATGTCGGTTGTGTCGGTATCTGCCGCGTCCGGTCGCACCACCCCGTGGTCACATGACACGTTGCTCAGTTTCACCTTGAAGTGAGCGACTTCCCAGGACGCAGATCGCCCGCAGCCATCCAGACTCTCACACTCAGCAATGTTGACTGTCGCTAAGCAACCAGATAATGGTGATATTTGCCGACGCCGCTCCTCTTGTTTTGACAATGGTGGGGAATGTAACGTGGCAGAGCCGAGCGCGCCGAGCCGCAGTATAAACACCGCTGTCTGGCCGATCCTTCTGTCCTATACGGCGGATGGAGGAGGTCATGATCCCGGCTCTGCCGGTGCGGGGACATGGACGGTTACATCTTCACGGCGTCCTCACGCTTTGCGGCTCACCACTTCCTTCTCCTTTTTACTGGTTAAAAATAAAATGGTTCTCAGAGAAGTTTCCACATCTGGAGGATGAAACTTTTATTTAAAGGGATAGTTCACCAAAAAAGAGATGCCAGAGATGTTATTTACTTCTATTAAAGAAAATCTCCAGTCTTCCTGCAGGACACACAGCAGCTGATAAGTCCTGGAAGTGGTGTATTCTCTTTCTGCTGCCACCTCTGTCCATGTCAGGACCTGTTCAGAGCAGGAAAGGTTTTCTATGGGGACTTGCTGCTGCTCTGGACAGTTCCTGACATGGACAGAGGTGGCAGCAGAGAGCACTGTCAGACTGGAGAGAGTACACCACTTCCTGCAGGACATACAGCAGCTGATAAGTACTGGGAGACTGGAGATTTTTATATAGAAATGAATTACAAATCTTTGGCGCTTGCTGGGACCAGTTGTTTTGAAAGGAAAAAAAATTGTGTGAATAACCCCTTTTTAAAGAGACAGCGACCCTAATAAAATAACGGTATTGGACATTCTGGACTATCAGACGGCTTCCTCTGTAGTTTTATTGTTTCCACGTCTTCCCCCGAGGTCGCCCATAAATCGGCTGTAATAAGCGGACCTCACGCCGGCTCGCCCTCCTCACAATGCCGCCCCCCTTTTTATAGGCCGACCACAGAGACAAAGTTCCTGGAGTTCCATTTTTCTCTGGTAACGAGACGTCGTCGCTTTAATCACCTCGTTTAGTTAAATGGCCTCATTAGGGGAAGAGCGGCGGAAACCACACGGAGAGGCGAGAGCGCGGAGAGCAGCGTGCCGGCTAACGTCCTGGCACATGGGGGGGGGGCGGAATCATTGCAGACCTCCCCATTATTCTATACATCTGGGAATTATTATTACTATTATAAAAAATTTACAGCAATTTGTGTCTCGCTTTGCGTGCTGATTGACGCGACATGAGACGGGGGCGGAGCCTGACACCCAGCATGGGGAGACACACAGTGACTAATGGATGTGATCATTTAGAGCTCGGTGGAGTCATTTGCCGCCATTGTTCTTCTGGTGTGGCCGCCGCCATAAACGCCTTTGTTTGCAGGAGACGGGACATGAATGAGGGTCCCGGCCTCTGATCAATCCTCCATTATCCTGAAGTGTGTCGGGGAGGGGCCCCGAGTCATTGCCCCCACTCCTGGGGTCGTAACACCCATAAAGAGCGGACGTGTGCGGGGGCATAAATCACCGTCCTCACCAGTATACGCCATGTAAAGAGCGAGCGTCGGATCAGTACGGAGTGTGTGGCGGTAAATCAGGGGGGTGGGTGAGATGGGTGGAAATCCTGATATACTGATACACTGTCCTGATATATGGGAGGAGCTGGGTGACCACCAATACAACTCACACGGGGACCACAGTATGGTATGAGGGATTAGCACCCAGCTTTCCCAGGGACAGATACTGTTATCATGTATCTCTCCCTGCTGTAGTCGTGTCTGTTGCCCTTGGTTACCACACAGCCTAATGCAATGTATCCAGCGGCATGATCAGATACAGTGTGATACATCATGTCTGCAGAGTATTGACCCCTCTTCTCCTCTCTTTCTGCAGCACATCGGTCCCTCCTCTGTGGCCCGGAAGCAATTTCTTCAAGAAGAATGGAGCTCTGCTTCAAGGTAAGCCCCCCCCCCCCCCTCCGGACGTCCATCTTGGATTGGGGATGCTGTCATGGCGGATTTCCTTCTTCCTTCTCTGTGTGTGGTCTGTAGAATGCTTTATCTGTAGTCGCCAGGACCTGCCGACATCTGACTGTGTCCGATAGTGAGCCCATCCTACGTATAATGGCGCCAACATACAGTGTGTTGCATCACATGAACCTATAGAGCACAGACCTCAACCCCCTGGCCCCTCGGCTGTGCAGAAGTATAATCCCCATCATCCCCGGTCCCTCCAGGCATGATGGGAGTTGTAGTTTGGCAGCAGCCGGAGGGCCGTCTGGTAAACCCGCTGACCTGCATAAAGATAAAGGCTGTTTACTTTTTATGGAGACTGTAAAGTGAATGAGGTTTGGCTCCGGCGCAGCCACGTGCTGTTACAGGCCGAGCGTGTCATCAGTGATGTCACCTGTGCCCGGGGTCACCCGCCAGGTCTGTGCAGCAGGCGAGGGGTTACACCCGGTGTCATGGCACTGACCGTCCTGCTCCCGCCTCCTAACTAAACAGGATAAAGTTTAGTGGCGCAGTTTTGTTGCCGTAGCAACCGTGAGGTGTGGCTGCAAATTACAGGGTGAGAGCACGCTGCTGCTTAAAGGCTAGGTGTGTACACCGCCATTATCTGCAAGCCGATGCCCTCAGACCGCAGTGTCAGCCCCTTAACCCTTACCGACCCGGCCAGAGAGGGGGAGGGGCGCTGTCCGCACCACAAACCATAGATACCCCATATACATGGGAACTCAATGGAGAGAGGGGGTCACCTGCTGCCAGGTCCTTCTGTCCCCTCCACACAGCACTGTACCCCTCTGCCCCTTGCGCACAGGACTGTACCCCTCTGCCCCCTGCGCACAGGACTGTACCCCTCTGTCCCCTCCACACAGCACTGTACCCCTCTGCCCCTTGCGCACAGGACTGTACCCCTCTGCCCCTTGCGCACAGGACTGTACCCCTCTGCCCCCTCCACACAGGACTGTACCCCTCTGCCCCCTGCGCACAGGACTGTACCCCTCTGCCCCCTGCGCACAGGACTGTACCCCTCTGCCCCCTGCGCACAGGACTGTACCCCTCTGCCCCCTGCGCACAGGACTGTACCCCTCTGCCCCCTGCGCACAGGACTGTACCCCTCTGCCCCCTGCGCACAGGACTGTACCCCTCTGCCCCTAACCCCCCTGGACCCCTGTCCTTTTTGGAGTCATTTGCCGCCATTGTTCTGATCTGGACGCCGCCATAGACACCCTTGTTTGCAGGAGGCAGGACATGATGGACGTCGTTGTTCCTGATCTCCTCTGGTCTCGTGTCTGCAGCTTTTCTGTAGCTCTATGCATCTCCATGGTTACAGACTACAAGCATCCCCCCCCCCTGTGTAGTCAGATCATGCAAAGATGTCTTGTTCCTTGTGAAGTCGTGCGTCACCTGGTTTTGCACAGTTTTCACCGTTGTTAGAGGAACGTTGGTTTAAAGGGGCAGGGCAGATAAAACACCCTCCTCAGCGTCCGGCGGTGGAGCGGGCACCGCACCAACCCATTCCAGCCACTCATTTTCTCTTGTCCTGGAATAGTTGACGTTAGGCCAAATTCCTATCAGTTGCGGCCAGGATGAAGGGTTCCCACTCCTGGTAATGATGTCACCGCACTTATCATAGGCCGCCAGCGCCAATACCAGTCCCTGCTAGCGTCTGCGCTTCCGTTCAGGAACTGGGGAAAGCTGAGTGCAGTTATATAACGAGATCCATCAGCGGATGTTTGATCCATAGGGAGCCGACTCGTCACTATGGATGACCTGTGCTGCGGGAGGGGGGACAGTGCTGACTTTCCCATACATCCGTCTCTCCTGCCTGAACACGCAGGACGCCAAACCGGTTTATGTCAACTCAGCTGTGGAAAGATGCGGCTTCAGCAGCGACTGCCCCTCCCCCACCCACTGCAGACCCCCTGTAATGTGTCACCGCAGCGTCCGTATGATACCCTGGACCCCAGAGAACCGATCATACATAAGTAATGTATGTACACGGTGATCCTACCAGCAGAATAGTGAGTGCAGCTCTGCAGTATAATACAGGATGTAACTCAGGATCAGTAATGTAATGTATGTACACCGTGACCCCACCAGCAGGATAGTGAGTGCAGCTCTGGGGTATAATACAGGATGTAACTCACGATCAGTAATGTACACAATGATCCCACCAGCAGAATAGTGAGTGCAGCTCTGGAGTATAATACAGGATGTAACTCTGGATCAGTGATGTATGTACACAGTGACCCCACCAGCAGAATAGTGAGTGCAGCTCTGGAGTATAATACAGGATGTAACTCTGGATCAGTAATGTATGTACACAGTGACCCCACCAGCAGAATAGTGAGTGCAGCTCTGGAGAATAATACAGGATGTAACTCAGGATCAGTAATGTAATGTATGTACACAGTGACCCCACCATCAGAATAGTGAGTGCAGCTCTGGGGTATAATACATTACGTTACTGATCCTGAGTTACATCCTGTATTATACCCCAGAGCTGCACTCACTATTCTGCTGGTGGGGTCACTGTGTACATACATTACGTTACTGATCCTGAGTTACATCCTGTATGTACACCTCATGTAGTGACCCCACCAGCAGAATAGTGAGTGCAGCTCTGTAATACAGGATGTAACTCAGGATCAGTAACGTAATGTATGTACACAGTGACCCCACCAGCAGAATAGTGAGTGCAGCTCTGGAGTATAATACAGGATGGAACTCAGGATCAGTAATGTATGTACACAGTGACCCCACCATCAGAATAGTGACCCCACCAGCAGAATAGTGAGTGCAGCTCTGCAGTATAATACAGGATGTAACTCAGGATCAGTGATGTACACAGTGATCCCACCAGCAGAATAGTGAGTGCAGCTCTGGAGTATAATACAGGATGTAACAATGGATCAGTGATGTATGTACACAGTGACCCCACCAGCAGAATAGTGAGTGCAGCTCTGGAGAATAATACAGGATGGAACTCGGGATCAGTAATGTATGTACACAGTGACCCCACCATCAGAATAGTGACTGCAGCTCTGCAGTATAATACAGGATGTAACTCAGGATCAGTACATGATAAGTAATGTAATGTATGTACACAGTGACCCCACCATCAGAATAGTGAGTCCAGCTCTGCAGTATAATACAGGATGTAACTCAGGATCAATGATGTACACAGTGATCCCACCAGCAGAATAGTGAGTGCAGCTCTGGGGTATAACCCTCAGCTTTGTGTATAGGTGAATGCTATCATAGATCTGGCAGTAATGAGGTATAGAGGGGATTATCAGGCTGGTGGTAATGTATAGTGATGTAGTAGATGGGGATGCTACTATATGGAGGAGGCGATGTGTCAGAAGTTTTTCAGTATAATCTAGCGCTGGCCCCCTTCGCTTCCGGCGTGTTCTCTTCCCCCCTGGATGCCAGGTTAGAGGACTTGCGCTGTAGTCAGGATTTTCTGTATAATGGAGGGTTTTGTGATCTTGCTGATTGTTTCCTCGCGGTGAGTACATCCGACTCTGCTGCTATTTATCCAATAACTTCTCTGGCGCTGACCTTGGGAAGGCGTCTATTTATAGCGGGTATGATGGCTCGTCAGGGTTTATCTTGTCGTATTCCTCCTGACAGCGGCTGCAGATGATCCGCACAGCGTTCTTCTTCCGCCTGGCGCTCTATCGATCACACCGCACGTTAAGTGGGCGAGCGCTGGGAATGAGACAGGTCCCCGCCGAGGCCTCCGATACACCATCACTAATACAATATTAAGTACATCAGCAGTGGCTGATCCTGCAGCTCCTGCCCTTATTCTGTTACACAGAGATTCTGGTTCTGCAGCGTGTCACTGGTGGTTTCAGGTTCTGGCTCCTCAGCGTGTCACTGGTGGTTTCAGGTTCTAGCTCCTCAGCGTGTCACTGGTGGTTTCAGATTCTAGGTCCGCAGCGTGTCACTGTTGGTTTCAGGTTCTAGCTCCTCAGCGTGTCACTGGTGGTTTCAGGTTCTGGCTCCTCAGCGTGTCACTGGTGGTTTCAGGTTCTAGCTCCGCAGCGTGTCACTGTTGGTTTCAGGTTCTGGCTCCGCAGCGTGTCACTGGTGGTTTCAGGTTCTGGCTCCTCAGCGTGTCACTGGTGGTTTCAGGTTCTAGCTCCTCAGCGTGTCACTGGTGGTTTCAGGTTCTGGCTCCTCAGCGTGTCACTGGTGGTTTCAGGTTCTGGCTCCGCAGCGTGTCACTGTTGGTTTCAGGTTCTGGCTCCGCAGCGTGTCACTGGTGGTTTCAGGTCCTAGCTCCTCAGCGTGTCACTGGTGGTTTCAGGTTCTGGCTCCTCAGCGTGTCACTGTTGGTTTCAGGTTCTAGCTCCTCAGCGTGTCACTGGTGGTTTCAGGTTCTGGCTCCTCAGCGTGTCACTGGTGGTTTCAGGTTCTGGCTCCTCAGCGTGTCACTGGTGGTTTCAGGTTCTGGCTCCGCAGCGTGTCACTGGTGGTTTCAGGTTCTGGCTCCGCAGCGTGTCACTAGTGGTTTCAGGTTCTGGCTCCGCAGCATGTCACTGGTGGTTTCAGGTTCTGGCTCCGCAGCGTGTCACTGGTGGTTTCAGGTTCTGGCTCCGCAGCGTGTCACTGGTGGTTTCAGGTTCTAGCTCCTCAGCGTGTCACTGGTGGTTTCAGGTTCTGGCTCCGCAGCGTGTCACTGGTGGTTTCAGGTTCTGGCTCCGCAGTGTGTCACTGGTGGTTTCAGATTCTAGGTCCGCAGCGTGTCACTGGTGGTTTCAGATTCTGGCTCCGCAGCATGTCACTGTTGGTTTCAGATTCTGGCTCTGCAGCGTGTCACTGGTGGTTTCTGGTTCTAGGTCCGCAGCATGTCACTGGTGCTTTTAGGTTCTAGGTCCGTAGCGTTTCTCTGGTGATTTCAGGTTCTAGGTCTGCAGTGTGTCACTGGTGATTTCAGGTTCTAGGTCTGCAGCGTGTCACTGGTGGTTTCAGGTTCTAGGTCTGCAGTGTGTCACCGGTGGTTTCAGATTCTAGGTCCGCAGCATGTCACTGGTGCTTTTAGGTTCTAGGTCCGTAGCGTGTCAGCATGTTGAGGATGGTTTCAGAGTCTAGGTGGCCATGGCGTTTGTGATGCCCCGTCATGTGACCGTGGCCTCTGTGATCCCCCATCATGTGACCGTGGCCTGTGTGATTCCCCCGTCATGTGACCGTGACCTCTGTGATCCCCTGTCATGTGACCGTGGCCTCTGTGTTCCCTTATCATGTGACCATGGCCTCTGTGATCCCATCATGTGACCATAGTCTTAGGGTATGCTGTGGGCTGCAGTGCTGCATATTTTGGCCTCCCTGTTGCTGCACACCTGCAGCATGTCGGTCCTGTGTGATGGGGGCGCTACAGGTAGACCCGCTTCCTATGTATGTGTCCAGTAATCCTTTCTGTACAGTTGTAGGGTTGTGTTCACACGCGCTCCAGAAAATGTGTGTATAAACGTCCCCCTCCTGTGTCCCAGCCTGGCACAGAGACCCCCGGGGCTTCCTGTATACTCTGCTACATATATAGCAGCACATAATACACTCAGTGGTCCGGGCCAATGCCGCGCTGGCGTGGCCGTAATTTGCTTTCCATTAGCAGAGAGGAAAGGAGGTCATAGATGTAGCCGGGTGTTTGGTGGGCCGCTGACAATGAGAGTTGCCCCCCTTCCCTTCCTCCCCTGCACAATAGATGAGTGTACGGCTTTCATGGAGCCGCTGCCACAAATACCTCATGTCACAAGTGATCAGCGTTGCGCTGCAGGAGCGGAGGCCGCACTCCCGTCCCAGGCCGGCTGGGGGACCTTCCATCCACCGGCCACCTATTGTCTGTGTGATCAGTGACCCGGCTGCAATCCTCATGCTGGAAATGGAACCATCAATGCGTCCGGCTTGTAAAATGCTCAGTAATTCTCTATAGACCGGATTGTATCATACATGGTCACCTATCTGTAGGTGGGCTCTCCCAGGGAGCCTGTCACTACCCTTCAGGGCTATGGGAAAGCTGGGTGGCTGCCTCTGTGGGAGCTGATCTATACGACATGACCCCCGCCATACTCTCTGACCTCTGCAGTTAAGGGGTCACAAGTTCTGTAAGGGAAGTTTGTATATGAAGTTTCCCCCGCTCTGAAAGTGCTGACCTGACCCTAGAGAATGACCCCCCAGACTTAACTTTCCTGGTCGCCATCTTGCTGTGCGGCTTCACTTTCACTTTGGACTGATCCGTATAATGGCAGCGGCAGCGACCTCCTAGGAATGGGGCTGGGCGGCTTATCCACCGGACTGTGTTCTCTTGGTATTGTGTCCATGGCGGTTGAGTCGTTTGTTGCCGTGGAGATGAACTCGTTCTGCAGGTTGTCACGCTACACCCAGTGACTCACAGACATACAGCCCGAGCCCTGCCGCCTACTGACTGCATACACAGTATATACTGAGGAAGGGACAGGCTGTATACTCATGGCACCGCTGATCTCTAGTGATGGATAGGCTGTATTCTCAGTGATGTCACCGCTGATCTCTAGTGATGGATAGGCTGTATTCTCAGTGATGTCACTGATCTCTAGTGATGGATAGGCTGTATTCTCAGTGATGTCACCGCTGATCTCTAGTGATGGATAGGCTGTATTCTCAGTGATGTCACTGCTGATCTCTAGTGATGGATAGGCTGTATTCTCAGTGATGTCACTGATCTCTAGTGATGGATAGGCTGTATTCTCAGTGATGTGACGCTGGTCTCTAGTGATGGATAGGCTGTATTCTCAGTGATGTCACTGCTGATCTCTAGTGATGGATAGGCTGTATTCTCAGTGATGTCACTGCTGATCTCTAGTGATGGATAGGCTGTATTCTCAGTGATGTCACCGCTGATCTCTAGTGATGGATAGGCTGTATTCTCAGTGATGTCACCGCTGATCTCTAGTGATGGATAGGCTGTATTCTCAGTGATGTCACTGATCTCTAGTGATGGATAGGCTGTATTCTCAGTGATGTCACCGCTGATCTCTAGTGATGGATAGGCTGTATTCTCAGTGATGTCACTGATCTCTAGTGATGGATAGGCTGTATTCTCAGTGATGTCACCGCTGATCTCTAGTGATGGATAGGCTGTATACTCAGTGATGTCACCGCTGATCTCTAGTGATGGATAGGCTGTATTCTCAGTGATGTCACTGCTGATCTCTAGTGATGGATAGGCTGTATTCTCAGTGATGTCACCGCTGATCTCTAGTGATGGATAGGCTGTATTCTCAGTGATGTCACTGATCTCTAGTGATGGATAGGCTGTATTCTCAGTGATGTCACTGATCTCTAGTGATGGATAGGCTGTATTCTCAGTGATGTCACCGCTGATCTCTAGTGATGGATAGGCTGTATTCTCAGTGATGTCACCGCTGATCTCTAGTGATGGATAGGCTGTATTCTCAATAAAGATCTCTAGTTATTTTATTAGTGATCCCTTACTCCTGATTGGTCCGTCTCTCCCTCCACTGTGTATACATTGTGCAGGTATACATACTATAAGATAGATATATTTTAGTGGTTACTACAGAAGTGGAGATCCAGGAAGGAAAGTGTTTTCGGAGAAGTCTTTTCCCTGGGATTTCTCCAGAATGGGAACTTTCCGCTGGTTTCTGTAACCGACAGCCGAATCCGAAGCTGCTGACGGGATTTCTGTGGCGTTGGAGTCGGAATCTTTTTTTTTTTTTCTTGTACAATTTGCAGATTTTCTGACTCCTGTGGAATAATCTCAGTGACTGTGGATGAGGCCATGATGTGGGGTTTTTGCACTTTTTGTTGTTATCCAACTTTCCCGGGTTCGGAAGTATTAGACGTTTTCCACCTTTTTCTTTGCCCCGTCTGATATTTTTATTGCTTTGATTGTCTCGCTGTGTTTGGGGGTGGTTAGTATTTTTTGTTTTTTGTCTTTTAGTACTTTTGACTTGTAAGCGAACCCTTCTCATTGCTCCCGGAGAGATCTTGTGATCATGGCGGCCGGAGCCCACGGAGATGAAAGTCGCTCGCCTAAACTCCGCGAACACCATTTGTTGACTTCAAAGTTTGCGTACTTGACGGGGAGGGAGCGAATCAAAGAGGAGGGGGGGGGGGGGGGGCGTATCTCCTCGCAGTGTTAATTGAGAGGATCTCGCTGTGCGACAAGGCTGCCGCCCCCCGCGTGTCCCCCGAGCCGCTGACGACGACGACTCTCAGTCCTCAATGAATTTGTTACGGTGGAATTTATTTCATTTTTTTCCCCCCTGGTTGTCAAGGCAACGGTGGAAATAACTGTAAAGACATGTCCGCCCCGGGAGCATCGCCGGATTCTCCGTCCTGTAGTCACGCCTCTCCCTGCATTTTTAAATAGCCAAAATAGCAACAAGGATTTAAAGGGAAAGTGTCAGGCTTTTCACTGGTTGCAGTGAAGGCGGCCTTGGCCACCACGGCTGGGAACCAGCAGGGAAGATAGGTAGTGAGGTGGAGGAGCGCCCCCAGCTGGCATGGGCAGTGAGGTGGAGGAGCGCCCCCAGCTGGCATGGGCAGTGAGGTGGAGGAGCGCCCCCAGCTGGCATGGGCAGTGAGGTGGAGGAGCGCCCCCAGCTGGCATGAGCACGGAGGTGGAGGAGCGCCCCCAGCTGGCATGAGCACGGAGGTGGAGGAGTGCCCCCAGCTGGCATGGGCAGTGAGGTGGAGGAGCGCCCCCAGCTGGTATGGGCAGTGAGGTGGAGGAGCGCCCCCAGCTGGCATGGGCAGTGAGGTGGAGGAGCGCCCCCAGCTGGCATGGGCAGTGAGGTGGAGGAGCGCCCCCAGCTGGCATGGGCAGTGAGGTGGAGGAGCGCCCCCAGCTGGCAGGGGCAGTGAGGTGGAGGAGCGCCCCCAGCTGGCATGGGCAGTGAGGTGGAGGAGCGCCCCAGCTGGCATGGGCAGTGAGGTGGAGGAGCGCCCCCAGCTGGCATGGGCAGTGAGGTGGAGGTGCGCCTCCAGCTGGCATGGGCAGTGAGGTGGAGGAGCGCCCCCAGCTGGCATGAGCACGGAGGTGGAGGAGCGCCCCCAGCTGGCATGAGCACGGAGGTGGAGGAGTGCCCCCAGCTGGCATGGGCAGTGAGGTGGAGGAGCGCCCCCAGCTGGTATGGGCAGTGAGGTGGAGGAGCGCCCCCAGCTGGCATGGGCAGTGAGGTGGAGGAGCGCCCCAGCTGGCATGGGCAGTGAGGTGGAGGAGCGCCCCAGCTGGTATGGGCAGTGAGGTGGAGGAGCGCCCCCAGCTGGTATGGGCAGTGAGGTGGAGGAGCGCCCCCAGATGTATATATTCTCAGGAAAAATCTACAATAAAAAGGCTTTGGCTTCCTGTGCTGGAATACTGCCCCCATGTGGTCATGCTGGGTATTATCCTGAGCGCAGGATGCTCTACATTCTATACATGTATATATTACTAGCTGTGATATCGGGCCCCGCAGTGCTTGTAGTCAGGCGGCTCCTGCAGGACAGGTTATTGCTATGGGTATATCTGCACTCCTGAATAAGGGATTGGTTACTATGGATACATTGCCAGTCCTAAAAGTCTGGTTACTATGGATACATTGCCAGTCCTAAAAGCCTGGTTACTATGGATACATTGTCAGTCCTGACAGCCTGGTTACTATGGATACATTGCCAGTCCTAAAAGCCTGGTTACTATGGATACATTGCCAGTCCTAAAAGCCTGGTTACTATGGATACATTGTCAGTCCTGACAGCCTGGTTACTATGGATACGTTGTCAGTCCTGACAGCCTGGTTACTATGGATACGTTGTCAGTCCTGACAGCCTGGTTACTATGGATACGTTGTCAGTCCTGACAGCCTGGTTACTATGGATACGTTGTCAGTCCTGACAGCCTGGTTACTATGGATACGTTGTCAGTCCTGACAGCCTGGTTACTATGGATACAGTGTAACAGTCAGTTTCTTCCAGTGATTCCCGCGGGTGGAGGGGAGGCCGTGTACCTGGGTTTTCTCCATCTCCTCCATATAACATTAGTTGGGGTGGTGGCGGGGAGGACGGGCTCTGTGGAGACTCCAGGATTATATTATGTGGAAGGAATGTGTCTTGTCTTGTGCTGATGTCATCATGTCCTTGTAGTAACCCCTCGGTGCTCGGGGAGAGCGGCTCCCCCTCCGATTGGCTGCGCTTTGGACCAGTCCACATGGAATCCTCATAAATTGTGGGAACTTTCCACTACGTATTGTCCATAGATCTTCACAGCCGTCCTGCCCAGCATCTCCAGTAATACAGTCCTGCAGTAATCACTCAGCTCTCCCAGAGCTCTGCACGGCTTTCCTCACATGGTGGGGATACTGGGGGTCACTCTGCTCTCCCATCTAATAGTCGTCTCTGCGTTCTGCACCATTAAATAATCGTCCATATTCTATTTACTACTGATATATAGTACTGACTGATATATATATCTCTACAGTGCATGGTACCACTTCTCCTGTCCTGTACGCTGGGTGTAATCCTCAGTGTATATATATATATACAGTGCACAGTACCACTTCTCCTGTCCTGTATGCTGGGTGTAATCCTCAGTGTATATATATACAGTGCACAGTACCACTTCTCCTGTCATGTACGCTGGGTGTAATCCTCAGTATATATATACAGTGCACAGTACCACTTCTCCTGTCCCGTATGCTGGGTGTAATCCTCAGTATATATATATATATACAGTGCACAGTACCACTTCTCCTGTCCTGTATGCTGGGTGTAATCCTCAGTATATATATACAGTGCACAGTACCACTTCTCCTGTCCTGTATGCTGGGTGTAATCCTCAGTATATATACACAGTGCACAGTACCACTTCTCCTGTCCTGTATGCTGGGTGTAATCCTCAGTATATATATATGCAGTGCACAGTACCACTTCTCCTGTTCTGTATACTGGGTGTAATCCTCAGTATATACACTCACCGGCCACTTTATTAGGTACACCTGTCCAACTGAACGTTACCACTTAATTTCTAATCAGCCAATCACATGGCGGCAACTCAGTGCATTTAGGCATGTAGACATGGTGAAGACAATCTCCTGCAGTTCAAACCGAGCATCAGTATGGGGAAGAAAGGTGATTTGAGGCCTTTGAACGTGGCATGGTTGTTGGTGCCAGAAGGGCTGGTCTGAGTATTTCAGAAACTGCTGATCTACTGGGATTTTCACGCACAACCATCTCTGGGGTTTACAGAGAATGGTCCGAAAAAGAAAAACCATCCAGTGAGCGGCAGTTCTGTGGGCGGAAATGCCTTGTTGATGCCAGAGGTCAGAGGAGAATGGGCAGACTGGTTCCAGCTGATAGAAAGGCAACAGTGACTCAAATAGCCAACCGTTACAACCAAGGTAGGCAGAAGAGCATCTCTGAACGCACAGTACACAGTATGGGCTACAGCAGCAGAAGACCACACCGGGGGCCACTCCGCTCAGCTAAGAACAGGAAACTGAGGCTACAATTTGCACAAGCTCATCGAAATTGGACAGTAGAAGATTGGAAAAACGTTGCCTGGTCTGATGAGTCTCGATTTCTGCTGCGACATTCGGATGGTAGGGTCAGAATTTGGCGTCAACAACATGAAAGCATGGATCCATCCTGCCTTGTATCAGCGGTTCAGGCTGGTGGTGGTGGTGTCATGGTGTGGGGAATATCTTCTTGGCACTCTTTGGGCCCCTTGGTACCAGTTGAGCATCGTTGCAACGCCACAGCCTACCTGAGTATTGTTGCTGACCATGTCCATCCCTTTATGACCACAATGGACCCAACATCTGATGGCGACTTTCAGCAGGATAATGCGCCATGTCATAAAGCTAGAATCATCTCAGACTGGTTTCTTGAACATGATAATGAGGTCACTGTACTCCAATGGCCTCCACAGTCACCAGATCTCAATCCAATAGAGCATCTTTGGGATGTGGTGGAACGGGAGATTGGCATCATGGATGTGCAGCCGACAAATCTGCGGCAACTGTGTGATGTCATCATGTCACTATGGACCAAAATCTCTGAGGAAGCTTCCAGCACCTTGTTGTATCTATGCCACCAAGAATTGAGGCAGTTCTGAAGGCAAAAGGGGGTCCAACCCGTTACTAGCATGGTGTACCTAATAATGTGGCCGGTGAGTGTATATATACAGTGCACAGTACCACTTCTCCTGTCCTGTATGCTGGGTGTAATCCTCAGAATATATATACAGTGCACAGTACCACTTCTCCTGTCCTGTATGCTGGGTGTAATCCTCAGTATATATATACAGTGCACAGTACCACTTCTCCTGTCCTGTATGCTGGGTGTAATCCTCAGTATATATATACAGTGCACAGTACCACTTCTCCTGTCCTGTATGCTGGGTGTAATCCTCAGTATATATATACAGTGCACAGTACCACTTCTCCTGTCCTGTATGCTGGGTGTAATCCTCAGTATATATATACAGTGCACAGTACCACTTCTCCTGTCCTGTATGCTGGGTGTAATCCTCAGTATATATATACAGTGCACAGTACCACTTCTGTCCTGTACGCTGGGTGTAATCCTCAGTATATATATACACAGTGCACAGTACCACTTCTCCTGTCCTGTATACTGGGTGTAATCCTCAGTATATATATATACAGTGCACAGTACCACTTCTCCTGGGCGCTGGATGAGGGGATCCCCGGGGTGGGTTTCCATCTCTCCCGTCTCCCTATGGGCAGATACCGGGACGCTCCGACGGGGCAGATGTTCTTTTCAGCATCCGCTCTGGATGTTTACTGTCGTCATGGTGATGCCGCCGGTTGCCATGGCAGCCCTGACTGCTTGGCTCTGCGTTTTTCTTTTTTCCCGAGGGCGGCAGTAAGGGTGGGGGGACCATAATATTTTCCTCAGTCCCTGTAAGCCGCCATCTGTCTAGCAACAGAATAGGGATTGGTTCTGCAGTAGTCGGGAGCGAGTAGTGGCGGGCACTGGAATTATATTTGAGTGGGTTGTGTGTGGTGAGGGGTGCCCCTGCTGCCCCCCGTGCTCTGTGTGCCGTCACCCCCGGTGGTTGTGTGTGTGTGTGTGTGTGTGGTGAGGGGTGCCCACGTGCTCTGTGTGCCATCGCCCCCCGGTGGTTGTGTGTGGTGAGGGGTGCCCCCGTGCTCTGTGTGCTGTCGCCCCCCGGTGGTTGTGTGTGGTGAGGGGTGCTCTGTATGCCGTCACCCCCTTGTGGTTGTGTGTGTGTTGAGGGGTGCCCCGTGCTCTGTGTGCCGTCGCCCCCTGGTGGTTGTGTGTGGTGAGGGGTGCCCCTGCTGCCCCCGTGCTCTGTGTGCAGTCGCCCCCTGGTGGTTGTGTGTGTGTGTGGTGAGGGGTGCCCCCGTGCTCAGTGTGCCGTCGCCCCCTGGTGGTTGTGTGTAGTGAGGGGTGCCCCCGTGCTCTGTGTGCCGTCGCCCCCTGGTGGTTGTGTGTGTGGTGAGGGGTGCCCCTGCTGCCCCCGTGCTCTGTGTGCCGTCTCCCCCTGGTGGTTGTGTGTAGTGAGGGGTGCCCCCGTGCTCTGTGTGCCGTCGCCCCCTGGTGGTTGTGTGTAGTGAGGGGTGCCCCCGTGCTCTGTGTGCCGTCGCCCCCTGGTGGTTGTGTGTAGTGAGGGGTGCCCCCGTGCTCTGTGTGCCGTCGCCCCCTGGTGGTTGTGTGTAGTGAGGGGTGCCCCCGTGCTCTGTGTGCCGTCGCCCCCTGGTGGTGGCTCTGCCTTTGTCCTCTCCTCCCTATCATAGTCTTATAAGCTTAGAGTAGGATTTCCTGGCTGATCCTTAGTAACGTCTCTATTGGTTGATTTCCACAGATCCCGACGTCGCCGCTGCCAGCGCCATGATGCTATTGAATTCTCCACATGACTTACACGCAGGTTGTGAGTAGACAGCGACACCACATGTGACCTTACACGTTCTATAGAGGAGCCTGCATCTATCTGCTATGGGATCAGAGGGTGAAACGCCTCAGTCCTCACATCCTGACAGCAGAGCAGGGGACCACAAGTCCCAGCATAGCCTGCATCTATCTGCTATGGGATCAGAGGGTGAAACGCCTCAGTCCTCACATAAGAGCAGCAGAGCCCGCTGTATATACAAGGTCTGGGCGCCTTATAACGGGGGATGCTCATCATGTGCCGCAACCTTCACCGCGCTGGGAGAATCCCGATGAGTCACTGCCTATTATCTGTCAGTCAGCTGGAGACCACACAGTGCATGCTGTAATCCAGAAATAGAGAGCGGCCATGACACACTGTGACCGATTATAAGAACACAACACATTGTAATCGAGAAGAAGCCGATAGTAACAGGAGCGCACGTTATATAATACTCCAGAGGAAGCAACCGATAGCAGTGATGTCACTGATCTCTAGTGATGGATAGGCTGTATTCTCAGTGATGTCACTGATCTCTAGTGATGGATAGGCTGTATTCTCAGTGATGTCACTGATCTCTAGTGATGGATAGGCTGTATTCTCAGTGATGTCACCGCTGATCTCTAGTGATGGATAGGCTGTATTCTCAGTGATGTCACCGCTGATCTCTAGTGATGGATAGGCTGTATTCTCAGTGATGTCACTGCTGATCTCTAGTGATGGATAGGCTGTATTCTCAGTGATGTCACCGCTGATCTCTAGTGATGGATAGGCTGTATTCTCAGTGATGTCACCGCTGATCTCTAGTGATGGATAGGCTGTATTCTCAGTGATGTCACTGCTGATCTCTAGTGATGGATAGGCTGTATTCTCAGTGATGTCACCGCTGATCTCTAGTGATGGATAGGCTGTATTCTCAGTGATGTCACCGCTGATCTCTAGTGATGGATAGGCTGTATTCTCAGTGATGTCACCGCTGATCTCTAGTGATGGATAGGCTGTATTCTCAGTGATGTCACCGCTGATCTCTAGTGATGGATAGGCTGTATTCTCAGTGATGTCACCGCTGATCTCTAGTGATGGATAGGCTGTATTCTCAGTGATGTCACCGCTGATCTCTAGTGATGGATAGGCTGTATTCTCAATGATGTCACTGATCTCTAGTGATGGATAGGCTGTATTCTCAGTGATGTCCCTGCTGATCTCTAGTGATGGATAGGCTGTATTCTTAGTGATGTCACTGCTGATCTCTAGTGATGGATAGGCTGTATTCTCAATGATGTCACCGCTGATCTCTAGTGATGGATAGGCTGTATTCTCAGTGATGTCACCGCTGATCTCTAGTGATGGATAGGCTGTATTCTCAGTGATGTCACTGCTGATCTATAGTGATGGATAGGCTGTATTCTCAGTGATGTCACCGCTGATCTCTAGTGATGGATAGGCTGTATTATCAGTGATGTCACCGCTGATCTCTAGTGATGGATAGGCTGTATTCTCAATGATGTCACTGATCTCTAGTGATGGATAGGCTGTATTCTCAGTGATGTCACTGATCTCTAGTGATGGATAGGCTGTATTCTCAGTGATGTCACCGCTGATCTCTAGTGATGGATAGGCTGTATTCTCAGTGATGTCACCGCTGATCTCTAGTGATGGATAGGCTGTATTCTCTAGTGATGGATAGGCTGTATACTCAGTGATGTCACCGCTGATCTCTAGTGATGGATAGGCTGTATTCTCAGTGATGTCACCGCTGATCTCTAGTGATGGATAGGCTGTATTCTCAGTGATGTCACCGCTGATCTCTAGTGATGGATAGCCTGTATTCTCAGTGATGTCACTGATCTCTAGTGATGGATAGGCTGTATTCTCAGTGATGTCACCGCTGATCTCTAGTGATGGATAGGCTGTATTCTCAGTGATGTCACCGCTGATCTCTAGTGATGGATAGGCTGTATTCTCAGTGATGTCACCGCTGATCTCTAGTGATGGATAGGCTGTATTCTCAGTGATGTCACCGCTGATCTCTAGTGATGGATAGGCTGTATTCTCAGTACCTTCAGGAATTAGTGTTATACAGATGATTATTGCGCCCCCTTCAGGCCGCCTTTTCCATCTTGCCGCTATTGATTGATGGGACAGGCTGCAGTCTTCCTATTATAGGGTAAATGTAGCACAGATGAGGGTAACGTGTAAATTGTGGCTTCTTCTCCCATTCAGGATAATTTGACATTGATCTTTCTATAAATATCCTATAGAGTCAGCTGGCCGCAGTATGAACGGCCACACAGACGCCAAGGACACGAACCCTCAGCTCTGAGCAGTAGTGTCAGGATCTTCCCCATCTTCTCCAGCTGTTTGAAAACTACAACTCCCATCATGCTACAGTAGCTCTCAGCTCTTGTAGGTTGGAGAATGTGCAGGTGCTATGGTGCCTAGAGGCCTCCGGTCACTGACAGCAAGCAGAGGTCCTGCTAGTGGTGACATATTGAAGGTAGATGAGACATCTTGTGGCCCTTTTGATCTCCGTATCAGCAGCGGTTCTGGGATTAGTGATCCTGGTTGCTTTTCTTCTTCCTCCTTGTTGTGCCGCTGGCTGTTAGCCTGTCCCTTGGTCCCTCACATGCGGCTGGATGGTCCTCATGGTCCTGGTGCCCTCCCTCCTCCTCCGCCGTCACCCTGTTTGGCCTGGCGTTCCCGTTCCGTCCCTTCTTGTGGATGAATCTTTGGAGTTCCTCTATCTGTGTTTGTTGCTGTTGGTGACGGAACGCCTCCTCCCTATATCCCCGATCACAGATATATATTGGTAATGTGACTCCGCCCACATTCTAGAATCCCAGAAATGTCGCAAGGAATTGGAATTCGCTGGCGGTAAATTATTCACTAACAGATGTCTCCTCGCTGAGACGCGTCACTAATCTATTCAATATTTTGATCAGCTGCACGGGTGTAGATCCAACAGCGCCGACGCATTCACTGCCCAACCCCCGTTCAGATGTCGGTTGAGCTTAGCAATGCGGGGGGAACATGGGGGCGGAGACTGTGACCCCGGGAACATAAGGGCAGAGACTGTGACCCCGGGAACATAAGGGCAGAGACTGTGACCCCGGGAACATAAGGGCAGAGACTGTGACCCCGGGAACATAAGGGCAGAGACTGTGACCCCGGGAACATAAGGGCAGAGACTGTGACCCCGGGAACATAAGGGCAGAGACTGTGACCCCGGGAACATAAGGGCAGAGACTGTGACCCCGGGAACATAAGGGCAGAGACTGTGACCCCGGGAACATAAGGGCAGAGACTGTGACCCCGGGAACATAAGGGCAGAGACTGTGACCCCGGGAACATAAGGGCAGAGACTGTGACCCCGGGAACATAAGGGCAGAGACTGTGACCCCGGGAACATAAGGGCAGAGACTGTGACCCCGGGAACATAAGGGCAGAGACTGTGACCCCGGGAACATAAGGGCAGAGACTGTGACCCCGGGAACATAAGGGCAGAGACTGTGACCCCGGGAACATAAGGGCAGAGACTGTGACCCCGGGAACATAAGGGCAGAGACTGTGACCCGGGAACATAAGGGCAGAGACTGTGACCCGGGAACATAAGGGCAGAGACTGTGACCCGGGAACATAGCGGCAGAGACTGTGACCTCAGGAACATAGGGGCAGAGACTGTGACCCCGGGAACATAGCGGCAGAGACTGTGACCTCAGGAACATAGGGGCAGAGACTGTGACCTCGGGAACATAAGGGCAGAGACTGTGACCCCGGGAACATAAGGGCAGAGACTGTGACCTTGGGAACATGGGGGCAGAGACTGTGACCTCGGGAACATGGGGGCAGAGACTGTGACCTCAGGAACGTGGTGGCAGAGACTGTGACCGCGTGAACATAGGGGCAGAGACTGTGACCCCCAGAGCATGGGGGCAGAGACTGTGACCTTGGGAACATGGGGGCAGAGACTGTGACCTCGGGAACATGGGGGCAGAGACTGTGACCCCGGGAACATGGGGCAGAGACCCTGGGAGCCCAGTGTAGGGTGTGGATGCAGCAGATGGAGGGTCCCTCGGCCCCCCAGTAAATCCCGGCTATCCTCCTGCTCGGTAGTTGAATCCCTGCAGCACATGGCGGTGTGGTCGCAGCCTCAGGGTCACTGTACCATATACTGTCTCCTCCCACACTCCCAGTATTCTCTTCATCCAGAGCCTCCTGGTTCAGTCAGGGAGGACGCCATTGCTGGTGACAATGGACATGCTGTGCAGGGTTTGGGAAAAGCTGGGTGAATGTTGTAATGCAGCTGATTTCGGCTAATGTGGTAACATACAGGAGATCTCTCCAAGCCCCGACATCTCTGCTTGTGAACCAGGAGGCTCTGGATGAGCGCAAGCTGGAAATGCATGTGGATGTCCGGGGCAGCCTCTCAGGGGTCCCCTCCCCTGGGTTTATGTTGTTCTTGGGTTTTTTGGGGTTTCCCTACGTTCTGCCTCTCTCTGACCCCCCCCATCTTCTCCTGTCTCCACAGTGCCCCCCGGAGTGATACAGAACGGAGCCCGCGTCTTCAGCAGAGGGATCTTCCAGGGCGTCAGACCATTACCCATCAACCCTATAGGAAGCATGGCAGCCGCTGTAAGGTAAGTGGCTGGCACAGCGCCCTCTATTGGCGGGGCAGGCATTACACCGCTGCTGGCTGTCTCATCCTCCGGCGACATTAGAAATATTCTGCTGCTCCAGATAATCGTCAGCCGGAAACATTTTTTAGGTTGATTTTCCGCAGAGAGATGGAGGAAACGGATCCAGCAGGAACTTTCTGTTCACCGATGTGGAAACCTTTAGCGCCTTCTGCCCCAGAAGCCGTTTCCAGCCATGTCCTGCCATAGGCGGAGGGCTGCCAACCTAGGACCAGCTTAAAGGGCCGGGGTCCAGTGTTGTTCATCATTTTTCTTGCTGTCAGTGAATTGACGCCTGTCCTTCTCGCAGTTGAGGGTTTGCTACAATGTGTCAGAGTGGACACTCCTTCCAGCATCGGCAGCAATCCCTGGCCTGCACTGATCCATTGTAACAAGCCTCCAGCTGTGTGACATGGACAAGGCTCGTGTTCCCCAGTATACCGGAGGCCGTCCATCCCCCTGTAATGTAGACGGCCGTTGAAGGGGTTAATACGAATTTTGGGGCTTTTTGTTTTTGTTTCCAGTTTTAATAAATTGGATCTAAAAGCCGAGAATTTACCCGATGGCTACAAAATAAATATCAGCGCATGGAATATTTATAAGGCCGACGGCCGCGGTTATTGGAATATCATTCCGTCTAATGGACTCCGGAGGATCAAATAAATCCTGAGCGCAGGAAACTCATTTCTAGGAAGACGCAATGTAACGCCAGACGGGGAGGGCACAGGCGAGACTCCCCTTACCAGAGAGCGCCAAACCTCCGAAATAAGGAAACAGCAACTTACACAGAACTGCTGCTCCTGTGCACGTCTATATGTCTCCATGGTTACAGACTGTATATCATGTGTATAGAGAGGTAGTCACAGCCCCGCCCCCTGTATACCATGTGTATGGAGAGGTAGTCACAGCTCCACCCCCTGTATATCATGTGTATAGAGGTAGTCACAGCCCCGCCCCCTGTATACCATGTGTATAGAGAGGTAGTCACAGCCCCGACCCCTGTATATCATGTGTATGGAGAGGTAGTCACAGCTCCACCCCCTGTATATCATGTGTATAGAGGTAGTCACAGCCCCGCCCCCTGTAAACCATGTGTATGGAGAGGTAGTCACAGCTCCGCCCCCTGTATATCATGTGTATAGCGGCAGTCACAGCCCCGCCCCCTGTATACCATGTGTATGGAGAGGTAGTCAGCTCCGCCCCCTGTATATCGTGTGTATAGAGGTAGTCACAGCCCCACCTCCTGTATACCATGTGTATAGAGAGGTAGTCACAGCCCTGCCCCCTGTATACCATGTGTATAGAGAGGTAGTCACAGCCCCGCCCCCAGTATATCATGTGTATAGAGAGGTAGTAACAGCCCCTCCCCCTGTATATCATGTGTATAGAGAGGTAGTCACAGCCCTGCCCCCTGTATATCATGTGTATAGAGAGGTAGTCACAGCCCCGCCCCCTGTATATTGTGTATAGAGAGGTAGTCACAGCCCCGCCCCCTGTATATCCTGTGTATAGAGAGGTAGTCACAGCCCCGCCCCCTGTATATCATGTGTATAGAGAGGTAGTCACAGCCCCGCCCCCTGTATATCCTGTGTATAGAGAGGTAGTCACAGCCCGCCCCCTGTATATCATGTGTATAGAGGTAGTCACAGCCCCGCCCCCTGTATATCCTGTGTATAGAGAGGTAGTCACAGCCCCGCCCCCTGTATATCATGTGTATAGAGAGGTAGTCACAGCCCCGCCCCCTGTATATAATAGTAACAACCCCGCCCCCTGTATATAATAGTAACAACCCTGCCCCCTGTATATCATGTGTATAGAGAGGTAGTCACAGCCCCGCCCCCTGTATATCATGTGCATAGAGAGGTAGTCACAGCCCCGCCCCCTGTATATCATGTGTATAGGGAGGTAGTCACAGCCCCGCCCCCTGTATATCATGTGTATAGAGAGGTAATAACAGCCCGCCCCCTGTATATCATGTGTATAGAGAGGTAGTCACAGCCCCGCCCCCTGTATATGCTGTGTATAGAGGTAGTCACAGCCCCGCCCCCTGTACACCAGGTGTATAGAGAGGTAGTCACAGCCCCGCCCCCTGTATATCATGTGTATAGAGAGGTAATAACAGCCCCGCCCCCTGTATATCATGTGTATAGAGAGGTAATAACAGCCCCGCCCCCTGTATATCATGTGTATAGAGAGGTAGTCACAGCCCCGCCCCCTGTATATCCTGTGTATAGAGAGGTAGTCACAGCCCCGCCCCCTGTATATCCTGTGTATAGAGGTAGTCACAGCCCTGCCCCCTGGATGACATCACTGCCTCTTTGTTCTTTCTCTTTAGGAATGGGATTGGAAACTGCCGTATGAGGACAGAGAGCGAGCCATCATGCGACTCTCCAGTAGTCAGCAGCGACCCCAAAGAGGACCACAACTACAGCAGCGCCAAATCTGCCATCAAGAGAAGCTCCTCCCCTGCCAGCGACTCTGTGTCGTCCTCCTCTGCCGACGACCATTACGAGTTTGCCGCCAAAGTCTGCCGGGACGGCTGCGACATCAGCTTCCAGAGCCACGAAAGCTTCAGCGAGACGGAGGAAGACGACAAGAAGCAGATCAAGAAGGAGCCCAAGGATTTCCTGGCGGACAGCGGCTACTCCTCCCAACACAAGAAGAAGCAGCACCTGCTGAAAGTGCGGCGGATCCCCAGCGACGCTCTGCCGCTGAAAAAGAGACGCACGGAAAAACCGCCCGAGAGCGACGACGAGGAGATGAAGGAGGCGGCCGGCTCGCTCTTACACTTGGCCGGGATCCGGTCGTGTTTGAATAACATCACCAATCGGACGGCCAAAGGGCAGAAAGACCAGAAGGACAAAGAGACGACGAAAAACTAGAGAGCCGGCGCTGCTACCGCCGCTGCCGCCGCCATCCTCTGGACTGTGAACGTTTCCTCCGCACGTCAGGTGAATTTTAACTATTTTGTGGCAATATCAACCATTTTTTCTTTTTCCCTTATTATTTTTTATTTTCGGGGGTGGGGGGGCCTTGTAGTGATTTCTTTTCTAAAGGATATTGAAGCCATAGAACTCACAAATGCTTTTAATTTACCGAAAAAGAGAAAAAAAAAAAGTTCAGAAGCCAAAATTTTTACGGTCACAGTCGCCAACCGAGCAGGCGGTGACGCTAACACGACCCTAAGATGGAAATCGGTGCTGTCCGGATCCCGCAGCCTTCCTCTATCTTCCTGTGGCGGCACACCTGGTTCTACGGCAGATTCGGGAACGCGGACGCCAAGCCTCTCGTGCCATAGCTCCTCCCCCCCGGATGTCACGGAATCTACAGTGTTGCCAATTTGTATTGTATACGATGTGTGACCCGACTGCCGGAGCGCGAGGGAACCGCTCCAGAAGCTGCCGCCACCAGTATTCAGCTGCCGCCAAGCGCCTGGGACCTCCCACATGGCGCCCACCACACACGTTCTGGGGCTTTCTTTGACCTTTTCTTATGTTTTCAGAGACGCGCGCCGTTCTTGTAAGGTAAATCTGTATTTAGCATGACGCATGGATTATTTTCATATAAATAGAGAAAATAGAGAAAAAAGGCGACGCCTCTAACGTTGGGCCCAGGGCCTGGACTTCAGACGCCCCCTCCCCCCCCAGTATTTTTTATCCGATTTTTGGAAGCAGGTTTCTAAGGTCTGACCTTCTTCTTCAGGGACAAACACTTGACTGTTGGGGAACTTCTTCTCTCTGCAATATAATAAGAATTACAGCTCCTCCTCCTCCTCCTCCTCCGCCGGGCTCGGATCTGCCTTGTCTTTACATTCAGCCCAACAACCCGACTGTGCTTCTCTGTGATATAGAAAACCAAGCGTTTCTGTCCTTCTGTCTATTCGGATAACACGAGGCAATAATATGTTGGTAAGCTGAGCAGCGAGGGCGGCCGCCGGGGCACGGCAGGCTTTACTGTTCACAGAGGTCTGTGGGCGTCATCTGCTCACATCCACCCCCATGTTTTGCGTCAATCTGTTCGGCCAATAGAAGTAAAGTTACTGCCATGTCCTATTACTCCATCTATTCTACCGCTCTGTCACTGCCGCCATGTGCAATGCATCAAACCGACACTAGGGGGAGCGCTGGATGGGAGACAGTGTCAGGGGTCTGTTCACACAGGCTGGGGATGTTACATGTACAGGATGCCGCAATCCCTCGAAAAGCACTTATTATGGAGAAAGCGACACCTCCTCTGTACCTCCTTATACACCCCACTGCCGCCCTCCACGTACCCTCTGCCGCCCACCACGTACCCTATACACCCCACTGCCGCCCTCAATGTACCCCAATACACCTCACTGCCGCCCTCCATGTACCCTATACACCCCACTGCTGCCCTCTATGTACCCAATACACCCTACTGCTGCCCTCTATGTACCCAATACACCCCACTGCCGCCCTCTACGTAACCCAATACACCCCACTGCTGCCCTCCAAGTACCCCAATACACCCCACTGCCGCCCTCCACGTACCCTTATACACCCCACTGCCAAATGCCATGTACCCTATACACCCCACTGCCGCCCACCATGTACCCTATACACCCCACTGCCGCCCACCATGTACCCTATACACCCCACTGCCAAATGCCATGTGACTTACAGATGTCACCCAGCCAGGCTCCACTAACACCAGGGTACAGAGAGATAGAGGATCGGGAACTGGAGCTTCATGTTCGCTCTCCCACCAGATGGCGCTGCTATTACTCCAGTGTGGCCCCCAGTAGGCAGATGCAGGGCCCCCTCCTCTTCTCCTGCCATAGGTGCCAGCCTCCTACTACCTCTGCTTCTCATTCTCGAACAATCCCAACGAGGGAAGCGAATCGCCGGGGCGGTGACTCCTCCTCATCCGCTTCACTTGGATCCTGTTTTTGTTTACGTTTCTCAATAAATACGATATTTACTGCCAACCCCCATTGGCCCGCCCCCGTGCCCAACACTGCTCACCAGCCCCCTCGCCCAACCCTGAGCGCCAACCCCCTTCCCAACACTGCTCACCAGCCCCCTCGCCCAACACTGCTCGCCAACCCCCGTGCCCAACACTGCTCACCAGCCCCCTCGCCCAACACTGCTCGCCAACCCCCGTGCCCAACACTGCTCACCAGCCCCCTCGCCCAATGCTGAGCGCCAACCCCCGTGCCCAACATTGTGCACCAACGCTGAGTGCCAACCCCCATGCTCATTACTGCTCACCAGCCCCCTCGCCCAACGCTGAGCGCCAACCCCTGTGCTCATTACTGCTCACCAGCCCCCTCGCCCAATGCTGAGCGCCAACCCCCTTCCCAACACTGCTCACCAGCCCCCTCGCCCAACCCTGAGCGCCAACCCCCTTCCCAACACTGCTCACCAGCCCCCTCGCCCAACACTGCTCGCCAACCCCCGTGCCCAACACTGCTCACCAGCCCCCTCGCCCAATGCTGAGCGCCAACCCCCGTGCCCAACATTGTGCACCAACGCTGAGTGCCAACCCCCATGCTCATTACTGCTCACCAGCCCCCTCGCCCAACGCTGAGCGCCAACCCCTGTGCTCATTACTGCTCACCAGCCCCCTCGCCCAATGCTGAGCGCCAACTCCCGTGCCCAATGCTGTTCACCAACCCCCGTGCCCAACACTGCTCGCCAACCTCCGTGCTGATTACTGCTCACCAGCCCCCTCGCCCAATGCTGAGCCCCAACCCCCGTGCCCAACACTGTGCACCAACACTGAGCGCCAACCCCCATGCTCATTACTGCTCACCAGCCCCCTTGCCCAACCCTGAGCGCCAACCCCCTTCCCAACACTGCTCACCAGCCCCCTCGCCCAACGCTGCTCGCCAACCCCCGTGCCCAACACTGCTCACCAGCCCCCTCGCCCAATGCTGCTCACCAGCCCCCTCGCCCAATGCTGAGCGCCAACTCCCGTGCCCAACGCTGCTCACCAGCCCCCTCGCCCAATGCTGCTCACCAACCCCCGTGCCCAACACTGCTCACCAGCCCCCTCGCCCAATGCTGCTCACCAACCCCCGTGCCCAACACTGCTCACCAGCCCCCTCGCCCAATGCTGCTCACCAACCCCCGTGCCCAACACTGTGCACCAATGCTGAGGGCCAACCTCCTTGTGCCCCAACACTGCTGGCCCACCCCAGCGCCCAGGTTGCCCTCCCCCCTCATGCCTCTGTGGCAGTAAGGTGCTGGATTCAGATGCCCCGTCCGCCGCCGCCGCCCCAGCGGTTCTGATATTAAACAATGTTTGTGAGGTATATCGTGTGTACGTCTGTATGGAAAAGCATTTTAAACTTGTAGATTTTTTTTTTAATTTTATGGATTCTGTAACATTTCTAAGAAAAAAATATTTTATTTTGTTAAGTGATAAAAGCAATCAAAAAAAAGAAAAAAACAAAAACAAAGAAAGCAAAGGTTTGGATCTGGTGAACCCCTTCACTGCCAGAGCCCCCGCATGTCCCCCCCTCCTGCTCTTTATTTTTTTATTCTCCTTATTTGTTGTTTTTGCCGCCATGCAGCGGGGCATGCGGCACATTGCACTGCTGATTGTTACAGAGTGCCCTCCAGCAGTGAAAGGTCGGGGTGTAACACGTGGGGGACCGTGCCCCCCGCATTGGCCGACAAGCCAAGAAAAGTGCAGGGGAAAAAAAATAAAAATGCAATATTTTTTTCTGTACTTGTGTGTAGCTGCCAATGGGGGGCGCTGCTGATCTGCGTGGGCAGGAGGGAGGGCGGCGCCGCTGATCTGCGAGGGTGGGAGGGCGGCGCCGCTGATCTGCGAGGGTGGGAGGGCGGCGCCGCTGATCTGCGAGGGTGGGAGGGCGGCGCCGCTGATCTGCGAGGGTGGGAGGGCGGCGCCGCTGATCTGCGAGGGTGGGAGGGTGGCGCCGCTGATCTGCGAGGGTGGGAGGGCGGCGCCGCTGATCTGCGAGGGTGGGAGGGCGGCGCCGCTGATCTGCGAGGGTGGGAGGGCAGAGGGCAGTGCCGCCCCCAGGAACCACCCGGAATCTGCGCATTCACTCCTGCATTTCACTTTTTCTTGATGTGTAATCATATTGCCAAAGAACCAATCTCATCAATACCTGTAAATAACACAACGTCCCCGAGAAACCATAACGTTCTGTGATGTATCGTCTTCCAGTTGCAATAAAAATTTACTGAGTTGCATCAATTTATTTGTAATGTTATTTGTGATTGGGGGGGGTTTACATAGGACTGCAAATCACAGAAAGATATCACTGTTATCTGTGGTGTTACATAGGACTGCAGGTAACTACTAGATTATCTGTACTCAGAGAGATCACTGTGTTGTCTGTGGTGTTACATAGGACTGCAGGTGACATCTACTACATTATCTGTACTCAGAGAGATCACTGTGTTATCTGTGCTGTTACATAGGACTGCAGGTGACTACTACATTATCTGTACTCAGAGATATCACTGTGTTACATAGGACTGCGCAGCAGATGAGATGTAGCAGAGCCGGGGTGTCGCTGTGTTGCGGCACATGCAGGCTGTTTGTTATGTGTATAGTCGGTGTGTGCAGTAACATCTCCATCTGCTGATCCTCCTGGCAGCCGCTCGCAGCTCAGATCCCGCCACCAAATTAATTAGAGGAAACAAAAAAAAATCTGTTAATCATCCGTCCCACAATCTGCCGGGAGGGGGGGGGGGGCGCCCGCAGAACATGACCCCATCCCCATAAAACATGTGGTCTATAGAACTGCCCGACAACACCTCCGGTGGACTACAACTCCCAGCATGCCCTCAGTATCTAAGTGAAAGTTCAGCAACCTGTGGCTTTCCAGTAGTTAAGGACCAGTTACTTGATACCCTAGTGTGACCGCTCTTACAGTATATACCCCATAGTGTGACCGCTCTTACAGTATATACCCCATAGTGTGACCGCTCTCACAGTATATACCCCATAGTGTGACCGCTCTTACAGTATATACCCCATAGTGTGACCGCTCTTACAGTATATACCCCATAGTGTGACCGCTCTTACAGTATATACCCCATAGTGTGACCACTCTTACAGTATATACACCATAGTGTGACCGCTCTTACAGTATATACCCCATAGTGTGACCGCTCTCACAGTATATACCCCATAGTGTGACCGCTCTTACAGTATATACCCCATAGTGTGACCGCTCTTACAGTATATAACCCATAGTGTGACCGCTCTTACAGTATATACACCATAGTGTGACCGCTCTTACAGTATATACACCATAGTGTGACCGCTCTTACAGTATATACACCATAGTGTGACCGCTCTGACAGTATATACACCATAGTGTGACCGCTCTTACAGTATATACCCCATAGTGTGACCGCTCTCACAGTATATACCCCATAGTGTGACCGCTCTTACAGTATATACCCCATAGTGTGACCGCTCTTACAGTATATAACCCATAGTGTGACCGCTCTTACAGTATATACACCATAGTGTGACCGCTCTTACAGTATATACCCCATAGTGTGACCGCTCTTACAGTATATACACCATAGTGTGACCGCTCTTACAGTATATACCCCATAGTGTGACCGCTCTCACAGTATATACCCCATAGTGTGACCGCACTTACAGTATATACCCCATAGTGTGACCGCTCTGACAGTATATACCCCATAGTGTGACCGCTCTTACAGTACAGACTCTATAGTGTGACCGCTCTTACAGTATAGACACCATAGTGTGACCGCTCTGACAGTATATACACCATAGTGTGACCGCTCTTACAGTATATACCCCATAGTGTGACCGCTCTTACAGTACAGACTCTATAGTGTGACCGCTCTCACAGTATATACACCATAGTGTGACCGCTCTGACAGTATATACCCCATAGTGTGACCGCTCCTACAGTATATACCCCATAGTGTGACCGCTCTGACAGTATATACCCCATAGTGTGACCGCTCTTACAGTATATACACCATAGTGTGACCGCTCTTACAGTATATACACTCCATAGTGTGACCGCTCTTACAGTATATACACCATAGTGTGACCGCTCTTACAGTATATACTCCATAGTGTGACCGCTCTTACAGTATATACACCATAGTGTGACCGCTCTTACAGTATATACCCCATAGTGTGACCGCTCTTACAGTATATACACCATAGTGTGACCGCTCTTACAGTATATACACCATAGTGTGACCGCTCTTACAGTATATACACCATAGTGTGACCGCTCTTACAGTATATACACCATAGTGTGACCGCTCTTACAGTATATACCCCATAGTGTGACCGATCTTACAGTATATACACCATAGTGTGACCGCTCTTACAGTATATACACCATAGTGTAACCGCTCTTACAGTATATACCCCATAGTGTGACCGCTCTCACAGTATATACACCATAGTGTGACCGCTCTGACAGTATATACACCATAGTGTGACCGCTCTTACAGTATATACCCCATAGTGTGACCGCTCTTACAGTATATACCCCATAGTGTGACCGCTCTTACAGTATATACACCATAGTGTGACCGCTCTTACAGTATATACACCATAGTGTGACCGCTCTTACAGTATATACACCATAGTGTGACCGCTCTTACAGTATAGACACCATAGTGTGACCGCTCTGACAGTATATACCCCATAGTGTGACCGCTCTTACAGTATATACACCATAGTGTGACCGCTCTGACAGTATATACACCATAGTGTGACCGCTCTGACAGTATATACACCATAGTGTGACCGCTCTTACAGTATATACACCATAGTGTGACCGCTCTTACAGTATATACCCCATAGTGTGACCGCTCTTACAGTATATACCCCATAGTGTGACCGCTCTTACAGTATATACACCATAGTGTGACCGCTCTTACAGTATATACACCATAGGCTGTATTCTCAGTGATGTCACTGATCTCTAGTGATGGATAGGCTGTATTCTCAGTGATGTCACTGCTGATCTCTAGTGATGGATAGGCTGTATTCTCAGTGATGTCACCGCTGATCTCTAGTGATAGGCTGTATTCTCAGTGATGTCACCGCTGATCTCTAGTGATGGATAGGCTGTATTCTCAGTGATGTCACCGCTGATCTCTAGTGATGGATAGGCTGTATTCTCAGTGATGTCACTGCTGATCTCTAGTGATGGATAGGCTGTATTCTCAGTGATGTCACCGCTGATCTCTAGTGATGGATAGGCTGTATTCTCAGTGATGTCACCGCTGATCTCTAGTGATGGATAGGCTGTATTCTCAGTGATGTCACTGATCTCTAGTGATGGATAGGCTGTATTCTCAGTGATGTCACTGCTGATCTCTAGTGATGGATAGGCTGTATTCTCAGTGATGTCACCGCTGATCTCTAGTGATGGATAGGCTGTATTCTCAGTGATGTCACCGCTGATCTCTAGTGATGGATAGACTGTATTCTCAGTGATGTCACCGCTGATCTCTAGTGATGGATAGGCTGTATTCTCAGTGATGTCACCGCTGATCTCTAGTGATGGATAGGCTGTATTCTCAGTGATGTCACCGCTGATCTCTAGTGATGGATAGGCTGTATTCTCAGTGATGTCACCGCTGATCTCTAGTGATGGATAGGCTATATTCTCAGTGATGTCACCGCTGATCTCTAGTGATGGATAGGCTGTATTCTCAGTGATGTCACCGCTGATCTCTAGTGATGGATAGGCTGTATTCTCAGTGATGTCACCGCTGATCTCTAGTGATGGATAGGCTGTATTCTCAGTGATGTCACCGCTGATCTCTAGTGATGGATAGGCTGTATTCTCAGTGATGTCACCGCTGATCTCTAGTGATGGATAGGCTGTATTCTCAGTGATGTCACTGATCTCTAGTGATGGATAGGCTGTATTCTCAGTGATGTCACCTCTGATCTCTAGTGATGGATAGGCTGTATTCTCAGTGATGTCACTGATCTCTAGTGATGGATAGGCTGTATTCTCAGTGATGTCACCGCTGATCTCTAGTGATGGATAGGCTGTATTCTCAGTGATGTCACTGATCTCTAGTGATGGATAGGCTGTATTCTCAGTGATGTCACCGCTGATCCCTCTCTGTGCTGGGAGGATATTGTATCAATTAGAGAACAATCTTCTGGAATGAATAATTACTGGCAATTATCTTTGGTATCTGCGGCTGATGGATATAGAGGCGGCTGAGCGCTCAGAATGAAGCATGTGGCGGCTATTTGTTACTACAGGGATCTGCATAGATTCCAGATTTAACCCCGTCCTAGCTGCACCAATGTCATAGGAGCCGCAGGTTAATTCCTGGTGTCAGTGTATACTGCATGGCAAACCTATTACCACTCACTGCCCTGCAGATTAATACTGTGCAGTGACTGAGCATGTGTGTCCTTCAGCACATTAGGTGGATGGGGACAGTGACTATGCATGTGTTTCCTCCAGCACTCATGCTCAGTCACTGTCCCCTCCACCTAATGTGCTGAGTGCTGGAGGACACACATGCTCAGTCACTGTCCCCTCCACCTAATGTGCTGAGTTCTGGAGGACACACATGCTCAGTCACTGTCCCCATCCACCTGATGTGCTGAGTGCTGGAGGACACACATGCTCAGTCACTGTCCCCTCCACCTAATGTGCTGTGTGTCCTCCAGCACTCTAGGTGGAGGGGACAGTGACTGAGCATGTGTGTCCTCCAGCACTCAGCACATTAGGTGGACAGTGACTGAGCACGTGTGTCTTCCAGCACTCAGCACATTAGGTGGAGGGGACAGTGACTGAGCATGTGTGTCCTCCAGCACTCAGCACATCAGGTGGAGGGGATAGTGACTGAGCATGTGTGTCCTCCAGTACTCAGCACATTAGGTGGAGGGGGACAGTGACTGAGCATGTGTGTCCTCCAGCACTCAGCACATTCGGTGGGGACAGTGACTGTGCATGTGTGTCCTCCAGCACTCAGCACTTTAGGTGGATGGGGGCAGTGACTGAGCATGTGTGTCCTCCAGCACTCAGCAATTGACAGGGACATTGCTATATACATTGAACACCAGATGGCGCCCTACTATGTAAATATTTTTTATAATTTTACAGGAGTCTTTCTTGAAACAGGAAATATTGTTCATTCTTCATGATCCATACAATAAGTTGTATATTTTATGGTGGGTTACAGCGCCACTTTTTGGTTTTCAGGCTAAGTGGTATTACGACTCTTCAACACCACACGCAACCAGAGGCTTGGAAGATGGTGCTGTTTCTGGTAGAAAGTAGATGTGCCCCAATCCTGGATCACCCCTTTAATAATAGGTGACAATAAGACTTGTACAGGGGTATAGCGCCTCTAGTGGTCAGCATTGGTAGTTCAGTGAGATTTTCATTTCATGAGTTTGTAACATCGTGTTGGTTTTCTGTTTTTGCAGCTCTATGGGGCGAGGAGCGGGGTGATCAGTCAGGATCAATGATTATTATTATTAGGGTGAGCGATGGAACCCAAACGCGATGGTCACAGGATCCAAGATGGCGGCTAGTGAAAAATGTAAATCTGTAAATGCCCATATAGTGTATTGATGAATTGTCTGGCTTCCGGTGTTGTCTCGGCAGTATTACGGATGGCGCCATGTTGTCTCGGCAGTGTTACGTGTGGCGCCATGTTGTCTCGGCAGTGTTACGGGTGGCGCCATGTTGTCTCGGCAGTGTTACGGGTGGCGCCATGTTGTCTCGGCAGTGTTACGGGTGGCGCCATGTTGTCTCAGCAGTGTTACGGGTGGCGCCATGTTGTCTCGGCAGTGTTACGGGTGGCGCCATGTTGTCTCGGCAGTGTTACGGGTGGCGCCATGTTGTCTCGGCAGTGTTACGGATGGCGCCATGTTGTCTCGGCAGTGTTACAGATGGCGGGTAGAGACGCGCTGTGCAGTGAGTTCTCGGGTATATCGGCTGTAATGACCAGTGTGGCAGCTCTGCTCTCGTATCACCCAACTTTCTTAGGCATGGAGAATATGCCAGGCTACAGAGATGCAGCAACTGCTGGTTGTGTCATCCAGCTCTCCCAAACTCCTGAACAGTAAATCAGGCCAGGCTAAAATGTTAAAGGGGAACTCCAGCAAAAAGGTTTCAAATTAACTGGTGTCAGAAAATTATATAGATTTATAATTTACTCCTATTTAAAAATCTCCTGTATTCCAGTACTTATCAGCTGCTGTATGTCCTGCAGGAAGTGGTGTATTCTCTCCAGTCTGACAGTGCTCTCTGCTGCCACCTCTGTCCATGTCAGGAACTGTCCAGAGCAGGAGGGGTTTTCTATGGGGATTTGCTGCTGCTCTGGACAGTTCCTGACATGGACAGAGGTGGCAGCAGAGAGCACTGTGTCAGACTGGAGAGAATACACCACTTCCTGCAGGACATACAGCAGCTGATAAGTACTGCAAGATGGGATATTTGTTAATAAGAAGTTATACAGATTTGTAATTTACTTCTAATAGCCGCTAATTTGATTTTTTTTTCCTTTGGAGTTAATGTGTTGGTGGCCATGTTGTCACCCAGCTTTCCCAGTACCAGAGCGGGCAGAGTGATGCAGCGCAGGGAGTGATGGTTTCTGGCTGGGGACGGGATGAATATTCATGGGGAGATCCCGGCGGATTGAGATGCTTCACTCGTAGGCACAAAGCAAAACCATAAATTTGTGCGGCTGTAAAGAGACTCATTCAGTGCGAGCGGTGACAGCGCGGGATAGAGGAAGCCGCCACTTCTCTCCGCTCCATAGAAGGCCACAATAAATCCGCTTAATGGCCGACGGATGAACTGCGACGTGACCGCCGACCGAATCCATGTCCTGCCAGCCCCAGAGATCTATAGACGTGTCACCCCCAACAATGTCCAGCGCCATGACATCACACCGGAACCAACAGGGATGGATCCTGCAGATTATTACACCCTGGACCTGTGTACAGACCTGCAGACCATCGCTCTGTTCTCCCAACAGATACATAGTGATATATCCTGCAGATTATTACATCCTGACCTCTCTACAAAATCTGCAGAACATCACTCGCTGCCTGTGTAGAGGGGTCAGGCATGTAATAATCTGCAGGATATATCACTTTGTATCAGGCGGTAAAGAGGACAGAGTGATGTTCTGCAGATCTCTGGAGAAGTCAGTGGTGTAATAATCTGCAGGAGATATTACTATGGCAGGAAGAGGGTCAAAGCGATGTTCTGCAGTCTGTAAGGTCAGGGGTGTAATAATCTGCAGGATATTTGGTGACCATGGTTCCCTAGCTGCTGTATATGCTTTGTACCTGGGCAGGTATGTATGTGTGAATATATATATATATATATATATATATATATATATATATATAAATAAAATTAGCTTCGTCTGACTGATGTTTGTTGCTGTCAGGTATTATACACTACAGGGTTTCCCACACACGGCAGCAGAGTGTTTGTGGTATCAATCATTAGTGTAATCATCCGCCCTGGGGCTGCAGGTATGGAGATAGCGTGACTCATATTCAGAATAATTTCCAGCTGAGAATCTAACTGACTACTGGAAAATTCTATGGAGGTGATGAGCACGACTACAACTCCATCCGAAGCACGACTACAACTCCAGCCGTCTGCAGTGTATGTCGCCTCCTCTGTGAGATGTTAGATCTGGCTATGGAAAGGAGACACCATCACCTGGTGGAGCAGTGACACCCTGTGGTGGAATAGTAGTACTGCAGGTGACTACAGCGATATCTCCAGAATTCACCCTGTATCTGCATAAATTATTTTGATTAATTTGACATATTTTTATCCCGATATTCCATCTCCAGTCCTGCTGCGGACACGTGTTCCCACTCCTGTCAGTGTCAGGGCTGCCAGGACGTCTCCTCTGCTTACACACAGTACAGAAACCCCCTATGTAGGCAGGATTCAGAGATGGTGATCCTGCTGACACAGCTGAGGGTTTGCTGCAGTGTGTCAGTATAGACAAACCTAAACACAGTAGCATAATCCTTCTCCCCTTTCCTAACCTCCCGGCTGATAAAATCTTTCCAGGTTAGAATGTCCATCTAAGATTTGTAGCTTTTAAGAACCCAATCCTGCCCCACCTGTCTACAGGTTAAGTGTGGTACTGCAGCTCAGCCCTGTTGATTTGAATGGAGCCAAACTGCATTACCAGACACATCCACAGACAGGTGTGGCGCTGTTTCCCTGGACGAGCCCTTTAACACAATCCAATGTGTTCTAGTCTGAGGTGTAAAGCGAGAATAGTGGCCCCACAGTAAGTCACAGTTTGGGGGTCCAACCTTATAAGACAGAGGACACAACATGGGGGAAACTTCAGTCACAATCAGATTTTACTGCAATAAGAAATAATAAGAATGTGACAGGACATATTCACAGCTGCCAGAAACCTCCTCCTCATCCGTCACTAAGAAGCTTGTCGGGGTCTCAGGGTGCAGACCACGCCGTCCCGGGGTCTCATCGTCCCAGTGTCCATTATCTCATAGGACTGACCAGGGACCAACTCAAACTCATAGCGCTGCAGAAGTTTACTCAACACGACCCTGGCCTCCAGCTGGAGAGAGAAGAGACAGGTCAGACCCGACCTCACACTATACATTCAGTGTCTCCACCTATATCTATATCAGCCAGCAGATCAGTACAATGTTATGTATGTACACAGTGACCCCACCAGCAGAATAGGGAGTGCAGCTCTGGATTATAATACAGGATGTAACTCAGGATCAGTAATGTAATGTATGTACACAGTGACCCCACCAGCAGAATAGGGAGTGCAGCTCTGGAGTATAATGCAGGATGTAACTCAGGATCAGTAATGTATGTACACAGTGACCCCACCAGCAGAATAGGGAGTGCAGCTCTGGAGTATAATACAGGATCAGTAATGTAATATATGTACACAGTGACCCTACCAGTAGAATAGGGAGTGCAGCTCTGGAGTATAATACAGGATGAGTAATGTAATGGAATATGATGTGAGGCAATTCCTGGGGTGTCCACTAGATGGCAGCAGGAGGTAAGGAAACTGCTATTAGAGGTGAAACTAAATAACGCCTGATTGCTGCAACTTTCTAGACACTTGTTCACACAGGCTGCAAACCTGAGATGTATAGAAGTCTGCTACTATATACATGGATAGAGGATAGCTGTGACTGTGCGGCTGGTATAGGTGACCTACCTGGGAGAACCCCTGACCCAGACAGGAGCGAGGACCCAGTACAAATGGGAAGTAGCAATAGTACGGCCTGAAAGAGATAAAGATCCTGCGGTAAGTGACGGACACACACCAGGCAGATTCCAGGTCATTTCTGCAGAAGCCTTAAAGGTTTTTTTCCAACTCGGAAACATTAAAAATAATCAGTTTTATTGATTGAACAGATTCCGCAGCACAATTCGGCATCATTCAAGCAGCGGCCACTGCACCAGGTGGGTTGGGGGACCCCTATATTACACATGGGGTGGGGGAACTTCCCAGGAGAAACATCATTGCTGATATCCTGCAGCGTAGGTTCTTAAAGGGGAACTCCACCGACCCCCCCACTGATTGTTTGACACCTTTCCCACAAATTCAAACTTCACAAATGATCCCATAAGAGAAGCTGGATAAGAAACTACATCTCCCAGCATGCATTGCACCTTACAGCCATCAGCTGCGTACCTGCCCCTGCTCCATCTGCTTTGCACAGTAAACACAGTATCATCTCTCATTTATCTGTCTGTCTATTAATCTACATATATAGATTAGAGAGAGAGAGGAATGTAACAACAGTGTCTCCTTTCCCCTATCCTACTCAGGAGAGACTGTTTCGCCGCCCTTGGTCAGGTGATCACTGTGTGATGTCAGTTGTGGGCGGGGTTATATCTTTCCTGGCAACAGAAAATACAGAGATCACAAGACTCCAATGTGGTCTCAGAAGGGAGGGGGAGGACAGAGGACCACCGGATAATGGGACCACCAGAGCCGCTGTCCTGCAGTGTCCATGGTGATGACTAGAAGGCTGGACTCCAATGAGTGGCTAATGATGATGGGCGGTGACCAGCAGGAGGGGTCCCTGGAGCTGTATATCATGACCGGCCTTCCTGTCAGGGTGTTTATATGATGGTTATATGGCGTTGTATACTGAGGAGCTCGCAGATTCCTATGATGCTCAGAGGTCAGATGCTGTTGTGGCCTGGAGGGTTGGGTGTCAGACTGAGTAATTGCTGTGGCCCTGGGTTCTAATCCTGGGATACAACACCCCCTGCTGGCTTGGCATAGAGACCCAGTACCCAATGCTTCATGTGTTGGACTCCATGGCTGATCCCCACTGCTGCCTCTTTGCTAATAGCAGTGCCAGGTCCCTGTTTGTTAGGGACTCTATATAAGAGAGCTGGTGTGGTGGCAGCTCTATACATCTTACAGGAAAAGAGTAAATTACCTTTATAATCTGACAGATCCTCCTCTTCATTCTGTGTTTCTGTGGCCTGGAGGGTTCGGTGTCAGACCATGTACTGGGGGCCCTGGGTTCTAATCCTGAGCTGCCTATTTTCTAGAACCTTCCTTTACTCTGACCAGAACCTCCATCTTTCCCTTATTCCCACTGACTGTGAGAGCAGGAGCTGTGGCTCAGTGGTCTGAGTCTCCTGCCTGTGCTATATGTTGGAGACCAGGGTTCTAATCTTGAGACATCTCCTTATAGGACTGTTCCTGTGGCCTGGGCTGTCCATTTTCTAGAACCTTCCTTTACTCTGACCAGGACCTCCATCTTTCCCTTATTCCGCTGACTCTGGGAGCAGGAGCTGTGGCTCGGTGGTCTGAGTCTCCTGCCTGTGCTGTATGTTGGAGACCAGGGTTCTAATCCTGTGACATCTCCTTATAGGATTGTGGCCTGGGTTGTCCATTTTCTAGAACCTTCCTTTATTCTGACCAGGACCTCCATCTTTCCCTTATTCCGCTGACTCTGGGAGCAGGAGCTGTGGCTCAGGGGGTAAAAACCGTGAGTTCCCAGATGTGGTGCTGCAGTCCCAGGTTCAGAACCCAGTGCTGTCTGCTGTTGTGCTACCAGACCCAGTGCTGGCTTGGTGTGAGTGACCCAGGTTAATACCCAATGCTGGCTAGGTGTTGGGGAGCAGTGACTCCCAGGAGCAGCACCCCCTGCTGGCTTGGCTTAGAGACCCAGGTCCAGGACCCAATGCTTCATGTGCTGGTGATGAAGGTGCAATGCTCTGTGCTGGTGTGAGTAACCCAGGGGCAGTACCCTGTGCTAGGAGGGTGCAATCCTGACTGGCTCCTTGCTAATAGCAGTGCCAGGTCCCTGTTTGTTAGGGACTCCATGTACTCTATATAAGGGGAGCTGCCCTCTACTGGGTGGCTCTTGCTTCATAAACTCATAATTAGAGCTAAACGAAAGCTTGAGATAGACATCCCCCAGATCTCCAACAACATGAGCAGCTCCCATCACTAATAGAAGACCCTTAATGATGATGATTCTCATTCTCATGGAGCCAAAGTCCTGATAGTAAAGCTGCAGGTCCTGATAGTAAAGCTGCAATCTGCTTGGAGCCAAAGTCCTGATAGTAAAGCTGCAATCTGCTTGGTGATAAAAGGGATTCTCAGGGGCACGGGGGAGAGAGAGCAGCAGAGATTGAGAGTATGGGATAAGAAAGAGAGAGTAGGGGAGAGTACGGGATGAGAGAGAGAGAGAGAGAGAGAGAGAGAGAGAGAGAGAGAGAGAGAGAGAGAGAGCGCGCAGCAGAGATGTGAGAGTACGGGATAAGAGCGGGAGCGGAGCAGAGAAGAGAAGACAGTACTGAGGAGCGTTTGCTTCTTACCACAATTCTGGTTTTATATCCGCTATCCCACTTCACATATTATGCAGATTCTACTTATACTTACTTGGGAGCCGATGGGTTAAATCTTTCGGGATCAAACTTCAAGGGATCAGGAAAGAACTTTTCCATTCGGCCCATGACGTAGGTGTTCAGCTAGAAGAGAGAAATACAAGGTAAGAAGCCAATGAGGAGAGAGGTGAGACAGAGATCACACACTTATCTCATGTATATGGGGGGTACACACTCTGCCCTATGCCCTATGTACAGGGGTCACTGACTATAACTCACCATCACCGGCACTCCCCCCGGGATCCTGATCCCATCAATGACAGTGTCCTCCTTTATGTAACGCGATGTCCCGGGGGCCGGCGGGTATAAGCGCAGAGATTCCTTCAGCACCTGCAAGACGTCGGATCAGGCAATGTGTTATTGGTTTCATCTCTTCTGGCCGCTCCTCCCCGTCCCTGTGATTACCTGGGTCATGTACGTCAGGTTTGTTATGTCATCATAGGAAAGATCCCTCTTAAGGCCAATGACCTCATCTATCTCTGCCCGCAGCCTGGGAGATAAAACATCAACATTACAAGTTATATGTCCAATAATCACTGTACATGTATTACTGATCCTGTATTATACTCCAGAGCTGCACTCACTATTCTGCTGGTGGGGTCACTGTGTACATACATTACATTACTGATCCTGAGTTACATCCTGTATTATACTCCAGAGCTGCACTCACTATTCTGCTGGTGGGGTCACTGTGTGCATACGTTACTGATACTGTACTGATCCTGAGTTACATCCTGTATTATACCCCAGAGCTGCACTCACTATTCTGCTGGTGGGGTCACTGTGTGCATACGTTACTGATACTGTACTGATCCTGAGTTACATCCTGTATTATACCCCAGAGCTGCACTCACTATTCTGCTGGTAGGGTCACTGTGTACATACATTACATTACTGATCCTTTATTAACCTTCAGAGCTGCACTCACTATTCTGCTGGAGGAGTCACTGTGTACTAACACAGTGATCCCACCAGCAGAATAGTGAGTGCAGCTCTGGAGCATAATACAGGATGTAACTCAGGATCAGTAATGTAATGTATGTACACGGTGACCCCACCAGCAGAATAGTGAGTGCAGCTCTGGAGTATAATATATATACACCTGTATACATTGTGGGTACAATAGTCAGCGCCCCTCTTATGTAGAGTGTGATGCTCGGCCCTTCGCCGCGCTCTCCTCACCTCTGTGTGATCTCGGGCTGTCTTGTCAGCTCCATCACAGTGAAGGAGATCTGGTTCGCCGTGGTCTCTTGTCCTGTGTATGAAAAGCAAAAACTCAGATCTATATTATTTCTCCCAGGATTAAACTAAATAAATTTCTTTCCAGTCGCTACAATGGTCAGTAGGGCAATCCTATATCCTATACCCTATTTCTGTAAGCTATATCCTACACCATATACCCTATACCCTGTATGCTATATCCTACACCATATACCCTATATGCTATATCCTACACCATACACCCTGTATGCTATATCCTACACCATACACCCTGTATGCTATATCCTACACCATATACCCTGTATGCTATATCCTACACCATATACCCTATATGCTATATCCTACACCATATACCCTATATGCTATACCATATACCCTGTATGCTATATCCTACACCATATACCCTATATGCTATATCCTACACCATATACCCTATATGCTATATCCTATACCATATACCCTGTATGCTATATCCTACACCATATACCCTATATGCTATATCCTACACCATATACCCTATATGCTATATCCTACACCATATACCCTATATGCTATATCCTACACCATATACCCTATATGCTATATCCTACACCATATACCCTGTATGCTATATCTTACACCATATACCCTGTATGCTATATCTTACACCATATACCCTGTATGCTATATCTTACACCATATACCCTGTATGCTATATCTTACACCATATCCCCTGTATGCTATATCTTACACCATATACCCTGTATGCTATATCTTACACCATATACCCTGTATGCTATATCTTACACCATATACCCTGTATGCTATATCCTACACCATATACCCTATACCCTGTAAGCTATATCCTATATCATATACCCTATACCCTGTAAGCTATATCCTATACCCTATATGCTTTATCCTATACCATATACCCTGTATGCTATATCCTACACCATATACCCTGTATGCTATATCCTATACCATATACCCTGTATGCTATATCCTATACCATATACCCTGTATGCTATATCCTACACCATATACCCTGTATGCTATATCCTATACCATATACCCTATTCCCTGTAAGCTATATCCTATATCATATACCCTATACCCTGTAAGCTATATCCTATACCCTATACCCTGTATGCTTTATCCTATACCCTATATGCTTTATCCTATACCATATACCCTGTATGCTATATCCTACACCATATACCCTGTATGCTATATCCTATACCATATACCCTGTATGCTATATCCTACACCATATACCCTGTATGCTATATCCTACACCATATACCCTGTATGCTATATCCTACACCATATACCCTATACCCTGTAAGCTATATCCTATATCATATACCCTATACCCTGTATGCTATATCCTACACCATATACCCTATATGCTATATCCTACACCATATACCCTATATGCTATATCCTATACCATATACCCTGTATGCTATATCCTATACCATATACCCTATACCCCATTTCCCTTTTTCTGGTGTATGTGGGGTGTGTGGCTACCTCCTGTTGTATGTGGGGTGTGTGGCTACCTCCTGGTGTATGTGGGGTGTGTGGCTACCTCCTGGTGTATGTGGGGTGTGTGGCTACCTCCTGGTGTATGTGGGGTGTGTGGCTACCTCCTGGTGTATGTGGGGTGTGTGGCTACCTCCTGTTGGCCTGCACTCCACCCATGTCCCAAAGCTGCTATAGAAGAGATCATTTGGCTCCTATCTGCCCAGTTGTAGCTTATTCAGCCCAGGAGAGGCCGTTGCTGGTGTGAGGATGCTGGAGTAGGGTCCATGTCTCTGAGGAGGCCTTAACGTTGGTGACATCGGACACTCTGTTTGATCAAATAGTTTGCTAAGATCCTCACTTTTCTAAAAAAAAAAATTATATTTTAATTTTTAATATCTACAGAGTAGGTGTTTACCGTGTGTACGCTATCCTACACCATATACCCTTTATCCTATATCCAATCCCTACATCATATACCCTGTATCCTATATTCCATATCATATACCCTATATCCTCTACCCTACATCCTGTATCCTATTTCCCCACTGACAGAGAACGTTTTTATTTGGGAGGGTGGGGAAGAGGGGGGGAGGTGAGCTTTACTTTTATTTTTATGGCGACGTTTTCTTTCCTATATAACCTGCTGATGACGCTGTGTCCGGAGGATCAGGCAGGATTTTCCACCATTATTGGCCGTTCTTTACTGTGGGGTACATGGATGGGATCATGCGGCACTGAGACTCATACAAGTGAATGGGGTTACATCGCAACGGAACGGTAGAAGGATTTGTAGCGCCGGTTGGGTCAGGGTCCACTTGTGGTTTGTGGTTATGTGACTCCTTCCCTTCCACAACCAGAAGTCACAGTAATGGCCGTATGGGCCTGTTACCTTCTGCAGGTCGGAACCATTGCAGCGATGCAGGAGGTGTTCTAAGATGGTCGGCCTAGAGGACCCCAGGATTAGGTGACACGGGGGCTATAAGCCTACCACATCCGCACTGTCGGGGAGACCCCCGGGGGAATCACCTACTTACCAGCCACAAAGAAGGTGACAAAATTGTCCAACATAATCTCATCATCTAATCCGTCACTATGCTCTGCAAGGACAAAACAAGAAGACAGAGATTAGAGCCGGATTCACAATGTCCTGTCATTACCTGCTTGTTCATTGTCTGCACACAGCTTATGGGGATATGCATTCTGGGAGCTGTTGTCCTTACAAAAGATGGGCGAAAACTGTGCACCCCACGTTATATGATCTCAGCTGAGCCATTAGATGGATGTATGAGCACCAGGAGAATTGTGAGTGCAGCTCTGGGGTATAATACAGGATGTAATTTTTTTTTTTTTTTTTCGTTTTATTGAGTTTTTTGCAGAGAAGGTTACATCACCGCTCCACACTTCAAGAAACAAACATAAAATAAAGTAAACATCTCGCCCTCACAGGGGAAGTTCAATAATCAAGATAATTACAAATAACTGTAGTGTCCCAAAGAAAACCAGCAGTAAATTAAAGAAAAAAAAAAAACATTATAAAGGCTAGCAGCGTTCAAACAGAAAAATAAGGAAAATAGACAAATATGCAACCCTCTCGAACTGGTATGGCTATTAGACTGACCAAACATAAAATACGGGATCAAATATATATATTAGTGGCTCAGGGCCTAAGTGAGTCTTCAAGGCTTCTGAACCCTTGTACCATGCAGGAGGTTAAAGGGTGATCGCACCACTCCCCCCACACCCTTTCGAATGCCCCCTACTTTTATATACCACCTTTTTATAAGGGACTATAAGATTAACCACTTTCTTCCATTTAGACAAAATTGGGGGGCGAGGGTCCATCCAACGGAGAGCGATGGTCTTCCTAGCCAGAAAGAGGACCTCTCTCAGATGCGTTCATGGTGAGTCCACAATTCCTCTGATAACAGTCCGAACAGACACACCAAGGGCCCCAAGGGGACAGTTCTAGAGACTATTTCTTTTTAAGAGGTTCACCACCTCACTCCAGAAAGATGCAATACAATATGCTTCTGCGGGGAGAGGTGAAGCAGTAGCTTTTAGGGAAATAAGATGTGTGTATAAAGAAGATACCATTCCACCCGGTCCCTGTGACCTGACATCTCCGATTAGTGGGTATTCCAAAATTGGTAAGTGTGGTTTAGGGAACTGACAATTTAAAGCATGCCTGATCTGTAGATACCGGAAGAAGGAAACTCTAGGTAGCTGAAAGTCCGCCTGCAGCTGGGTCTATGTTTTGAGTAGACCATGGGAGTATATGTCTCGCAGTGATCTTACCCCATGGGCCTTCCAGAACCCCGGATCAAGATCTTGTGTCCAGTGGGATAGTGATGGGTTATCCCAGAGAGGGATATCGTCCATTATGCCACTATAGTAATGTAATTTCTTAGCCGAGGCCCACACCTGTCGGGCTAGTCTGTGCAGAGGGAGCAGGCCCTTACCCAGCCGAGGAAGTTCTGCAGTCCAAAATAATGGGCCAGGTAGTATCCACATTCAGGGAGGGGGTCAGACAAGATCCACAGCCTCAGCTGTTTCAGCTGTCCAGCTAAATAATATAGGTGTATGTCAGGTACCGCGTATCCTGCCTCATCTTTAGACCTCTGAAGAGTGGTCAATAACAGTTTGGATCTGGAGTTGCCCCATATAAAAGGTAGGCAGAAGAGAGGTAGGCTCTTTAAAGAAAGAATGGGGGACCGGGACAGAGGAGTGTTCAAGGATATATAAGCATTTGGAGAGAATTATCATTTTAATTAAATTTGCACAGCCTGGGACTGCTAGGGGAGGGGTACTCCAAATTTTAAATTTATTCTTAATATACGGGATTAGGGGAAGCACATTAGTTTTAAGGTCTTGGGAGGTGTCTTTTACAATATGTATACCTAGGTATTTAAATTGGGTGACTACGGGGAGACCACAAAATGTGGCAGGCCAGGGACAGGGTTGTAAGGACATAAAAACAGATTTGTTCCAATTAATCCGTAAGCCCTAAAGTGCCATAACTATTAATCAGGGAAATTAAATACGGAAGGGTCCTGGTGGGTTTGGTCATAAAAAGAAATAAGGATTTGTACAATAGAAGAAGAGAAGTTCCTATTTGGTGCAGAAACCTTTGTTTGCAGTTACAGAGGTCGGACGTTTCCCGGAGATCCTGACCAGCAGGATTGTGTCCCCCTCCCCCATACACATCTTCTCCACAGCTTCCAGGTTTCAGTGCTGTCGCTTGGTTCAGGGGTGGAGACTGGCGGCAGCTCCAGGATCATGAAATGATTTTTACCGAGCCGCTGCTTAGTTGTCCCGGCTGTGGGTTTCCTCCTTAGTTGTCCCGGCTGGGGGTCTCCTCCTTAGTTGTCCCGGCTGGGGGTCTCCTCCTTAGTTGTCCCGGCTGGGGGTCTCCTCCTTAGTTGTCCCGGCTGTGTTTCCTCCTTAGTTGTCCAGGCTGTGGGTCTCCTCCTTAGTTGTCCCGGCTGTGGGTCTCCTCCTTAGTTGTCCTGGCTGGGGGTTTCCTCCCTAGTTGTCCCGGCTGTGGGTTTCCTCCTTAGTTGTCCCGGCTGGGGGTCTCTTCCTTAGTTGTCCCGGCTGTGTGTTCCCTCCCTAGTTGTCCCGGCTGTGTGTTTCCTCCTTAGTTGTCCTAGCTGTGCGTCTCCTCCTTAGTTGTCCTGGCTGTGTGTCTCCTCCTTAGTTGTCCTGGCTGGGGATCTCCTCCTTAGTTGTCCCGTCTGTGTGTCTCCTCCTTAGTTGTCCCGTCTGTGTGTCTCCTCCTTAGTTGTCCCGGCTGTGGGTTTTCTCCTTAGTTGTCCCGTCTGTGTGTCTCCTCCTTAGTTGTCCCAGCTGTGTGTTCCCTCCCTAGTTGTCCCGGCTGTGTGTTCCCTCCCTAGTTGTCCCGGCTGTGTGTTCCCTCCCTAGTTGTCCCGGCTGTGTGTTCCCTCCCTAGTTGTCCCGGCTGTGTGTTCCCTCCCTAGTTGTCCCGGCTGTGTGTTCCCTCCCTAGTTGTCCCGGCTGTGTGTTCCCTCCCTAGTTGTCCCGGCTGTGTGTTCCCTCCCTAGTTGTCCCGGCTGTGTGTTCCCTCCCTAGTTGTCCCGGCTGTGTGTTCCCTCCCTAGTTGTCCCGGCTGTGTGTTCCCTCCCTAGTTGTCCCGGCTGTGTGTTCCCTCCCTAGTTGTCCCGGCTGTGTGTTCCCTCCTTTGTTGTCCTGGCTGGGGGTCTCCTCCTTAGTTGTCCCGGCTGGGGGTTTCCTCCTTAGTTGTCCTGGCTGGGGGTCTCCTCCTTAGTTATCCTGGCTGGGGGTCTCGCGCCACCACCCATTCTCACTGCTCTTACTGAGGGGAGGAGGTTGTTGTATCTGGTAATACCTGGTTCCATCCATCCTCCCTTCCATACGCTGCAGTCCTCCTGTCCCCTTTGCAGAAAAGTCCCCAAAGTATGCTGCCCCCCCATGCTTCACAGATTGGACTGTGTCCTTGGGGTCGTTCTCATCCTTCTTCTTCCTCCAAACAGGGCAAACAGAGTTGATAAAAGTAAGTTGTATTTTGGCCTCATCTGATCACATGATCGTCTCCCATGTCTCCTCTGGTCTTCATGGTCGCTGGTGACGTCACACGGGCTGGACATGTGCTGGTGTAGGCAGGGGGACCTTGTGTGTCCTGCAGGATTATAATCCATGATGGTGTAGTGTAACAGTAATCTATGAGACTGTGGTCCCGACTCTCTTCAGATCAGTGACCGGCTTCTCCTGTGTAGTTCTGGGCTAATTCCTGACCTTTTCCAGAATCCTCCTTACCCCACAAGTATAGATCTTACATGGAGCCTCAGACCAAAGAAACTTGACAGTCATCTTGCGCTTCTTCCATTCTCTAATAATTGCAGCAACAGTTCCTGCCTTCTCACCAAGCTGCTGCCTATTGTCCTGTAGCCCATCCCAGCCTTGTGCAGGGCTACAGTGTTGTCCCTGGTGTCCTTAGTAAGCTCTTTGGTCTTGGCCGTGGTGGAGAGGCTGGAGTGTGATGAGTGTGAGGACAGGTGATTATTATACAGGTGAAACAGGTGCAGGTAATCAAGGTAATGAGGGTAGAGTAGGAGGAGCTTCTTAGGAGTAGGAGGCACATCAGATACTTATTATCCCCACTGTATAACTTTAAGTTGTGACTCCGACTACCATCTGGACACAGTCACTCTTGCACACTACAGTCACACACCTGCACCCTCCAGGATTTTGGTCAGTATGTCTACGGGAAGTTCTTCTCCATTCCGCTTTGCTCTCTTCCTCTGCTCGATGCATTCTCGCCCCGTATTCCGCAGCATTTCTGCACTTTCCTCAACTTCCCGAACGAATTTCCGGTGCTGGGGCATGTACTACAGACACAATAGAAAGGAGAAGTATTACTGCCATGTCCGCAGCATTGACCACTAGAACCAATGGCAGAACTGCAGCCGTAATCACTACAGTCTGTCTGTAGATGGCGCTCTCACCTGCATGAAAGGATTTTGCATATATGTCACCATCCCTTTAAGAGCCAGGGAGATTGCATTAGGAAAATCACTTTCATTTCCTTCTGATAGGCCCAGTTCCATGCCAAACGCCACCTGTGGAGATGTGACAGGGATGGATCAGGTTACACTGTTACTCCTGGGTCTGTCTGTACCGTATGTTCCAGATATGGAGATCACCTTTGTGATGACGTCCAGCGTGACGCGGTTAATGACCCCGTGCAGGCTCACATGTTGTTTCCCATCTGCTTTACTGGCCAACTGCTCCATGAGGTTCTCTGCCTTTTCATTAAAGACTCCGATCATCTGCCGGAGATATCTGTAAGAGACGGACATCAGACTGGAGACCAAACCGGGGGTCACTTATATAAACGCAACATACGTCACTAGAGATCAGCGGTGACATCACTGAGAATACAGCCTATCCATCACTAGAGATCAGCGGTGACATCACTGAGAATACAGCCTATCCATCACTAGAGATCAGCGGTGACATAACTGAGAATACAGCCTATCCATCACTAGAGATCAGCAGTGACATCACTGAGAATACAGCCTATCCATCCCTAGAGATCAGTGACATCACTGAGAATACAGCCTATCCATCACTAGAGATCAGTGACATCACTGAGAATACAGCCTATCCATCACTGGAGATCAGCGGTGACATCACTGAGAATACAGCCTATCCATCACTAGAGATCAGCGGTGACATCACTGAGAATACAGCCTATCCATCACTAGAGATCAGCGGTGACATCACTGAGAATACAGCCTATCCATCACTAGAGATCAGCGGTGACATCACTGAGAATACAGCCTATCCATCACTAGAGATCAGCGGTGACATCACTGAGAATACAGCCTATCCATCACTAGAGATCAGCAGTGACATCACTGAGAATACAGCCTATCCATCACTAGAGATCGGCAGTGACATCACTGAGAATACAGCCTATCCATCACTAGAGATCAGCGGTGACATCACTGAGAATACAGCCTATCCATCACTAGAGATCAGCGGTGACATCACTGAGAATACAGCCTATCCATCACTAGAGATCAGCGGTGACATCACTGAGAATACAGCCTTTCCAGTCATCTTATAGGTTGTGGACTCACGTGCTGCTGAATGCTGTATCCATGATGCGTCGCTGTTTGTACCAGTGCTCGTGGTCGGGATCGGTTATTAATCCTCTCCCCATGAATCTGCAGAGAAGAAATGACGTTATTGGATTGGCCTGGATCCCGGTGATCTCCTCCTAGAATCACGTCTGGATTCTGCATGTTGGGGTTAGGCTCTGGCCCATGTTCTTGCATATTCCCAGTCACCCCCCCCCCCCCCCGGCCCGGTGTCTGCAGTAATGGGGCGCCTGTCACCTATACCAGGGTTTGGGGTGGAGGACTGGAGGGAGAGCCGTCCGGCCTTATAGTTACACACCTCTTCCTGAATATATAGAACAGCCGGTTGTAGGCGTGAGGATCCTTCGGATATTTCGGTGACATCAAAAATTCCTGAAAGCAGCAAAAGATAATATATAAGGATACAGGGAGGTACAGAAACCTCAGAGAGAGGCCGATAACCTGCTTTATAACAGATTGTGTAGTGGTCAGTGACAACTAATGGCGTCCAAGGAACAATAACCCTGTCCGGTCCGATCCCACAGAAGAACTGCTGTAAAGCAAACTGCTGAAAAACTTCCTGCTGTCTATAATAGAAATGATCACACAGGACATGGCAGCTCACTGTGTATGGGCCCCGCAGGGCGGTTAGATCACACAGGACATGTATGGGGCCACACAGGGCGGTCAGATCACACAGGACATGTATGGGGCCCCGCAGAGCAGTCAGATGTTACAGGACATGTATGGGCCCCACAGGGTGGTAAGATCACACAGGACATGTATGGGGCCCCGCAGAGCAGTCACATCACACAGGACATGTATGGGGCCCTGCAGAGCAGTCACATCACACTGGACGCTTATGGGCCCCGCGGGGCAGTCAGATCACACAGGACATGTATGGGGCCCCGCAGAGCGGTCAGATCACACAGGACATGTATCGGGCCCCACAGACGGTCAGATCACACAGGACATGTATGGGCTCCGCAGAGCAGTCACATCACACAGGACATGTATGGGGCCCCGCAGAGCGGTCAGATGTTACAGGACATGTATGGGGCCCACAGGGTGGTAAGATCACACAGGACATGTATGGGGCCCCGCAGAGCAGTCAGATGTTACAGGACATGTATGGGCCCCACAGGGTGATAAGATCACACAGGACATGTATGGGCCCCACAGAGCGGTCAGATGTTACAGGACATGGCAGCTCGCTGTGTATGGGCCCCACAGAGCGGTCGGATTACACAGGACATTTATGGGCCCCACAGAGTGGTCAGAGCCCCTGTGACCCCCTACCCACCTCTGATAGTGTCTACAATGGGCATCAGACCTGGAGCATGGAGCAATAGAAGAAGATAACTGGTCTGATGGGTCACTTTCTCCATCATGTGGACGGCCAGGTGCGTGTGCGTCACTTACCTGGGGGAGAGATGGCACCAGGATGCATTACGGGAAGAAGACAAGATGGCAGCGGGGGCAGTGTGATGGGCAATGTTCTGCTGGAGACCTTGTGTCCTGGCATCATGTGGATGTTACTGTGACCCCGACAACCTACCTAATCATTATACTTCCCACCTTCATGGGAGCAGACCCCCTAATGGCAGCGATTAGCAGGATAATGCCCCGGGGGCCACACTGCAGACATGACAAAAGGATCAGCATGGCGACTCGGCCGTCAAATCCTCAGATGCCAAACCAAACAATTCATGGAGGCCGCACCTCAAACCCCACAGGATCTGCTGCTGATACCACAGGGGGCGTCACAGGGATATGAGGTCTAGGGGGCACATCACTGGGGTATGGGGTCCAGGGGGGGACACATCACAGGGCTATGGGGCCAAGGGGGTGGGGACACATCACAGAGCTATGGGGTCCAGTCCGGGGGGGGGGGGACACACATCACAGGGCTATGGGGGACACACATCACAGGGCTATGGGGTCCAGTCCAGGGGGGGGGGACACACATCACAGGGCTATGGGATCCAGTCCAGGAGGGGGGGGGGGACACACATCACAGGGCTATGGGGGGCACATCACAGAGCTATGTGGTCCAGGGCTATGGGGTCCAGTCCAGGGGGGGGGGGGGGACACACATCACAGGGCTATGGGGGGCACATTACAGGGCTATGGGGTTGGGAGGAATATCACAATATTGGGGGGGGAATCGATGTTATGGCTGATCGGTATTTACACACTATGGGGGAGGTTTATCAAACATGGTGTAAAGTGAAGCTGGCTCAGTCGCCCCTGGCAACCAATCAGAGTCCACCTTTCATTCCTGACAGATTCTATAATAAAATGAGAGGTGGAATCTGATTGGTTGCCGGGGGCTTCACTTTACACCATGTTTGATAAACCTCCCGCACTGTACGCACCAGACCACCCCCGCCCCTCTTACCTTCACCGCCTCTGGACTGGATGTATATAACATTACATGATGCAGAAAGTTTATTTTGTACACTGGGCCGTATTCTTCTGCCCTAGAAAACAGAGAGCAGGATTTATAGCGGAGACCCCATATAAAGCCGCCCGGGTCTATATCACTGTGCTGCTGTGACTGAGGGCTTCCAGCAGGGGGCGCTGCACTAAGTCAGGTCCCATGAGGGTACAATGGCTGGGATGTGGGGCTGGTTCGGATTTAGTAGTAATGTGATGTCATCACAAGCCGCCCTGGATGTAGCCTCTGATTGGCTGTGGTGGTCACATGATCACACATCATTACACCATACCCTAGTAGTTCTGCAGCTTTCTATTAGACTTGTTTGCCACAATTTAATGGAAACTTTCATGTGATAAGGATCATTGCATCCGACACGTGTGATGTGTATATAGCGACATTGGTTACTAGTGAACACATCCATAGTGCCCGGACGGATCAGTTACCGGTGAACACATCCATAGTGCCGGGACGGATCAGTTACCGGTGAACACATCCATAGTGCCGGGACGGATCTGTTACTGGTGAACACATCCATAGTGCCGGGACGGATCAGTTACCGGTGAACACATCCATAGTGCCGGGACGGATGGGTTACCAGTGAACACATCCATAGTGCCCGGACGGATCTGTTACCGGTGAACACATCCATAGTGCCCGGACGGATCTGTTACCGGTGAACACATCCATAGTGCCCGGACGGATCTGTTACCGGTGAACACATCCATAGTGCCGGGACGGATCTGTTACTGGTGAACACATCCATAGTGCCCGGACGGATCTGTTACTGGTGAACACATCCATAGTGCCCGGACGGATCTGTTACCAGTGAACAGATCCATAGTGCCAGGACGGATCTGTTACCGGTGAACACATCCATAGTGCCGGGACGGATCAGTTACCGGTGAACACATCCATAGTGCCAGGACGGATCTCTTACCAGTGAACACATCCATAGTGCCAGGACGGATCTGTTACCGGTGAACACATCCATAGTGCCAGGAGGGATCTGTTACCGGTGAACACATCCATAGTGCCAGGACGGATCTCTTACCAGTGAACACATCCATAGTGCCAGGACGGATCTGTTACCGGTGAACACATCCATAGTGCCAGGACGGATCTCTTACCAGTGAACACATCCATAGTGCCAGGACGGATCTGTTACCGGTGAACACATCCATAGTGCTGGGACGGATCTGTTACCGGTGAACACATCCATAGTGCTGGGACGGATCTGTTACCGGTGAACACATCCATAGTGCTGGGACGGATCTGTTACCGGTGAACACATCCATAGTGCTGGGACAGATCTGTTACCGGTGAACACATCCATAGTGCTGGGACGGATGGGTTACTGGTAGAGATGAGCGAACCTGGAGCATGCTCGAGTTGATCCGAACCCGAACGTTCGGCATGTGATTAGCGGTGGCTGCTGAACTTGGATAAAGCCCTAAGGCTATGTGGAAATCCTGGATATAGTCCTTGGCTGTATCCATGTTTTCCAGACAACCTTAGAGCTTTATCCAAGTTCAGCAGCCCCAGCTAATCAAATGCCGAACGTTCAGGTTCGAATCGGCTCGAAGCCAAACCCGGTTCGCTCATCTCTAGTTACTGGTGAACACATCCATAGTGCCGAGACGGATGGGTCACTGGTGAACACACATGGATGGGCTTTGGAGCCTGTGGAAGCCTCTATATGAATCCTACTAGCCAGGATATCGCTGCGTCTTTGTTTCCATTTAGTTAATAGCTTTTCTTACCCTTTTTTTTAGTAAATTAAGGCAAAACCCAGAATCCATTTCCCATTGATTTAGATTGTAAACTACTGGCTGTGTACGGAAGCTGCAGAAGGTGGCGGCCCAGCCCTCTGCTCTCTGCCCAGGACGGGTGCGGCTGTTAACCCTTACACTGCCAGCTGACGTGAGCTGTAGCATAAGACGCAGGATGGGCGTAGCTATGACGCAGCACTGACCATCAGACCAGTCTCCCGGCTCCATATTATACTCACCATCTCAGGAAGAGGTCGTGCACCACCCCGTAGTTCTTTGTAGCTTTCTCAATGGATGCAGTATGACCGAAGAGGAAGCTGCGGAGAGAAGAGAGAATACACTGGGCTGATACCACTATATAGGACTATATACAGGGCACAGTAATGGAGGATCCCTCCTATACACCGGGCTGATACCACTATATACCACTATATACAGGACACAGTAATGGAGGATCCCTCCTATACACCAGGCTGATACCACTATATACAGGGCACAGTAATGGAGGATCCCTCCTATACACCAGGCTGATACCACTATATACCACTATATACAGGGCACAGTAATGGAGGATCCCTCCTATACACCGGGCTGATACCACTATATACCACTATATACAGGACACAGTAATGGAGGATCCCTCCTATACACCAGGCTGATACCACTATATACCACTATATACAGGACACAGTAATGGAGGATCCCTCCTATACACCAGGCTGATACCACTATATAAAACTACATGATGAAACTTCGCAGACGTCACTGGTTGAAAAGTCCAAAGGTTTCTTAGTCCAAGATAAACATTTCAAAAAGAGATAAGTAATAACTACAGAAGAGGCCCTATATACAGGGTATACAGAAGAGGCCCTATATACAGGGTATACAGAAGAGGCCCCATATACAGGGGATACAGAAGAGGCCCCATATACAGGGGATACAGAAGAGGCCCCATATACAGGGTATACAGAAGAGGATCCATATACAGAGTATACAGAAGGGACCCCATATACAGGATATACAGAAGGGACCCCATATACAGGGTATACAGAAGGGGCCCCATATACAGGGTATACAGAAGAGGCCCCATATACAGGGGATACAGAAGAGGCCCCATATACAGGGGATACAGAAGAGGCCCCATATACAGGGGATACAGAAGAGGCCCCATATACAGGGTATACAGAAGAGGCTCCATATACAGGGTATACAGTAGAGGCCCCATATACAGGGTATACAGAAGAGGCCCCATATACAGGGTATACAGAAGAGGCCCCATATACAGGGTATACAGAAGAGGATCCATATACAGAGTATACAGAAGAGGATCCATATACAGAGTATACAGAAGAGGATCCATATACAGAGTATACAGAAGGGACCCCATATACAGGGTATACAGAAGGGGCCCCATATACAGGATATACAGAAGAGGCCCCATATACAGGGTATACAGAAGAGGCCCCATATACAGGATATACAGAAGAGGCCCCATATACAGGGTATACAGAAGGGGCCCCATATACAGGATATACAGAAGAGGCCCCATATACAGGGTATACAGAAGGGGCCCCATATACAGGGTATACAGAAGGGGCCCCATATACAGGGTATACAGAAGGGGCCCCATATACAGGATATACAGGAGGGGCCCCATATACAGGATATACAGAAGAGGCCCCATATACAGGGTATACAGAAGGGGCCCCATATACAGGGTATACAGAATAGACACCATATACAGGGTATACAGAATAGACACCATATACAGGATATACAGGATAGACACCATATACAGGGCATACAGAAGAGGACCCATATACAGGATATACAGAAGGGGCCCCATATACAGGGTATACAGAAGGGGCCCCATATACAGGATATACAGAAGAGGATCCATATACAGGGTATACAGAAGGGGCCCCATATACAGGATATACAGAAGAGGCCCCATATACAGGATATACAGAAGAGGCCCCATATACAGGATATACAGAAGAGGCCCCATATACAGGGTATACAGAAGAGGCCCCATATACAGGGTATACAGAAGGGGCCCCATATACAGGGGATACAGAAGAGGCCCCATATACAGGGTATACAGAAGGGGCCCCATATACAGGGTATACAGAAGAGGCCCCATATACAGGATATACAGAAGAGGCCCCATATACAGGATATACAGAAGGGACCCCATATACAGGATATACAGAAGAGGCCCCATATACAGGATATACAGAAGGGGCCCCATATACAGGGTATACAGAAGGGGCCCCATATACAGGGTATACAGAAGAGGCCCTATATACAGGGTATACAGAAGAGGCCCCATATACAGGGTATACAGAAGAGGCCCCATATACAGGGTATACAGAAGAGGCCGCATATACAGGATATACAGAAGGGGCCCCATATACAGGGTATACAGAAGAGGCCGCATATACAGGGTATACAGAAGAGGCCGCATATACAGGGTATACAGAAGGGGCCCCATATACAGGGTATACAGAATAGACCCCATATACAGGATATACAGAAGGGGCCCCATATACAGGGTATACAGAAGAGGATCCATATACAGGGTATACAGAAGAGGCCC